>NW_028147553.1:3060617-3079299 GCF_008360975.1 Lichenostomus cassidix
GTACAGATCCCAGGAAAAACCAGGTCTCCATCACAGGCGCTCTAAGTCCATCTCAAGGCCACTTACTTTCTACACAGCATGGGCACATCAAGGCCTCCAGTACAGACGCTCTAAGTCCACGTCCACCCCACTTACCTTGTACAGATGCCAGGAAAAACCAGGTCTCCATCACCGGCACTCTATGTCCACTTCCAGGTCACTTACCTTGTACAGATCCCAGGAAAAACCAGGTCTCCATCACAGGCCCTCCATGTCCACTTCCAGGTCACTTACCTTGTACAGATCCCAGGAAAAACCAGGTCTCCATCAGAGGCCCTCCATGTCCACTTCCAGGTCACTTACCTTGTACAGATCCCAGGAAAAACCAGGTCTCCATCACAGGCCCTCCAAGTCCACTTCCAGGTCACTTACCTTGTACAGATCCCAGGAAAAACCAGGTCTCCATCACAGGCCCTCCATGTCCACTTCCAGGTCACTTACCTTGTACAGATCCCAGGAAAAACCAGGTCTCCATCACAGGCCCTCCATGTCCACTTCCAGGTCACCTACCTTGTACAGATCCCAGGAAAAACCAGGTCTCCATCACAGGCCCTCCATGTCCACTTCCAGGTCACTTACCTTGTACAGATCCCAGGAAAAACCAGGTCTCCATCACAGGCGCTCTATGTCCACTTCCAGGTCACTTACTTTGTACAGATCCCAGGAAAAACCAGGTCTCCATCACAAGCCCTCCAAGTCCACCTCCACGCCACTTACTTTCTACAGACTGCGGGGCAATCCAGGTCTCCAGCATAGACCCTCCAAGTCCACTCCACATCACTGACTTTGTACAGATCCCAGGAAAAAACAGGTCTCCATCACAGGCCCTCCATGTCCACTTCCAGGTCACTTACCTTGTACAGATCCCAGGAAAAACCAGGTCTCCATCACAGGCCCTCCAAGTCCACTTCCAGGTCACTTACTTTGTACAGATCCCAGGAAAAACCAGGTCTCCATCACAGGCCCTCCATGTCCACTTCCAGGTCACTTACCTTGTACAGATCCCAGGAAAAACCAGGTCTCCAGCATAGACACTCCAAGTCCACCTCCACGCCACTTATTTTCTACAGACCGCGGGGCAATCCAGGTCTCCAGCATAGACGCTCTAAGACCACTTCCAGGTCACTAACCTTGTACAGATGCTAGGAAAAACCAGGTCTCCATCACCGGCGCTCTATGTCCACTTCCAGGTCACTTACTTTGTACAGATCCCAGGAAAAACCAGGTCTCCATCACAGGCCCTCCATGTCCATTTCCAGGTCACTTACTTTGTACAGATCCCAGGAAAAACCAGGTCTCCATCACAGGCGCTCTAAGTCCATCTCAAGGCCACTTACTTTCTACACAGCATGGGCACATCAAGGCCTCCAGTACAGACGCTCTAAGTCCACGTCCACCCCACTTACCTTGTACAGATGCCAGGAAAAACCAGGTCTCCATCACCGGCACTCTATGTCCACTTCCAGGTCACTTACTTTGTACAGATCCCAGGAAAAACCAGGTCTCCATCACAGGCCCTCCATGTCCACTTCCAGGTCACTTACCTTGTACAGATCCCAGGAAAAACCAGGTCTCCATCAGAGGCCCTCCATGTCCACTTCCAGGTCACTTACCTTGTACAGATCCCAGGAAAAACCAGGTCTCCATCACAGGCCCTCCAAGTCCACTTCCAGGTCACTTACCTTGTACAGATCCCAGGAAAAACCAGGTCTCCATCACAGGCCCTCCATGTCCACTTCCAGGTCACTTACCTTGTACAGATCCCAGGAAAAACCAGGTCTCCATCACAGGCCCTCCATGTCCACTTCCAGGTCACCTACCTTGTACAGATCCCAGGAAAAACCAGGTCTCCATCACAGGCCCTCCATGTCCACTTCCAGGTCACTTACCTTGTACAGATCCCAGGAAAAACCAGGTCTCCATCACAGGCCCTCCAGGTCCACTTCCAGGTCACTTACTTTGTACAGATCCCAGGAAAAACCAGGTCTCCATCACAAGCCCTCCAAGTCCACCTCCACGCCACTTACTTTCTACAGACTGCGGGGCAATCCAGGTCTCCAGCATAGACCCTCCAAGTCCACTCCACATCACTGACTTTGTACAGATCCCAGGAAAAACCAGGTCTCCATCACAGGCCCTCCATGTCCACTTCCAGGTCACTTACCTTGTACAGATCCCAGGAAAAACCAGGTCTCCATCACAGGCCCTCCAAGTCCACTTCCAGGTCACTTACTTTGTACAGATCCCAGGAAAAACCAGGTCTCCATCACAGGCCCTCCATGTCCACTTCCAGGTCACTTACCTTGTACAGATCCCAGGAAAAACCAGGTCTCCAGCATAGACACTCCAAGTCCACCTCCACGCCACTTATTTTCTACAGACCGCGGGGCAATCCAGGTCTCCAGCATAGACGCTCTAAGACCACTTCCAGGTCACTAACCTTGTACAGATGCTAGGAAAAAACAGGTCTCCATCACCGGCGCTCTATGTCCACTTCCAGGTCACTGACTTTGTACAGATCCCAGGAAAAACCAGGTCTCCATCACAGGCCCTCCATGTCCATTTCCAGGTCACTTACTTTGTACAGATCCCAGGAAAAACCAGGTCTCCATCACAGGCGCTCTATGTCCACTTCCAGGTCACTTACTTTGTACAGATCCCAGGAAAAACCAGGTCTCCATCACAGGCCCTCCAAGTCCACTTCCAGGTCACTTACCTTGTACAGATCCCAGGAAAAACCAGGTCTCCATCACAGGCCCTCCATGTCCACTTCCAGGTCACTTACCTTGTACAGATCCCAGGAAAAAACAGGTCTCCATCACAGGCCCTCCAAGTCCACTTCCAGGTCACTTACTTTGTACAGATCCCAGGAAAAAACAGGTCCCCATCACAGGCCCTCCAAGTCCACTCCACATCACTTACTTTGTTCAGATTCCAGGAAAAAACAGGTCCCCATCACAGGCCCTCCAAGTCCACTCCACATCATTTACTTTGTACAGATCCCAGGAAAAACCAGGTCTCCATCACAGGCGCTCTATGGCCACTTCCAGCTCACTTACTTTGTACAGATACCAGGAAAAACCAGGTCTCCATCACAGGCCCTCCATGTCCACTTCCAGGTCACTTACCTTGTACAGATCCCAGGAAAAACCAGGTCTCCATCACAGGCCCTCCATGTCCACTTCCAGGTCACTTACCTTGTACAGATCCCAGGAAAAACCAGGTCTCCATCACAGGCCCTCAAGGTCCACTTCCAGGTGACTTACTTTGTACAGATCCCAGGAAAAACCAGGTCTCCATCACAGGCGCTCTATGGCCACTTCCAGCTCACTTACTTTGTACAGATCCCAGGAAAAACCAGGTCTCCATCACAGGCCCTCCATGTCCACTTCCAGGTCACTTACCTTGTACAGATCCCAGGAAAAACCAGGTCTCCATCACAGGCCCTCCAAGTCCACTTCCAGGTCACTTACTTGGTACAGATCCCAGGAAAAACCAGGTCTCCATCACAGGCCCTCCATGTCCACTTCCAGGTCACTTACAATGTACAGATCCCAGGAAAAACCAGGTCTCCATCACAGGCCCGCCAAGTCCACCTCCACGCCACTTACTTTCTACAGACCGCGGGGCAATCCAGGTCTCCAGCATAGATGCTCCAAGTCCACTTCCAGGTCACTTACTTTGTACAGATCCCAGGAAAAACTAGGTCTCCATCACAGGCGCTCTATGTCCTTTTCCAGGTCACTTACTTTGTACAGATCCCAGGAAAAACGAGGTCTCCATCACAGGCGCTCTATGTCCTTTTCCAGGTCACTTACTTTGTACAGATCCCAGGAAAAACCAGGTCTCCATCACAGGCCCTCCAAGTCCACTTCCAGGTCACTTACTTTGTACAGATCCCAGGAAAAACCAGGTCTCCATCACAGGCCCTCCATATCCACTTCCAGGTCACTTACGTTGCAAAGATCCCAGGAAAAACCAGGTCTCCATCACAGACGCTCTAAGTCCATCTCAAGGCCACTTACTTTCTACACAGCATGGGCACATCAAGGCCTCCAGCACAGACGCTCTAAGTCCACGTCCACCCCACTTACCTTGTACAGATGCCAGGAAAAACCAGGTCTCCATCACCGGCACTCCATGTCCACTTCCAGGTCACTTACCTTGTACAGATCCCAGGAAAAACCAGGTCTCCATCACAGGCCCTCCATGTCCACTTCCAGGTCACTTACTTTGTACAGATCCCAGGAAAAACCAGGTCTCCATCACAGGCCCTCCAAGTCCAATTCCAGGTCACTTACTTTGTACAGATCCCAGGAAAAAACAGGTCTCCATCACAGGCCCTCCAAGTCCACTTCCAGGTCACTTACTTGCTACACATCCCAGGAAAAACCAGGTCTCCAGCACAGGCCCTCAAAGTCCACTTCCAGGTCACTTACGTTGCAAAGATCCCAGGAAAAACCAGGTCTCCATCACAGGCGCTCTAAGTCCATCTCAAGGCCACTTACATTCTACACAGCATGGGAACATCATGGCCTCCAGCACAGACGCTCTAAGTCCACGTCCACCCCACTTACCTTGTACAGATGCCAGGAAAAACCAGGTCTCCATCACCGGCACTCCATGTCCACTTCCAGGTCACTTACTTTGTACAGATCCCAGGAAAAACCAGGTCTCCATCACAGGCACGCCATGTCCACTTCCAGGTCACTTACCTTGTACAGATCCCAGGAAAAACCAGGTCGCCAGCATAGACGCTCCAAATCCACCTCCACGCCACTTACTTTCTACAGACCGCGGGGCAATCCAGGTCTCCAGCATAGACGCTCCAAGTCCACCTCCAGATCACTTACCTTGTACAGATCCCAGGAAAAACCAGGTCGCCATCACAGGCCTTCCAAGTCCACTTCCAGGTCGCTTACTTTGTACAGATCCCAGGAAAAACACGTCTCCAACACAGGCCCTCCAAGTCCACTTCCAGGTCACTTACTTTGTACAGATCCCAGGAAAACCAGGTCTCCATCACAGGCCCTCCAAGTCCACTTCCAGATCACTTACTTTGTACAGATCCCAGGAAAAACCAGGTCTCCATCACAGGCCCTCCAAGTCCACCTCCACGCCACTTACTTTCTACAGATTGCGGAGCAATCCAGGTCTCCAGCATAGACCCTCAAAGTCCACTCCACATCACTGACTTTGTACAGATCCCAGGAAAAAACAGGTCTCCATCACAGACCCTCCATGTCCACCTCCACGCCACTTACCTTGTACAGATCCCAGGAAAAACCAGGTCCCCATCACAGGCCCTCCATGTCCACTTCCAGGTCACTTACCTTGTACAGATCCCAGGAAAAACCAGGTCTCCATCACAGGCCCTCCAAGTCCACTTCCAGGTCACTTACCTTGTACAGATCCCAGGAAAAACCAGGTCGCCAGCATAGACGCTCCAAATCCACCACCATACCACTTACTTTCTATAGACCACGGGGCAATCCAGGTCTCCAGCATAGACGCTCCAAGTCCACTTCCAGATCACTTACCTTGTACAGATCCCAGGAAAAACCAGGTCTCCATCACAGGCCCTCCATGTCCACCTCCACGCCACTTACCTTGTACAGATCCCAGGAAAAACCAGGTCTCCATCACAGGCCCTCCATGTCCACTTCCAGGTCACTTACCTTGTAGAGATCCCAGGAAAAACCAGGCCTCCAGCATAGACGCTCCAAGTCCACCTCCACGCCACTTACTTTCTACAGACCGCGGGGCAATCCAGGTCTCCAGCATAGATGCTCTAAGTCCACTTCCAGGCCACTTACTTTGTACAGATCCCAGGAAAAACTAGGTCTCCATCACAGGCGCTCTATGTCCTTTTCCAGGTCACTTACTTTGTACAGATCCCAGGAAAAACCAGGTCTCCATCACTGGCCCTCCAAGTCCACTTCCAGGTCATTTACTTTGAAAAGATCCCAGGAAAAACCAGGTCTCCATCACAGGCCCTCCAAGTCCACTTCCAGGTCACTTACTTTGTACAGATTCCAGGAAATACCAGGTCCCCATCACAGGCCCTCCAAGTCCACTCCACATCACTTACTTTGTTCAGATCCCAGGAAAAAACAGGTCCCCATCACAGGCCCTCCAAGTCCACTCCACATCATTTACTTTGTACAGATCCCAGGAAAAACCAGGTCTCCATCACAGGCCCTCCATGTCCACTTCCAGGTCACTTACCTTTACAGATCCCAGGAAAAACCAGGTCTCCATCACAGGCCCTCCAAGTCCACCTCCACGCCACTTACTTTCTACAGACTGCGGGGCAATCCAGGTCTCCAGCATAGACGCTCCAAGTCCACCTCCAGGTCACTTACTTTGTACAGATCCCAGGAAAAACCAGGTCTCCATCACAAGCCCTCCAAGTCCACCTCCACGCCACTTACTTTCTACAGACTGCGGGGCAATCCAGGTCTCCAGCATAGACCCTCCAAGTCCACTCCACATCACTGACTTTGTACAGATCCCAGGAAAAACCAGGTCTCCATCACAGGCCCTCAAAGTCCACTTCCAGGTCACTTACTTTCTACAGATCCCAGGAAAAACCAGGTCCCCATCACAGGCGCTCTAAGTCCATCTCAAGGCCACTTACTTTCTACACAGCATGGGCACATCAAGGCCTCCAGCACTGACGCTCTAAGTCCACACCCACCCCACTTACCTTGTACAGATCCCAGGAAAAACCAGGTCTCCATCACAGGCGCTGCAAGTCCACTTTCAGGTCACTTACTTTGTACAGATCCCAGGAAAAACCAGGTCCCCATCACAGGCCCTCCAAGTCCACTTCAAGGTCACTTACCTTGTACAGATCCCAGGAAAAACCAGGTCTCCATCACAGGCTCTCCATGTCCACTTCCAGGTCACTTACCTTGTACAGATCCCAGGAAAAACCAGGTCTCCATCACAGGCCCTCCAAGTCCACTTCCAGGTCACTTACTTGCTACACATCCCAGGAAAAACCAGGTCTCCATCACAGGCCCTCAAAGTCCACTTCCAGGTCACTTATGTTGCAAAGATCCCAGGAAAAACCAGGTCTCCATCACAGGCACTCTAAGTCCATCTCAAGGCCACTTACTTTCTACAGATGCGGGGCAATCCAGGTCTCAGCATAGCCTCGAGTCCACTCCATCACTGACTTTGACAGATCCCAGGAAAAGCTGGGTACCAGCAGACGCTCCAAAGTCCACTCCACACCACTTACTTTGTACAGATCCCAGGAAAAACCAGGTCTCCATCACAGACTCCATGTCCACTTCCAGGTCACTTACTTTGTACAGATCCCAGGAAAAACCAGGTCTCCATCACAGGCCCTCCAAGTCCACTTCCAGGTCACTTACTTTGTACAGATCCCAGGAAAACCCAGGGTCTCCATCCACAGGCCCTCCATGTCCACTTCCAGATGCTTACCTTGTACGAGACCAGGAAAAACCAGGTCTCCAGCATGAGCCACTCCAAGTCCACCTCCACTTGCTGGCCTTTCTACAGACCGCGGGGCAATCCAGGTCTCCAGCATAGACATCTAAGACCATACTTCAGGTCACTTACCTTGTACAGATGCCAGGAAAAAACAGGTCTCCATCACCGGGCGCTCTATGTCCACTTCAGGTCACTTACCTTGTACAGATCCCAGGAAAAACCAGGTCTCCATCACAGGCCCTCCATGTCCACTTCCAGGTCACTTACCTTGTACCTGGATCCCAGGAAAAACCAGGTCTCCATCACCGGCACTCCATGTCCACTTCCAGGTCACTTACTTTGTACAGATCCCAGGAAAAACCAGGTCCCCATCACAGGCCCTCCAAGTCCACTTCCAGGTCACTTACCTTGTACAGATCCCAGGAAAAACTAGGTCTCCATCACAGGCCCTCCAAGTCCACTTCCAGGTCACTTACTTTGTACAGATCCCAGGAAAAACCAGGTCTCCATCACAGGCCCTCCAAGTCCACTTCCAGGTCACTTACTTTGTACAGATCCCAGGAAAAACCAGGTCTCCATCACAGGCCCTCCATGTCCACTTCCAGGTCACTTACGTTGCAAAGATCCCAGGAAAAACCAGGTCTCCATCACAGGCGCTCTAAGTCCATCTCAAGGCCACTTACTTTCTACACAGCATGGGCACATCAAGGCCTCCAACACAGACGCTCCAAGTCCACGTCCACCCCACTTACCTTGTACAGATGCCAGGAAAAACCAGGTCTCCATCACCGGCACTCCATGTCCACTTCCAGGTCACTTACCTTGTACAGATCCCAGGAAAAACCAGGTCTCCATCACAGGCCCTCCATGTCCACTTCCAGGTCACTTACCTTGTACAGATCCCAGGAAAATCCAGGTCGCCAGCATAGACGCTCCAAATCCACCTCCACGCCACTTACTTTCTACAGACCGCGGGGCAATCCAGGTCTCCAGCATAGACGCTCCAAGTCCACCTCCAGATCACTTACCTTGTACAGATCCCAGGAAAAACCAGGTCGCCATCACAGGCCTTCCAAGTCCACTTCCAGGTCACTTACTTTGTACAGATCCCAGGAAAACCAGGTCTCCATCACAGGCCCTCCAAGTCCACTTCCAGGTCACTTACCTTGTACAGATCCCAGGAAAAACCAGGTCGCCAGCATAGACGCTCCAAATCCACCACCACGCCACTTACTTTCTACAGACCACGGGGCAATCCAGGTCTCCACCATAGACGCTCCAAGTCCACTTCCAGATCACTTACCTTGTACAGATCCCAGGAAAAACCAGGTCTCCATCACAGGCCCTCCAAGTCCACTTCCAGGTCACTTACTTTGTACAGATCCCAGGAAAAACCAGGTCTCCATCACAGGCCCTCCATGTCCACTTCCAGGTCACTTACCTTGTAGAGATCCCAGGAAAAACCAGGTCTCCAGCATAGACGCTCCAAGTCCACCTCCACGCCACTTACTTTCTACAGACCACGGGGCAATCCAGGTTTCCAGCATACACGCTCCAAGTCCACTTCCAGGTCACTTACGTTGCAAAGATCCCAGGAAAAACCAGGTCTCCATCACAGGCGCTCTATGGCCACTTCCAGGTCACTTACTTTGTACAGATCCCAGGAAAAACCAGGTCTCCATCACAGGCCCTCCAAGTCCACTTCCACGTCACTTACGTTGCAAAGATCCCAGGAAAAACCAGGTCTCCATCACAGGCGCTCTAAGTCCATCTCAAGGCCACTTACTTTCTACACAGCATGGGCACATCTAGGCCTCCAGCACAGACGCTCTAAGTCCACGTCCACCCCACTTACCTTGTACAGATGCCAGGAAAAACCAGGACTCCATCACCGGCACTCCATGTCCACTTCCAGGTCACTTACTTTGTACAGATCCCAGGAAAAAACAGGTCTCCATCACAGGCCCTCCATGTCCACTTCCAGGTCACTTACGTTGCAAAGATCCCAGGAAAAACCAGGTCTCCATCACAGGCGCTCTAAGTCCATCTCAAGGTCACTTACTTTCTACACAGCATGGGCACATCAAGGCCTCCAGCACAGACGCTCTAAGTCCACGTCCACCCCACTTACCTTGTACAGATGCCAGGAAAAACCAGGACTCCATCACCGGCACTCCATGTCCACTTCCAGGTCACTTACTTTGTACAGATCCCAGGAAAAACCAGGTCCCCATCACAGGCCCTCCAAGTCCACTTCCAGGTCACTTACTTTGTACAGATCCCAGGAAAAACCAGGTCCCCATCACAGGCCCTCCAAGTCCACTTCCAGGTCACTTACTTTGTACAGATCCCAGGAAAAACCAGGTCTCCATCACAGGCCCTCCAAGTCCACTTCCAGGTCACTTACTTTGTACAGATCCCAGGAAAAACCAGGTCTCCATCACAGGCCCTCCAAGTCCACTTCCAGGTCACTTACTTTGTACAGATCCCAGGAAAAACCAGGTCTCCATCACAGGCCCTCCAAGTCCACTTCCAGGTCACTTACGTTGCAAGGATCCCAGGAAAAACCAGGTCTCCATCACAGGCGCTCTAAGTCCATCTCAAGGCCACTTACTTTCTACACAGCATGGGCACATCAAGGCCTCCAGCACAGACGCTCTAAGTCCACGTCCACCCCACTTACCTTGTACAGATGCCAGGAAAAACCAGGTCTCCATCACCGGCCCTCCATGTCCACTTCCAGGTCACTTACTTTGTACAGATCCCAGGAAAAACCAGGTCTCCATCACAGGCCCTCCATGTCCACTTCCAGGTCACTTACCTTGTACAGATCCCAGGAAAAACCAGGTCTCCATCACAGGCCCTCCATGTCCACTTCCAGGTCACTTATTGTACAGATCCCAGGAAAAACCAGGTCTCCATCACAGGCCCTCCAAGTCCACTTCCAGGTCACTTACCTTGTACAGATCCCAGGAAAAACCAGGTCTCCATCACAGGCCCTCCAAGTCCACTTCCAGGTCACTTACTTGATACAGATCCCAGGAAAAACCAAGTCTCCATCACAGGCCCTCCATGTCCACTTCCAGGTCACTTACCTTGTACAGATCCCAGGAAAAACCAGGTCTCCATCACAGGCCCTCCATGTCCACTTCCAGGTCACTTACCTTGTACAGATCCCAGGAAAAACCAGGTCTCCATCACAGGCCCTCCAAGTCCACTTCCAGGTCACTTACCTTGTACAGATCCCAGGAAAAACCAGGTCTCCATCACAGGCCCTCCAAGTCCACTTCCAGGTCACTTACCTTGTACAGATCCCAGGAAAAACCAGGTCTCCATCACAGGCCCTCCAAGTCCACTTCCAGGTCACTTACCTTGTACAGATCCCAGGAAAAACCAGGTCTCCATCACAGGCCCTCCAAGTCCACTTCCAGGTCACTTACTTTGTACAGATCCCAGGAAAAACCAGGTCTCCAGCATAGGCGCTCCAAGTCCACCTCCACGCCACTTACTTTCTACAGACTGCGGGGCAATCCAGGTCTCCAGCATAGACCCTCCAAGTCCACTCCACATCACTGACTTTGTACAGATCCCAGGAAAAACCAGGTCTCCATCACAGGCCCTCCATGTCCACCTCCACGCCACTTACCTTGTACAGATCCCAGGAAAAACCAGGTCTCCATCACAGGCCCTCCAAGTCCACTTCAGGTCACTTACCTTGTACAGATCCCAGGAAAAACCAGGTCTCCATCACAGGCCCTCCATGTCCACTTCCAGGTCACTTACCTTGTACAGATCCCAGGAAAAACCAGGTCTCCATCACAGGCCCTCAAGTCCACTTCCAGGTCACTTACCTTGTACAGATCCCAGGAAAAACAGGTCTCCATCACAGGCCCTCCAAGTCCACTTCCAGGTCACTTACCTTGTACAGATCCCAGGAAAAACCAGGTCTCCATCACAGGCCCTCCATGTCCACTTCCAGGTCACTTACCTTGTACAGATCCCAGGAAAAACCAGGTCTCCATCACAGGCCCTCCATGTCCACTTCCAGGTCACTTACCTTGTACAGATACCAGGAACCAGGTCTCCATCACAGGCCCTCCATGTCCACTTCAGGTCACTTACCTTGTACAGATCCCAGGAAAAACCAGGTCTCCATCACAGGCCCTCCATGTCCACTTCCAGGTCACTTACTTTGTACAGATCCCAGGAAAACCAGGTCTCCATCACAGGCCCTCCATGTCCACTTCCAGGTCACTTACCTTGTACAGATCCCAGGAAAAACCAGGTCTCCATCACAGGCCCTCCAAGTCCACCTCCACGCCACTTACTTTCTACAGACTGCGGGGCAATCCAGGTCTCCAGCATAGACGCTCCAAGTCCACTCCACATCACTGACTTTGTACAGATCCCAGGAAAAACCAGGTCTCCATCACAGGCCCTCCATGTCCACCTCCACGCCACTTACCTTGTACAGATCCCAGGAAAAACCAGGTCTCCATCACAGGCCCTCCATGTCCACTTCCAGGTCACTTACCTTGTAGAGATCCCAGGAAAAACCAGGTCTCCAGCATAGACGCTCCAAGTCCACCTCCACGCCACTTACTTTCTACAGACCGCGGGGCAATCCAGGTCTCCAGCATAGATGCTCTAAGTCCACTTCCAGGCCACTTACTTTGTACAGATCCCAGGAAAAACTAGGTCTCCATCACAGGCGCTCTATGTCCTTTTCCAGGTCACTTACTTTGTACAGATCCCAGGAAAAACCAGGTCTCCATCACAGGCCCTCCAAGTCCACTTCCAGGTCATTTACTTTGAAAAGATCCCAGGAAAAACCAGGTCTCCATCACAGGCCCTCCAAGTCCACTTCCAGGTCACTTACTTTGTACAGATTCCAGGAAATACCAGGTCCCCATCACAGGCCCTCCAAGTCCACTCCACATCACTTACTTTGTTCAGATCCCAGGAAAAAACAGGTCCCCATCACAGGCCCTCCAAGTCCACTCCACATCATTTACTTTGTACAGATCCCAGGAAAAACCAGGTCTCCATCACAGGCGCTCTATGGCCACTTCCAGCTCACTTACTTGGTACAGATCCCAGGAAAAAACAGGTCTCCATCACAGGCCCTCCATGTCCACTTCCAGGTCACTTACCTTTACAGATCCCAGGAAAAACCAGGTCTCCATCACAGGCCCTCCAAGTCCACCTCCACGCCACTTACTTTCTACAGACTGCGGGGCAATCCAGGTCTCCAGCATAGACGCTCCAAGTCCACCTCCAGGTCACTTACTTTGTACAGATCCCAGGAAAAAACAGGTCTCCATCACAGGCGCTCCATGTCCACTTCCAGGTCACTTACCTTGTACAGATCCCAGGAAAAACCAGGTCTCCATCTGTCCTAGGTTGCAATATTGATGTAGTTAAGTATTCTATTACCACCAGCTGTGGGCCATTAGCTGCTATCACCCACTCCGGATGACAGGCAATGGGCCATCTGTTAGCTATTATCACTTGCTAACGACCCACCCCGCATGACAGGCAATGGGCCATCAGGGACCCACCGTGTGACTCATGGACTTATCTCATCCCATTGTGAGATGCTCTGCCGAGGAGGGAGGAGCCAGGTGTTCCCACCTGGATATAACCTGGCCCTGGAACTGCCTGAGCTAGCCCTGTCTACTGGGTTCCCAGAGGACCAGAGCTACCACTGGATCTTCAGCTGGAGACTAGACCTTCACAGGATCACCGCTTCAACTGGACTACTTCAGTTGGACTGCTACTACCACCCTAACAGGGTGTTAGGTTGTATCTGACTTTGTCAGTGCTTTTCCTTGTATTATTTCACTTATTTTTAATTTCAATCTTGACTTGTGATCTCCCACTGGTTTGTTTTCAAACCAATACACCATCACAGGCCCTCCAAGTCCACTTCCAGGTCACTTACTTGGTACAGATCCCAGGAAAAACCAGGTCTCCATCACAGGCCCTCCATGTCCACTTCCAGATCACTTACTTTGTACAGATCCCAGGAAAAACCAGATCCCCATCACAGGCACTCTATGTCCACTTCCACATCACTGACTTTGTACAGATCCCAGGAAAAACCAGGTCTCCATCAGAGGCGCTCTATGGCCACTTCCAGGTCACTTACTTTGTACAGATCCCAGGAAAAACCAGGTCTCCATCACAGGCCCTCCAAGTCCACTTCCAGGTCACTTACTTTGTACAGATCCCAGGAAAAACCAGGTCTCCATCACAGGCACTCTATGGCCACTTCCAGGTCACTTACTTTGTACAGATCCCAGGAAAAACCAGGTCTCCGTCACAAGCCCTCCAAGTCCACCTCCACGCCACTTACTTTCTACAGACTGCGGGGCAATCCAGGTCTCCAGCATAGACCCTCCAAGTCCACTCCACATCACTGACTTTGTACAGATCCCAGGAAAAAACAGGTCTCCATCACAGGCCCTCCAAGTCCACTTCCAGGTCACTTACTTTCTACAGATCCCAGGAAAAACCAGGTCCCCATCACAGGCGCTCTAAGTCCATCTCAAGGCAACTTACGTTGCAAAGATCCCAGGAAAAACCAGGTCTCCATCACAGGCCCTCCATGTCCACTTCCAGGTCACTTACCTTTACAGATCCCAGGAAAAACCAGGTCTCCATCACAGGCCCTCCAAGTCCACCTCCACGCCACTTACTTTCTACAGACTGCGGGGCAATCCAGGTCTCCAGCATAGACGCTCCAAGTCCACCTCCAGGTCACTTACTTTGTACAGATCCCAGGAAAAACCAGGTCTCCATCACAAGCCCTCCAAGTCCACCTCCACGCCACTTACTTTCTACAGACTGCGGGGCAATCCAGGTCTCCAGCATAGACCCTCCAAGTCCACTCCACATCACTGACTTTGTACAGATCCCAGGAAAAACCAGGTCTCCATCACAGGCCCTCCAAGTCCACTTCCAGGTCACTTACTTTCTACAGATCCCAGGAAAAACCAGGTCCCCATCACAGGCGCTCTAAGTCCATCTCAAGGCCACTTACTTTCTACACAGCATGGGCACATCAAGGCCTCCAGCACTGACGCTCTAAGTCCACACCCACCCCACTTACCTTGTACAGATCCCAGGAAAAACCAGGTCTCCATCACAGGCGCTGCAAGTCCACTTCCAGGTCACTTACTTTGTACAGATCCCAGGAAAAACCAGGTCCCCATCACAGGCCCTCCAAGTCCACTTCCAGGTCACTTACCTTGTACAGATCCCAGGAAAAAACAGGTCTCCATCACAGGCCCTCCAAGTCCACTTCCAGGTCACTTACTTTGTACAGATCCCAGGAAAAACCAGGTCTCCATCACAGGCCCTCCAAGTCCACTTCCAGGTCACTTACTTGCTACACATCCCAGGAAAAACCAGGTCTCCATCACAGGCCCTCAAAGTCCACTTCCAGGTCACTTATGTTGCAAAGATCCCAGGAAAAACCAGGTCTCCATCACAGGCACTCTAAGTCCATCTCAAGGCCACTTACTTTCTACACAGCATGGGCACATCAAGGCCTCCAGTACAGACGCTCTAAGTCCACGTCCACCCCACTTACCTTGTACAGATGCCAGGAAAAACCAGGTCTCCATCACCGGCATTCTATGTCCACTTCCAGGTCACTTACCTTGTACAGATCCCAGGAAAAACCAGGTCTCCATCACAGGCCCTCCATGTCCACTTCCAGGTCACTTACCTTGTACAGATCCCAGGAAAAACCAGGTCTCCATCACAGGCCCTCCATGTCCACTTCCAGGTCACTTACCTTGTACAGATCCCAGGAAAAACCAGGTCTCCATCACAGGCCCTCCAAGTCCACTTCCAGGTCACTTACTTTGTACAGATCCCAGGAAAAACCAGGTCTCCATCACAGGCCCTCCATATCCACTTCCAGGTCACTTACCTTGTAGAGATCCCAGGAAAAACCAGGTCTCCAGCATAGACGCTCCAAGTCCACCTCCACGCCACTTACTTTCTACAGACTGCGGGGCAATCCAGGTCTCCAGCATAGACCCTCCAAGTCCACTCCACATCACTGACTTTGTACAGATCCCAGGAAAAACCAGGTCTCCATCACAGGCCCTCCATGTCCACCTCCACGCCACTTACCTTGTACAGATCCCAGGAAAAACCAGGTCTCCATCACAGGCCCTCCATGTCCACTTCCAGGTCACTTACCTTGTACAGATCCCAGGAAAAACGAGGTCTCCAGCATAGACACTCCAAGTCCACCTCCACGCCACTTATTTTCTACAGACCGCGGGGCAATCCAGGTCTCCAGCATAGACGCTCTAAGACCACTTCCAGGTCACTTACCTTGTACAGATGCTAGGAAAAACCAGGTCTCCATCACCGGCGCTCTATGTCCACTTCCAAGTCACTTACTTTGTACAGATCCCAGGAAAAACCAGGTCTCCATCACAGGCCCTCCATGTCCATTTCCAGGTCACTTACTTTGTACAGATCCCAGGAAAAACCAGGTCTCCATCACAGGCGCTCTATGTCCACTTCCAGGTCACTTACTTTGTACAGATCCCAGGAAAAATCAGGTCTCCATCACAGGCCCTCCATGTCCACTTCCAGGTCACTTACCTTGTACAGATCCCAGGAAAAACCAGGTCTCCATCACAGACCCTCCATGTCCACTTCCAGGTCACTTACCTTGTACAGATCCCAGGAAAAAACAGGTCTCCACCACAGGCCCTCCAAGTCCACTTCCAGGTCACTTACTTTGTACAGATCCCAGGAAAAAACAGGTCCCCATCACAGGCCCTCCAAGTCCACTCCACATCACTTACTTTGTTCAGATTCCAGGAAAAACCAGGTCTCCATCACAGGCCCTCCAAGTCCACTCCACATCATTTACTTTGTACAGATCCCAGGAAAAACCAGGTCTCCATCACAGGCGCTCTATGGCCACTTCCAGCTCACTTACTTTGTACAGATCCCAGGAAAAACCAGGTCTCCATCACAGGCCCTCCATGTCCACTTCCAGGTCACTTACCTTGTACAGATCCCAGGAAAAACCAGGTCTCCATCACAGGCCCTCCAAGTCCACCTCCACGCCACTTACTTTCTACAGACAGCGGGGCAATCCAGGTCTCCAGCATAGACGCTCCAAGTCCACTCCACATCACTGACTTTGTACAGATCCCAGGAAAAAACAGGTCTCCATCACAGGCCCTCCATGTCCACCTCCACGCCACTTACCTTGTACAGATCCCAGGAAAAACCAGGTCTCCATCACAGGCCCTCCATGTCCACTTCCAGGTCACTTACCTTGTACAGATCCCAGGAAAAACCAGGTCTCCATCACAGGCCCTCCAAGTCCTTTTCCAGGTCACTTACTTGGTACAGATCCCAGGAAAAACCAGGTCTCCATCACAGGCCCTCCATGTCCACTTCCAGGTCACTTACATTGTACAGATCCCAGGAAAAACCAGGTCTCCATCACAGGCCCTCCAAGTCCACCTCCACGCCACTTACTTTCTACAGACCGCGGGGCAATCCAGGTCTCCAGCATAGACGCTCCAAGTCCACTTCCAGGTCACTTACTTTGTACAGATCCCAGGAAAAACTAGGTCTCCATCACAGGCGCTCTATGTCCTTTTCCAGGTCACTTACTTTGTACAGATCCCAGGAAAAACGAGGTCTCCATCACAGGCGCTCTATGTCCTTTTCCAGGTCACTTACTTTGTACAGATCCCAGGAAAAACCAGGTCTCCATCACAGGCCCTCCAAGTCCACTTCCAGGTCACTTACTTTGTACAGATCCCAGGAAAAACCAGGTCTCCATCACAGGCCCTCCATGTCCACTTCCAGGTCACTTACGTTGCAAAGATCCCAGGAAAAACCAGGTCTCCATCACAGGCGCTCTAAGTCCATCTCAAGGCCACTTACTTTCTACACAGCATGGGCACATCAAGGCCTCCAGCACAGACGCTCTAAGTCCACGTCCACCCCACTTACCTTGTACAGATGCCAGGAAAAACCAGGTCTCCATCACCGGCACTCCATGTCCACTTCCAGGTCACTTACTTTGTACAGATCCCAGGAAAAACCAGGTCCCCATCACAGGCCCTCCAAGTCCACTTCCAGGTCACTTACCTTGTACAGATCCCAGGAAAAACTAGGTCCCCATCACAGGCCCTCCAAGTCCAATTCCAGGTCACTTACTTTGTACAGATCCCAGGAAAAACCAGGTCTCCATCACAGGCCCTCCATGTCCACTTCCAGGTCACTTACTTTGTACAGATCCCAGGAAAAACCAGGTCTCCATCACAGGCCCTCCATGTCCACTTCCAGGTCACTTACGTTGCAAAGATCCCAGGAAAAACCAGGTCTCCATCACAGGCGCTCTAAGTCCATCTCAAGGCCACTTACTTTCTACACAGCATGGGCACATCAAGGCCTCCAGCACAGACGCTCTAAGTCCACGTCCACCCCACTTACCTTGTACAGATGCCAGGAAAAACCAGGTCTCCATCACCGGCACTCCATGTCCACTTCCAGGTCACTTACTTTGTACAGATCCCAGGAAAAACCAGGTCTCCATCACAGGCCCTCCATGTCCACTTCCAGGTCACTTACCTTGTACAGATCCCAGGAAAAACCAGGTCGCCAGCATAGACGCTCCAAATCCACCTCCACGCCACTTACTTTCTACAGACCGCGGGGCAATCCAGGTCTCCAGCATAGACGCTCCAAGTCCACCTCCAGATCACTTACCTTGTACAGATCCCAGGAAAAACCAGGTCGCCATCACAGGCCTTCCAAGTCCACTTCCAGGTCACTTACTTTGTACAGATCCCAGGAAAACCAGGTCTCCATCACAGGCCCTCCAAGTCCACTTCCAGGTCACTTACCTTGTACAGATCCCAGGAAAAACCAGGTCGCCAGCATAGACGCTCCAAATCCACCACCACGCCACTTACTTTCTACAGACCACGGGGCAATCCAGGTCTCCACCATAGACGCTCCAAGTCCACTTCCAGATCACTTACCTTGTACAGATCCCAGGAAAAAACAGGTCTCCATCACAGGCCCTCCATGTCCACCTCCACGCCACTTACCTTGTACAGATCCCAGGAAAAACCAGGTCTCCATCACAGGCCCTCCATGTCCACTTCCAGGTCCCTTA
>NW_028147553.1:3079793-3110241 GCF_008360975.1 Lichenostomus cassidix
GTCTATGCTGGAGACCTGGATTGCCCCGATGTCTGTAGAAAGTAAGTGGCGTGGAGGTGGACTTGGAGGGCCTGTGATGGAGACCTGGTTTTTCCTGGGATCTGTACAAGGTAAGTGACCTGGAAGTGGACATGGAGGGCCTGTGATGGAGACCTGGTTTTTCCTGGTATCTGTACAAAGTAAGTGAGCTGGAAGTGGACATGGAGGGCCTGTGATGGAGACCTGGTTTTTCCTGGTATCTGTACAAAGTAAGTGAGCTGGAAGTGGCCATAGAGCGCCTGTGATGGAGACCTGGTTTTTCCTGGGATCTGTACAAAGTAAATGATGTGGAGTGGACTTGGAGGGCCTGTGATGGGGACCTGTTTTTTCCTGGAATCTGAACAAAGTAAGTGATGTGGAGTGGACTTGGAGGGCCTGTGATGGGGACCTGTTTTTTCCTGGGATCTGTACAAAGTAAGTGACCTGGAAGTGGACTTGGAGGGCCTGTGATGGAGACCTGGTTTTTCCTGGGATCTGTACAAAGTAAGTGACCTGGAAGTGGACTTGGAGGGCCTGTGATGGAGACCTGGTTTTTCCTGGGATCTGTACAAGGTAAGTGACCTGGAAGTGGACATGGAGGGCCTGTGATGGAGACCTGGTTTTTCCTGGGATCTGTACAAAGTAAGTGACCTGGAAGTGGACATAGAGCGCCTGTGATGGAGACCTGGTTTTTTCTGGGATCTGTACAAAGTACGTGACCTGGAAATGGACATGGAGGGCCTGTGATGGAGACCTGGTTTTTCCTGGGATCTGTACAAAGTAAGTGACCTGGAAGTGGACATAGAGCGCCGGTGATGGAGACCTGGTTTTTCCTAGCATCTGTACAAGGTAAGTGACCTGGAAGTGGTCTTAGAGCGTCTATGCTGGAGACCTGGATTGCCCCGCGGTCTGTAGAAAATAAGTGGCGTGGAGGTGGACTTGGAGTGTCTATGCTGGAGACCTGGTTTTTCCTGGGATCTGTACAAGGTAAGTGACCTGGAAGTGGACATGGAGGGCCTGTGATGGAGACCTGGTTTTTCCTGGGATCTGTACAAAGTAAGTGACCTGGAAGTGGACTTGGAGGGCCTGTGATGGAGACCTGGTTTTTCCTGGCATCTGTACAAGGTAAGTGACCTGGAAGTGGACATGGAGGGCCTGTGATGGAGACCTGTTTTTCCTGGGATCTGTACAAAGTCAGTGATGTGGAGTGGACTTGGAGGGTCTATGCTGGAGACCTGGATTGCCCCGCAGTCTGTAGAAAGTAAGTGGCGTGGAGGTGGACTTGGAGCGTCTATGCTGGAGACCTGGTTTTTCCTGGGATCTGTACAAGGTAAGTGACCTGGAAGTGGATATGGAGGGCCTGTGATGGAGACCTGGTTTTTCCTGGGATCTGTACAAGGTAAGTGACCTGGAAGTGGACATGGAGGGCCTGTGATGAGACCTGGTTTTTCCTGGGATCTGTACAAGGTAAGTGACCTGGAAGTGGACTTGGAGGGCCTGTGATGGAGACCTGGTTTTTCCTGGGATCTGTACAAGGTAAGTGACCTGGAAGTGGACATGGAGGGCCTGTGATGGAGACCTGGTTTTTCCTGGGATCTGTACAAGGTAAGTGGCGTGGAGGTGGACATGGAGGGTCTGTGATGGAGACCTGTTTTTTCCTGGGATCTGTACAAAGTCAGTGATGTGGAGTGGACTTTGAGGGTCTATGCTGGAGACCTGGATTGCTCCGCAATCTGTAGAAAGTAAGTGGCGTGGAGGTGGACTTGGAGGGCCTGTGATGGAGACCTGGTTTTTCCTGGGATCTGTACAAAGTAAGTGATCTGGAAGTGGACTTGGAGGGCCTGTGATGGAGACCTGGTTTTCCTGGGATCTGTACAAAGTAAGTGACCTGGAAGTGGACTTGGAGGGCCTGTGTTGGAGACCTGTTTTTCCTGGGATCTGTACAAAGTAAGTGACCTGGAAGTGGACTTGGAAGGCCTGTGATGGCGACCTGGTTTTTCCTGGGATCTGTACAAGGTAAGTGATCTGGAGGTTGACTTGGAGCGTCTATGCTGGAGACCTGGATTGCCCCGCGGTCTGTAGAAAGTAAGTGGCGTGGAGGTGGATTTGGAGCGTCTATGCTGGCGACCTGGTTTTTCCTGGGATCTGTACAAGGTAAGTGACCTGGAAGTGGACATGGAGGGCCTGTGATGGAGACCTGGTTTTTCCTGGGATCTGTACAAAGTAAGTGACCTGGAAGTGGACATGGAGTGCCGGTGATGGAGACCTGGTTTTTCCTGGCATCTGTATAAGGTAAGTGGGGTGGACGTGGACTTAGAGCGTCTGTGCTGGAGGCCTTGATGTGCCCATGCTGTGTAGAAAGTAAGTGGCCTTGAGATGGACTTAGAGCGCCTGTGATGGAGACCTGGTTTTTCCTGGGATCTTTGCAACGTAAGTGACCTGGAAGTGGACATGGAGGGCCTGTGATGGAGACCTGGTTTTTCCTGGGATCTGTACAAAGTAAGTGACCTGGAAGTGGACTTAGAGCGCCTGTGATGGAGACCTGGTTTTTCCTGGGATCTGTACAAAGTAAGTGACCTGGAATTGGACTTGGAGGGCCTGTGATGGGGACCTGGTTTTTCCTGGGATCTGTACAAAGTAAGTGACCTGGAAGTGGACTTGGAGGGCCTGTGATGGAGACCTGGTTTTTCCTGGGATCTGTACAAGGTAAGTGACCTGGAAGTGGACATGGAGGGCCTGTGATGGAGACCTGGTTTTCCTGGGATCTGTACAAAGTAAGTGACCTGGAAGTGGACTTGGAGGGCCTGTGATGGAGACGTGTTTTTCCTGGGATCTGTACAAAGTCAGTGATGTGGAGTGGACTTGGAGCGTCTATGCTGGAGACCTGGATTGCCCCGATGTCTGTAGAAAGTAAGTGGCGTGGAGGTGGACTTGGAGGGCCTGTGATGGAGACCTGGTTTTTCCTGGGATCTGTACAAGGTAAGTGACCTGGAAGTGGACATGGAGGGCCTGTGATGGAGACCTGGTTTTTCCTGGTATCTGTACAAAGTAAGTGAGCTGGAAGTGGCCATAGAGCGCCTGTGATGGAGACCTGGTTTTTCCTGGGATCTGTACAATGTAAATGATGTGGAGTGGACTTGGAGGGCCTGTGATGGGGACCTGTTTTTTCCTGGAATCTGAACAAAGTAAGTGATGTGGAGTGGACTTGGAGGGCCTGTGATGGGGACCTGTTTTTTCCTGGGATCTGTACAAAGTAAGTGACCTGGAAGTGGACTTGGAGGGCCTGTGATGGAGACCTGTTTTTTCCTGGGATCTGTACAAAGTAAGTGACCTGGAAGTGGACTTGGAGGGCCTGTGATGGAGACCTGGTTTTTCCTGGGATCTGTACAAGGTAAGTGACCTGGAAGTGGACATGGAGGGCCTGTGATGGAGACCTGGTTTTCCTGGGATCTGTACAAAGTAAGTGACCTGGAAGTGGACTTGGAGGGCCTGTGATGGAGACCTGGTTTTTCCTGGGATCTGTACAAAGTAAGTGACCTGGAAATGGACATGGAGGGCCTGTGATGGAGACCTGGTTTTTCCTGGGATCTGTACAAAGTAAGTGACCTGGAAGTGGACATAGAGCGCCGGTGATGGAGACCTGGTTTTTCCTAGCATCTGTACAAGGTAAGTGACCTGGAAGTGGTCTTAGAGCGTCTATGCTGGAGACCTGGATTGCCCCGCGGTCTGTAGAAAATAAGTGGCGTGGAGGTGGACTTGGAGTGTCTATGCTGGAGACCTGGTTTTTCCTGGGATCTGTACAAGGTAAGTGACCTGGAAGTGGACATGGAGGGCCTGTGATGGAGACCTGGTTTTTCCTGGGATCTGTAGAAAGTAAGTGACCTGGAAGTGGACTTGGAGGGCCTGTGATGGAGACCTGGTTTTTCCTGGCATCTGTACAAGGTAAGTGACCTGGAAGTGGACATGGAGGGCCTGTGATGGAGACCTGTTTTTCCTGGGATCTGTACAAAGTCAGTGATGTGGAGTGGACTTGGAGGGTCTATGCTGGAGACCTGGATTGCCCCGCAGTCTGTAGAAAGTAAGTGGCGTGGAGGTGGACTTGGAGCGTCTATGCTGGAGACCTGGTTTTTCCTGGGATCTCTACAAGGTAAGTGACCTGGAAGTGGATATGGAGGGCCTGTGATGGAGACCTGGTTTTTCCTGGGATCTGTACAAGGTAAGTGACCTGGAAGTGGACATGGAGGGCCTGTGATGGAGACCTGGTTTTTCCTGGGATCTGTACAAGGTAAGTGACCTGGAAGTGGACATGGAGGGCCTGTGATGGAGACCTGGTTTTTCCTGGGATCTGTACAAGGTAAGTGACCTGGAAGTGGACATGGAGGGCCTGTGATGGAGACCTGGTTTTTCCTGGGATCTGTACAAGGTAAGTGGCGTGGAGGTGGACATGGAGGGTCTGTGATGGAGACCTGTTTTTTCCTGGGATCTGTACAAAGTCAGTGATGTGGAGTGGACTTTGAGGGTCTATGCTGGAGACCTGGATTGCTCCGCAATATGTAGAAAGTAAGTGGCGTGGAGGTGGACTTGGAGGGCCTGTGATGGAGACCTGGTTTTTCCTGGGATCTGTACAAAGTAAGTGATCTGGAAGTGGACTTGGAGGGCCTGTGATGGAGACCTGGTTTTCCTGGGATCTGTACAAAGTAAGTGACCTGGAAGTGGAATTGGAGGGCCTGTGTTGGAGACGTGTTTTTCCTGGGATCTGTACAAAGTAAGTGACCTGGAAGTGGACTTGGAAGGCCTGTGATGGCGACCTGGTTTTTCCTGGCATCTGTACAAGGTAAGTGATCTGGAGGTTGACTTGGAGCGTCTATGCTGGAGACCTGGATTGCCCCGCTGTCTGTAGAAAGTAAGTGGCGTGGAGGTGGATTTGGAGCGTCTATGCTGGCGACCTGGTTTTTCCTGGGATCTGTACAAGGTAAGTGACCTGGAAGTGGACATGGAGGGCCTGTGATGGAGACCTGGTTTTTCCTGGGATCTGTACAAAGTAAGTGACCTGGAAGTGGACATGGAGTGCCGGTGATGGAGACCTGGTTTTTCCTGGCATCTGTATAAGGTAAGTGGGGTGGACGTGGACTTAGAGCGTCTGTGCTGGAGGCCTTGATGTGCCCATGCTGTGTAGAAAGTAAGTGGCCTTGAGATGGACTTAGAGCGCCTGTGATGGAGACCTGGTTTTTCCTGGGATCTTTGCAACGTAAGTGACCTGGAAGTGGACATGGAGGGCCTGTGATGGAGACCTGGTTTTTCCTGGGATCTGTACAAAGTAAGTGACCTGGAAGTGGACTTGGAGGGCCTGTGATGGAGACCTGGTTTTTCCTGGGATCTGTACAAAGTAAGTGACCTGGAATTGGACTTGGAGGGCCTGTGATGGGGACCTGGTTTTTCCTGGGATCTGTACAAGGTAAGTGACCTGGAAGTGGACTTGGAGGGCCTGTGATGGAGACCTGGTTTTTCCTGGGATCTGTACAAAGTAAGTGACCTGGAAGTGGACATGGAGTGCCGGTGATGGAGACCTGGTTTTTCCTGGCATCTGTACAAGGTAAGTGGGGTGGACGTGGACTTAGAGCGTCTGTGCTGGAGGCCTTGATGTGCCCATGCTGTGTAGAAAGTAAGTGGCCTTGAGATGGACTTAGAGCGCCTGTGATGGAGACCTGGTTTTTCCTGGGATCTGTACAAAGTAAGTGACCTGGAAGTGGACTTGGAGGGCCTGTGATGGAGACCTGGTTTTTCCTGGGATCTGTACAAAGTAAGTGACCTGGAAGTGGACTTGGAGGGCCTGTGATGGAGACCTGGTTTTTCCTGGGATCTGTACAAAGTAAGTGACCTGGAAAAGGACATAGAGCGCCTGTGATGGAGACCTAGTTTTTCCTGGGATCTGTACAAAGTAAGTGACCTGGAAGTGGACTTGGAGCGTCTATGCTGGAGACCTGGATTGCCCCGCTGTCTGTAGAAAGTAAGTGGCGTGGAGGTGGACTTGGAGGGCCTGTGATGGAGACCTGGTTTTTCCTGGGATCTGTACAAGGTAAGTGACCTGGAAGTGGACATGGAGGGCCTGTGATGGAGACCTGGTTTTTCCTGGGATCTGTACAAAGTAAGTGACCTGGAAGTGGACATAGAGCGCCTGTGATGGAGACCTGGTTTTTC
Source organism: Lichenostomus cassidix (assembly GCF_008360975.1). Classification (NCBI taxonomy): domain Eukaryota; kingdom Metazoa; phylum Chordata; class Aves; order Passeriformes; family Meliphagidae; genus Lichenostomus; species Lichenostomus cassidix. Next base: position 3,086,010 of record NW_028147553.1, read on the forward strand.
CTGGGATCTGTACAAAGTAAGTGACCTGGAAATGGACATGGAGGGCCTGTGATGGAGACCTGGTTTTTCCTGGGATCTGTACAAAGTAAGTGACCTGGAAGTGGACATAGAGCGCCGGTGATGGAGACCTGGTTTTTCCTAGCATCTGTACAAGGTAAGTGACCTGGAAGTGGTCTTAGAGCGTCTATGCTGGAGACCTGGATTGCCCCGCGGTCTGTAGAAAATAAGTGGCGTGGAGGTGGACTTGGAGTGTCTATGCTGGAGACCTGGTTTTTCCTGGGATCTGTACAAGGTAAGTGACCTGGAAGTGGACATGGAGGGCCTGTGATGGAGACCTGGTTTTTCCTGGGATCTGTACAAGGTAAGTGACCTGGAAGTGGACATGGAGGGCCTGTGATGGAGACCTGGTTTTTCCTGGGATCTGTACAAGGTAAGTGACCTGGAAGTGGACATGGAGGGCCTGTGATGGAGACCTGTTTTTCCTGGGATCTGTACAAAGTCAGTGATGTGGAGTGGACTTGGAGGGTCTATGCTGGAGACCTGGATTGCCCCGCAGTCTGTAGAAAGTAAGTGGCGTGGAGGTGGACTTGGAGCGTCTATGCTGGAGACCTGGTTTTTCCTGGGATCTGTACAAGGTAAGTGACCTGGAAGTGGATATGGAGGGCCTGTGATGGAGACCTGGTTTTTCCTGGGATCTGTACAAGGTAAGTGACCTGGAAGTGGACATGGAGGGCCTGTGATGGAGACCTGGTTTTTCCTGGGATCTGTACAAGGTAAGTGACCTGGAAGTGGACTTGGAGGGCCTGTGATGGAGACCTGGTTTTCCTGGGATCTGTACAAGGTAAGTGACCTGGAAGTGGACTTGGAGGGCCTGTGATGGAGACCTGGTTTTTCCTGGGATCTGTACAAGGTAAGTGACCTGGAAGTGGACATGGAGGGCCTGTGATGGAGAGCTGGTTTTTCCTGGGATCTGTACAAGGTAAGTGACCTGGAAGTGGACATAGAGTGCCGGTGATGGAGACCTGGTTTTTCCTGGCATCTGTACAAGGTAAGTGGGGTGGACGTGGACTTAGAGCGTCTGTACTGGAGGCCTTGATGTGCCCATGCTGTGTAGAAAGTAAGTGGCCTTGAGATGGACTTAGAGCGCCTGTGATGGAGACCTGGTTTTTCCTGGGATCTTTGCAACGTAAGTGACCTGGAAGTGGACTTTGAGGGCCTGTGATGGAGACCTGGTTTTTCCTGGGATGTGTAGCAAGTAAGTGACCTGGAAGTGGACTTGGAGGGCCTGTGATGGAGACCTGTTTTTTCCTGGGATCTGTACAAAGTAAGTGACCTGGAAGTGGACTTGGAGGGCCTGTGATGGAGACCTGTTTTTCCTGGGATCTGTACAAAGTAAGTGACCTGGAAGTGGACATGGAGGGCCTGTGATGGAGACCTGGTTTCTGGGATCTGTACAAAGTAAGTGACCTGGAAGTGGACTTGGAGGGCCTGTGATGGGGACCTGGTTTTTCCTGGGATCTGTACAAAGTAAGTGACCTGGAAGTGGACTTGGAGGGCCTGTGATGGGGACCTGGTTTTTCCTGGGATCTGTACAAAGTAAGTGACCTGGAAGTGGACTTGCAGCGCCTGTGATGGAGACCTGGTTTTTCCTGGGATCTGTACAAGGTAAGTGGGGTGGGTGTGGACTTAGAGCGTCAGTGCTGGAGGCCTTGATGTGCCCATGCTGTGTAGAAAGTAAGTGGCCTCGAGATGGACTTAGAGCGCCTGTGATGGGGACCTGGTTTTTCCTGGGATCTGTACAAAGTAAGTGACCTGGAAGTGGACTTGGAGGGCCTGTGATGGAGACCTGGTTTTTCCTGGGATCTGTACAAGGTAAGTGGTGTCGAGGTGGACATGGAGGGTCTGTGATGGAGACCTGTTTTTTCCTGGGATCTGTACAAAGTCAGTGATGTGGAGTGGACTTGGAGGGTCTATGCTGGAGACCTGGATTGCCCCGCAGTCTGTAGAAAGTAAGTGGCGTGGAGATGGACTTGGAGGGCTTGTGATGGAGACCTGGTTTTTCCTGGGATCTGTACAAAGTAAGTGACCTGGAAGTGGACTTGGAGCGTCTATGCTGGAGACCTGTATTGCCCCGCTGTCTGTTGAAAGTAAGTGGCGTGGAGGTGGACTTGGAGGGCCTGTGATGGAGACCTGGTTTTTCCTGGGATCTGTACAAGGTAAGTGACCTGGAAGTGGACATGGAGGGCCTGAGATGGAGACCTGGTTTTTCCTGGGATCTGTACAAAGTAAGTGACCTGGAAGTGGCCATAGAGCGCCTCTGATGGAGACCTGGTTTTTCCTGGGATCTGTACAAAGTAAGTGTTGTGGAAGTGGACATAGAGTGCCTGTGATGGGGATCTGGTTTTTCCTGGGATCTGTACAAAGTAAGTGACCTGGAAGTGGACATGGAGGGCCTGTGATGGAGACCTGGTTTTTCCTGGGATCTGTACAAAGTAAGTGACCTGGAAGTGGACTTGGAGGGCCTGTGATGGTGTATTGGTTTGAAAACAAACCAGTGGGAGATCACAAGTCAAGATTGAAATTAAAAATAAGTGAAATAATACAAGGAAAAGCACTGACAAAGTCAGATACAACCTAACACCCTGTTAGGGTGGTAGTAGCAGTCCAACTGAAGTAGTCCAGTTGAAGCGGTGATCCTGTGAAGGTCTAGTCTCCAGCTGAAGATCCAGTGGTAGCTCTGGTCCTCTGGGAACCCAGTAGACAGGGCTAGCTCAGGCAGTTCCAGGGCCAGGTTATATCCAGGTGGGAACACCTGGCTCCTCCCTCCTCGGCAGAGCATCTCACAATGGGATGAGATAAGTCCATGAGTCACACGGTGGGTCCCTGATGGCCCATTGCCTGTCATGCGGGGTGGGTCGTTAGCAAGTGATAATAGCTAACAGATGGCCCATTGCCTGTCATCCGGAGTGGGTGATAGCAGCTAATGGCCCACAGCTGGTGGTAATAGAATACTTAACTACATCAATATTGCAACCTAGGACAGATGGAGACCTGGTTTTTCCTGGGATCTGTACAAGGTAAGTGACCTGGAAGTGGACATGGAGCGCCTGTGATGGAGACCTGTTTTTTCCTGGGATCTGTACAAAGTAAGTGACCTGGAAGTGGACTTGGAAGGCCTGTGATGGAGACCTGTTTTTTCCTGGGATCTGTACAAAGTCAGTGATGTGGAGTGGACTTGGAGCGTCTATGCTGGAGACCTGGATTGCCCCGCAGTCTGTAGAAAGTAAGTGGCGTGGAGGTGGACTTGGAGGGCCTGTGATGGAGACCTGGTTTTTCCTGGGATCTGTAAAGGTAAGTGACCTGGAAGTGGACATGGAGGGCCTGTGATGGAGACCTGTTTTTTCCTGGGATCTGTACCAAGTAAGTGAGCTGGAAGTGGCCATAGAGCGCCTGTGATGGAGACCTGGTTTTTCCTGGGATCTGTACAAAGTAAATGATGTGGAGTGGACTTGGAGGGCCTGTGATGGGGACCTGTTTTTTCCTGGGATCTGAACAAAGTAAGTGATGTGGAGTGGACTTGGAGGGCCTGTGATGGGGACCTGGTTTTTCCTGGGATCTGTACAAAGTAAGTGACCTGGAAGTGGACTTGGAGGGCCTGTGATGGAGACCTGGTTTTTCCTGGGATCTTTTCAAAGTAAATGACCTGGAAGTGGACTTGGAGGGCCTGTGATGGAGACCTGGTTTTTCCTGGGATCTGTACAAAGTAAGTGACCTGGAAAAGGACATAGAGCGCCTGTGATGGAGACCTAGTTTTTCCTGGGATCTGTACAAAGTAAGTGGCCTGGAAGTGGACTTAGAGCATCTATGCTGGAGACCTGGATTGCCCCGCGGTCTGTAGAAAGTAAGTGGCGTGGAGGTGGACTTGGAGCGTCTATGCTGGAGACCTGGTTTTTCCTGGGATCTCTACAAGGTAAGTGACCTGGAAGTGGACATGGAGGGCCTGTGATGGAGACCTGGTTTTTCCTGGGATCTGTACAAGGTAAGTGGCGTGGAGGTGGACATGGAGGGCCTGTGATGGAGACCTGTTTTTTCCTGGGATCTGTACAAGGTAAGTGATCTGGAAGTGGACTTGGAGCGTCTATGGTGGAGACCTGGATTGCCCCGTGGTCTGTAGAAAGTAAGTGGCGTGGTGGTGGATTTGGAGCGTCTATGCTGGCGACCTGGTTTTTCCTGGGATCTGTACAAGGTAAGTGACCTGGAAGTGGACTTGGAGGGCCTGTGATGGAGACCTGGTTTTCCTGGGATCTGTACAAAGTAAGTGACCTGGAAGTGGACTTGGAAGGCCTGTGATGGCGACCTGGTTTTTCCTGGGATCTGTACAAGGTAAGTGATCTGGAGGTGGACTTGGAGCGTCTATGCTGGAGACCTGGATTGCCCCGCGGTCTGTAGAAAGTAAGTGGCGTGGAGGTGGATTTGGAGCGTCTATGCTGGCGACCTGGTTTTTCCTGGGATCTGTACAAGGTAAGTGACCTGGAAGTGGACATGGAGGGCCTGTGATGGAGACCTGGTTTTTCCTGGGATCTGTACAAAGTAAGTGACCTGGAAGTGGACATGGAGTGCCGGTGATGGAGACCTGGTTTTTCCTGGCATCTGTACAAGGTAAGTGGGGTGGACGTGGACTTAGAGCGTCTGTGCTGGAGGCCTTGATGTGCCCATGCTGTGTAGAAAGTAAGTGGCCTTGAGATGGACTTAGAGCGCCTGTGATGGAGACCTGGTTTTTCCTGGGATCTTGCAACGTAAGTGACCTGGAAGTGGACTTGGAGGGCCTGTGATGGAGACCTGGTTTTTCCTGGGATCTGTACAAAGTAAGTGACCTGGAAGTGGACTTGGAGGGCCTGTGATGGAGACCTGGTTTTTCCTGGGATCTGTACAAAGTAAGTGACCTGGAATTGGACTTGGAGGGCCTGTGATGGGGACCTAGTTTTTCCTGGGATCTGTACAAGGTAAGTGACCTGGAAGTGGACTTGGAGGGCCTGTGATGGGGACCTGGTTTTTCCTGGGATCTGTACAAAGTAAGTGACCTGGAAGTGGACATGGAGTGCCGGTGATGGAGACCTGGTTTTTCCTGGCATCTGTACAAGGTAAGTGGTGGACGTGGACTTAGAGCGTCTGTGCTGGAGGCCTTGATGTGCCCATGCTGTGTAGAAAGTAAGTGGCCTTGAGATGGACTTAGAGCGCCTGTGATGGAGACCTGGTTTTCCAGGGATCTTTGCAACGTAAGTGACCTGGAAGTGGACTTGGAGGGCCTGTGATGGAGACCTGGTTTTTCCTGGGATCTGTACAAAGTAAGTGACCTGGAAGTGGACTTGGAGGGCCTGTGATGGAGACCTGGTTTTTCCTGGGATCTGTACAAAGTAAGTGACCTGGAAAAGGACATAGAGCGCCTGTGATGGAGACCTAGTTTTTCCTGGGATCTGTACAAAGTAAGTGACCTGGAAAAGGACATAGAGCGCCTGTGATGGAGACCTAGTTTTTCCTGGGATCTGTACAAAGTAAGTGACCTGGAAGTGGACTTGGAGCGTCTATGCTGGAGACCTGGATTGCCCCGCGGTCTGTAGAAAGTAAGTGGCGTGGAGGTGGACTTGGAGGGCCTGTGATGGAGACCTGGTTTTTCCTGGGATCTGTACAATGTAAGTGACCTGGAAGTGGACATGGAGGGCCTGTGATGGAGACCTGGTTTTTCTTGGGATCTGTACCAAGTAAGTGACCTGGAAGTGGACTTGGAGGGCCTGTGATGGAGACCTGGTTTTTCCTGGGATCTGTACAAGGTAAGTGACCTGGAAGTGGACATGGAGGGCCTGTGATGGAGACCTGGTTTTTCCTGGGATCTGTACAAAGTAAGTGGCCTGGAAGTGGACTTGGAGCGTCTATGCTGGAGACCTGGATTGCCCCGCTGTCTGTAGAAAGTAAGTGGCGTGGAGGTGGACTTGGAGGGCCTGTGATGGAGACCTGGTTTTTCCTGGGATCTGTACAAGGTAAGTGACCTGGAAGTGGACATGGAGGGCCTGTGATGGAGACCTGGTTTTTCCTGGGATCTGTACAAAGTAAGTGACCTGGAAGTGGCCATAGAGCGCCTGTGATGGAGACCTGGTTTTTCCTGGGATCTGTACAAAGTAAGTGACGTGGAAGTGGACTTGGAGGGCCTGTGATGGAGACCTGGTTTTTCCTGGGATCTGTACAAAGTAAGTGACCTGGAAGTGGACTTGGAGGGCCTGTGATGGAGACCTGGTTTTTCCTGGGATCTGTACAAGGTAAGTGACCTGGAAGTGGACATGGAGGGCCTGTGATGGAGACCTGGTTTTTCCTGGTATCTGTACAAAGTAAGTGAGCTGGAAGTGGCCATAGAGCGCCTGTGATGGAGACCTGGTTTTTCCTGGGATCTGTACAAAGTAAATGATGTGGAGTGGACTTGGAGGGCCTGTGATGGAGACCTGGTTTTTCCTGGAATCTGAACAAAGTAAGTGATGTGGAGTGGACTTGGAGGGCCTGTGATGGGGACCTGTTTTTTCCTGGGATCTGTACAAAGTAAGTGACCTGGAAGTGGACTTGGAGGGCCTGTGATGGAGACCTGTTTTTTCCTGGGATCTGTACAAGGTAAGTGACCTGGAAGTGGACATGGAGGGCCTGTGATGGAGACCTGGTTTTTCCTGGGATCTGTACAAGGTAAGTGACCTGGAAGTGGACATGGAGGGCCTGTGATGGAGACCTGATTTTTCCTGGGATCTGTACAAAGTAAGTGACCTGGAAGTGGACATAGAGCGCCTGTGATGGAGACCTGGATTTTCCTGGGATCTGTACAAAGTAAGTGACCTGGAAATGGACATGGAGGGCCTGTGATGGAGACCTGGTTTTTCCTGGGATCTGTACAAAGTAAGTGACCTGGAAGTGGACATAGAGCGCCGGTGATGGAGACCTGGTTTTTCCTAGCATCTGTACAAGGTAAGTGACCTGGAAGTGGTCTTAGAGCGTCTATGCTGGAGACCTGGATTGCCCCGCGGTCTGTAGAAAATAAGTGGCGTGGAGGTGGACTTGGAGTGTCTATGCTGGAGACCTGGTTTTTCCTGGGATCTGTACAAGGTAAGTGACCTGGAAGTGGACATGGAGGGCCTGTGATGGAGACCTGGTTTTTCCTGGGATCTGTACAAAGTAAGTGACCTGGAAGTGGACATGGAGGGCCTGTGATGGAGACCTGGTTTTTCCTGGGATCTGTACAAAGTAAGTGACCTGGAAGTGGACTTGGAGGGCCTGTGATGGAGACCTGTTTTTTCCTGGGATCTGTACAAAGTCAGTGATGTGGAGTGGACTTGGAGGGTCTATGCTGGAGACCTGGATTGCCCCGCAGTCTGTAGAAAGTAAGTGGCGTGGAGGTGGACTTGGAGCGTCTATGCTGGAGACCTGGTTTTTCCTGGGATCTCTACAAGGTAAGTGACCTGGAAGTGGATATGGAGGGCCTGTGATGGAGACCTGGTTTTTCCTGGGATCTGTACAAGGTAAGTGACCTGGAAGTGGACATGGAGGGCCTGTGATGGAGACCTGGTTTTTCCTGGGATCTGTACAAGGTAAGTGACCTGGAAGTGGACTTGGAGGGCCTGTGATGGAGACCTGGTTTTTCCTGGGATCTGTACAATGTAAGTGACCTGGAAGTGGACATGGAGGGCCTGTGATGGAGACCTGGTTTTTCCTGGGATCTGTACAAGGTAAGTGACCTGGAAGTGGACATGGAGGCCTGTGATGGAGACCTGGTTTTTCCTGGGATCTGTACAAGGTAAGTGACCAGTGGACTTGGAGGGCCTGTGATGGAGACCTGATGTTTCAGGATCTGTAGAAAGTAAGTGGCCTGGAGATGGACTTAGAGCGCCTGTGATGGAGACCTGGTTTTTCCTGGGATCTTTGCAACGTAAGTGACCTGGAAGTGGACATGGAGGGCCTGTGATGGAGACCTGGTTTTTCCTGGGATCTGTACAAAGTAAGTGACCTGGAAGTGGACTTGGAGGGCCTGTGATGGAGACCTGGTTTTTCCTGGGATCTGTACAAAGTAAGTGACCTGGAAAAGGACATAGAGCGCCTGTGATGGAGACCTCGTTTTTCCTGGGATCTGTACAAAGCAAGTGACCTGGAAAAGGACATAGAGCGCCTGTGATGGAGACCTAGTTTTTCCTGGGATCTGTACAAAGTAAGTGACCTGGAAGTGGACTTGGAGCGTCTATGCTGGAGACCTGGATTGCCCCGCGGTCTGTAGAAAGTAAGTGGAGTGGAGGTGGACTTGGAGGGCCTGTGATGGAGACCTGGTTTTTCCTGGGATCTGTACAATGTAAGTGACCTGGAAGTGGACATGGAGGGCCTGTGATGGAGACCTGGTTTTTCCTGGGATCTGTACCAAGTAAGTGACCTGGAAGTGGACTTGGAGGGCCTGTGATGGAGACCTGGTTTTTCCTGGGATCTGTACAAGGTAAGTGACGTGGAAGTGGACATGGAGGGCCTGTGATGGAGACCTGTTTTTTCCTGGGATCTGTACAAAGTCAGTGATGTGGAGTGGACTTGGAGCGTCTATGCTGGAGACCTGGATTGCCCCGCTGTCTGTAGAAAGTAAGTGGCGTGGAGGTGGACTTGGAGGGCCTGTGATGGAGACCTGGTTTTTCCTGGGATCTGTACAAGGTAAGTGACCTGGAAGTGGACATGGAGGGCCTGTGATGGAGACCTGGTTTTTCCTGGGATCTGTACAAAGTAAGTGACCTGGAAGTGGCCATAGAGCGCCTGTGATGGAGACCTGGTTTTTCCTGGGATCTGTACAAAGTAAGTGACCTGGAAGTGGACTTGGAGGGCCTGTGATGGAGACCTGGTTTTTCCTGGGATCTGTACAAGGTAAGTGACCTGGAAGTGGACATGGAGGGCCTGTGATGGAGACCTGGTTTTTCCTGGGATCTGTACAAGGTAAGTGACCTGGAAGTGGACATGGAGGGCCTGTGATGGAGACCTGGTTTTTCCTGGTATCTGTACAAAGTAAGTGAGCTGGAAGTGGCCATAGAGCGCCTGTGATGGAGACCTGGTTTTTCCTGGGATCTGTACAAAGTAAATGATGTGGAGTGGACTTGGAGGGCCTGTGATGGAGACCTGTTTTTTCCTGGAATCTGAACAAAGTAAGTGATGTGGAGTGGACTTGGAGGGCCTGTGATGGGGACCTGTTTTTTCCTGGGATCTGTACAAAGTAAGTGACCTGGAAGTGGACTTGGAGGGCCTGTGATGGAGACCTGTTTTTTCCTGGGATCTGTACAAGGTAAGTGACCTGGAAGTGGACATGGAGGGCCTGTGATGGAGACCTGGTTTTTCCTGGGATCTGTACAAGGTAAGTGACCTGGAAGTGGACATGGAGGGCCTGTGATGGAGACCTGATTTTTCCTGGGATCTGTACAAAGTAAGTGACCTGGAAGTGGACATAGAGCGCCTGTGATGGAGACCTGGTTTTTCCTGGGATCTGTACAAAGTAAGTGACCTGGAAATGGACATGGAGGGCCTGTGATGGAGACCTGGTTTTTCCTGGGATCTGTACAAAGTAAGTGACCTGGAAGTGGACATAGAGCGCCGGTGATGGAGACCTGGTTTTTCCTAGCATCTGTACAAGGTAAGTGACCTGGAAGTGGTCTTAGAGCGTCTATGCTGGAGACCTGGATTGCCCCGCGGTCTGTAGAAAATAAGTGGCGTGGAGGTGGACTTGGAGTGTCTATGCTGGAGACCTGGTTTTTCCTGGGATCTGTACAAGGTAAGTGACCTGGAAGTGGACATGGAGGGCCTGTGATGGAGACCTGGTTTTTCCTGGGATCTGTACAAGTAAGTGACCTGGAAGTGGACTTGGAGGGCCTGTGATGGAGACCTGGTTTTTCCTGGGATCTGTACAAGGTAAGTGACCTGGAAGTGGACATGGAGGGCCTGTGATGGAGACCTGTTTTTTCCTGGGATCTGTACAAAGTCAGTGATGTGGAGTGGACTTGGAGGGTCTATGCTGGAGACCTGGATTGCCCCGCAGTCTGTAGAAAGTAAGTGGCGTGGAGGTGGACTTGGAGCGTCTATGCTGGAGACCTGGTTTTTCCTGGGATCTGTACAAGGTAAGTGACCTGGAAGTGGACTTGGAGGGCCTGTGATGGAGACCTGGTTTTTCCTGGGATCTGTACAAGGTAAGTGACCTGGAAGTGGACATGGAGGGCCTGTGATGGAGACCTGGTTTTTCCTGGGATCTGTACAAGGTAAGTGACCTGGAAGTGGACATGGAGGGCCTGTGATGGAGACCTGGTTTTTCCTGGGATCTGTACAAGGTAAGTGACCTGGAAGTGGACATGGAGGGCCTCTGATGGAGACCTGGTTTTTCCTGGGATCTGTACAAGGTAAGTGACCTGGAAGTGGACATGGAGGGCCTGTGATGGAGACCTGGTTTTTCCTGGGATCTGTACAAGGTAAGTGACCTGGAAGTGGACATGGAGGGCCTGTGATGGAGACCTGGTTTTTCCTGGGATCTGTACAAGGTAAGTGACCTGGAAGTGGACATGGAGGGCCTGTGATGGAGACCTGGTTTTTCCTGGGATCTTTGCAACGTAAGTTGCCTTGAGATGGACTTAGAGCGCCTGTGATGGGGACCTGGTTTTTCCTGGGATCTGTAGAAAGTAAGTGACCTGGAAGTGGACTTGGAGGGCCTGTGATGGAGACCTGTTTTTTCCTGGGATCTGTACAAAGTCAGTGATGTGGAGTGGACTTGGAGGGTCTATGCTGGAGACCTGGATTGCCCCGCAGTCTGTAGAAAGTAAGTGGCGTGGAGGTGGACTTGGAGGGCTTGTGACGGAGACCTGGTTTTTCCTGGGATCTGTACAAAGTAAGTGACCTGGAAGTGGCCATAGAGTGCCTGTGATGGAGACCTGGTTTTTCCTGGGATCTGTACAAAGTAAGTGACCTGGAAGTGGACTTGGAGGGCCTGTGATGGAGACCTGGTTTTTCCTGGGATCTGTACAAAGTAAGTGACCTGGAAGTGGCCATAGAGCGCCTCTGATGGAGACCTGGTTTTTCCTGGGATCTGTACAAAGTCAGTGATGTGGAAGTGGACATAGAGTGCCTGTGATGGGGATCTGGTTTTTCCTGGGATCTGTACAAAGTAAGTGATTTGGAAGTGGACATGGAGGGCCTGTGATGGAGACCTGGTTTTTCCTGGGATCTGTACCAAGTAAGTGACCTGGAAGTGGACTTGGAGGGCCTGTGATGGTGTATTGGTTTGAAAACAAACCAGTGGGAGATCACAAGTCAAGATTGAAATTAAAAATAAGTGAAATAATACAAGGAAAAGCACTGACAAAGTCAGATACAACCTAACACCCTGTTAGGGTGGTAGTAGCAGTCCAACTGAAGTAGTCCAGTTGAAGCGGTGATCCTGTGAAGGTCTAGTCTCCAGCTGAAGATCCAGTGGTAGCTCTGGTCCTCTGGGAACCCAGTAGACAGGGCTAGCTCAGGCAGTTCCAGGGCCAGGTTATATCCAGGTGGGAACACCTGGCTCCTCCCTCCTCGGCAGAGCATCTCACAATGGGATGAGATAAGTCCATGAGTCACACGGTGGGTCCCTGATGGCCCATTGCCTGTCATGCGGGGTGGGTCGTTAGCAAGTGATAATAGCTAACAGATGGCCCATTGCCTGTCATCCGGAGTGGGTGATAGCAGCTAATGGCCCACAGCTGGTGGTAATAGAATACTTAACTACATCAATATTGCAACCTAGGACAGATGGAGACCTGGTTTTTCCTGGGATCTGTACAAGGTAAGTGACCTGGAAGTGGACATGGAGCGCCTGTGATGGAGACCTGTTTTTTCCTGGGATCTGTACAAAGTAAGTGACCTGGAGGTGGACTTGGAGCGTCTATGCTGGAGACCTGGATTGCCCCGCAGTCTGTAGAAAGTAAGTGGCGTGGAGGTGGACTTGGAGGGCCTGTGATGGAGACCTGGTTTTTCCTGGGATCTGTAAAGGTAAGTGACCTGGAAGTGGACATGGAGGGCCTGTGATGGAGACCTGTTTTTTCCTGGGATCTGTACCAAGTAAGTGAGCTGGAAGTGGCCATAGAGCGCCTGTGATGGAGACCTGGTTTTTCCTGGGATCTGTACAAAGTAAATGATGTGGAGTGGACTTGGAGGGCCTGTGATGGGGACCTGTTTTTTCCTGGGATCTGAACAAAGTAAGTGATGTGGAGTGGACTTGGAGGGCCTGTGATGGGGACCTGGTTTTTCCTGGGATCTGTACAAAGTAAGTGACCTGGAAGTGGACTTGGAGGGCCTGTGATGGAGACCTGGTTTTTCCTGGGATCTTTTCAAAGTAAATGACCTGGAAGTGGACTTGGAGGGCCTGTGATGGAGACCTGGTTTTTCCTGGGATCTGTACAAAGTAAGTGACCTGGAAAAGGACATAGAGCGCCTGTGATGGAGACCTAGTTTTTCCTGGGATCTGTACAAAGTAAGTGGCCTGGAAGTGGACTTAGAGCATCTATGCTGGAGACCTGGATTGCCCCGCGGTCTGTAGAAAGTAAGTGGCGTGGAGGTGGACTTGGAGCGTCTATGCTGGAGACCTGGTTTTTCCTGGGATCTCTACAAGGTAAGTGACCTGGAAGTGGACATGGAGGGCCTGTGATGGAGACCTGGTTTTTCCTGGGATCTGTACAAGGTAAGTGGCGTGGAAGTGGACATGGAGGGCCTGTGATGGAGACCTGTTTTTTCCTGGGATCTGTACAAAGTCAGTGATGTGGAGTGGACTTGGAGCGTCTATGCTGGAGACCTGGATTGCCCCGCAGTCTGTAGAAAGTAAGTGGCGTGGAGGTGGACTTGGAGCGTCTATGCTGGAGACCTGGTTTTTCCTGGGATCTGTACAGTAAGTGACCTGGAAGTGGACTTGGAGGGCCTGTGATGGAGACCTGGTTTTCCTGGGATCTGTACAAAGTAAGTGACCTGGAAGTGGACTTGGAGGGCCTGTGATGGAGACCTGATTTTCCCAGGATCTGTACAAAGTAAGTGGCCTGGAAGTGGACTTGGAGGGCCTGTGATGGAGACCTGGTTTTTCCTGGGATCTGTACAACGTAAGTGACCTGGAAGTGGACATGGAGGGCCTGTGATGGAGACCTGGTTTTTCCTGGGATCTGTACAAAGTAAGTGACCTGGAAGTGGACTTGGAGGGCCTGTGATGGAGACCTGGTTTTTCCTGGGATCTGTACAAGGTAAGTGACGTGAAGTGGACTTTGAGGGTCTATGCTGGAGACCTGGATTGCCCCGCGGTCTGTAAAAGGTAGTGCTGGAGGTGGACTTGGAGGGCCTGTGATGGAGACCTGGTTTTTCCTGGGATCTGTACAAGGTAAGTGACCTGGAAGTGGACATGGAGGGCCTGTGATGGAGACCTGGTTTTTCCTGGGATCTGTACCAAGTAAGTGACCTGGAAGTGGACTTGGAGGGCCTGTGATGGAGACCTGGTTTTTCCTGGGATCTGTACAAGGTAAGTGACCTGGAAGTGGACATGGAGGGCCTGTGATGGAGACCTGTTTTTTCCTGGGATCTGTACAAAGTAAGTGACCTGGAAGTGGACATGGAGGGCCTGTGATGGAGACCTGGTTTTTCCTGGGATCTGTACAAAGTAAGTGACCTGGAAGTGGACATAGAGCGCCGGTGATGGAGAGCTGGTTTTTCCTGGCATCTGTACAAGGTAAGTTACCTGAAAGTGGACTTGGAGGGTCTATGCTGGAGACCTGGATTGCCCCGCGGTCTGTAGAAAGTAAGTGGCGTGGAGGTGGACTTGGAGCGTCTATGCTGGAGACCTGGTTTTTCCTGGGATCTGTACAAGGTAAGTGACCTGGAAGTGGACTTGGAGGGCCTGTGATGGAGACCTGGTTTTTCCTGGGATCTGTACAAAGTAAGTGACCTGGAAGTGGACTTGGAGGGCCTGTGATGGAGACCTGGTTTTTCCTGGGATCTGTACAAGGTAAGTGACCTGGAAGTGGACTTGGAGGGCCTGTGATGGAGACCTGGTTTTTCCTGGGATCTGTACCAAGGTAAGTGACCTGGAAGTGGACTTGGAGGGCCTGTGATGGAGACCTGGTTTTTCCTGGGATCTGTACAAAGTAAGTGACCTGGAAGTGGACTTGGAGGGCCTGTGATGGAGACCTGGTTTTTCCTGGGATCTGTACAAAGTAAGTGACCTGGAAGTGGACTTGGAGGGCCTGTGATGGAGACCTGGTTTTTCCTGGGATCTGTACAAAGTAAGTGACCTGGAAGTGGACTGGGAGGGCCTGTGATGGAGACCTGGTTTTTCCTGATCTGTCAAGTAGGACCTGGAAGTGGACATGGAGGGCCTGTGATGGAGACCTGGTTTTTCCTGGGATCTGTACAAAGTAAGTGACCTGGAAGTGGACATGGAGCGCCTGTGATGGAGACCTGGTTTTTCCTGGCATCTGTACAAGGTAAGTGACGTGGACGTGGACTTAGAGCGTCTATGCTGGAGACCTTGATTGCCCACGCTGTGTAGAAAGTAAGTGGCCTTGAGATGGACTTAGAGCGCCTGTGATGGAGACCTGGTTTTTCCTGGGATCTGTACAAAGTAAGTGACCTGGAAGTGGACTTGGAGGGCCTGTGATGGAGACCTGGTTTTTCCTGGGATCTGTACAAAGTAAGTGACCTGGAAGTGGACATGGAGGGCCTGTGATGGAGACCTGGTTTTTCCTGGGATCTGTACAAAGTAAGTGACCTGGAAGTGGACTTGGAGGGCCTGTGATGGAGACCTGGTTTTTCCTGGGATCTGTACAAAGTAAGTGACCTGGAATTGGACTTGGAGGGCCTGTGATGGGGACCTGGTTTTTCCTGGGATCTGTACAAAGTAAGTGACCTGGAAGTGGACTTGGAGGGCCTGTGATGGGGACCTGGTTTTTCCTGGGATCTGTACAAAGTAAGTGACCTGGAAGTGGACATGGAGTGCCGGTGATGGAGTCCTGGTTTTTCCTGGCATCTGTACAAGGTAAGTGGGGTGGACGTGGACTTAGAGCGTCTGTGCTGGAGGCCTTGATGTGCCCATGCTGTGTAGAAAGTAAGTGACCTTGAGATGGACTTAGAGCGCCTGTGATGGAGACCTGGTTTTTCCTGGGATCTTTGCAACGTAAGTGACCTGGAAGTGGACATGGAGGGCCTGTGATGGAGACCTGTTTTTTCCTGGGATCTGTACAAAGTAAGTGACCTGGAAGTGGACATGGAGTGCCGGTGATGGAGTCCTGGTTTTTCCTGGCATCTGTACAAGGTAAGTGGGGTGGACGTGGACTTAGAGCGTCTGTGCTGGAGGCCTAGATGTGCCCATGCTGTGTAGAAAGTAAGTGGCCTTGAGATGGACTTAGAGCGCCTGTGATGGAGACCTGGTTTTTCCTGGGATCTTTGCAACGTAAGTGACGTGGAAGTGGACTTGGAGGGCCTGTGATGGAGACCTGGTTTTTCCTGGGATCTGTACAAAGTAAGTGACCTGGAAGTGGCCATAGAGCGCCTGTGATGGAGACCTGGTTTTTCCTGGGATCTTTGCAACGTAAGTGACCTGGAAGTGGACTTGGAGCGTGTATGCTGGAAACCTGGATTGCCCCGTGGTCTGTAGAAAGTAAGTGGCGTGGAGGTGGACTTGGAGCGTCTATGCTGGAGACCTGGTTTTTCCTGGGATCTCTACAAGGTAAGTGACCTGGAAGTGGACATGGAGGGCCTGTGATGGAGACCTGGTTTTTCCTGGGATCTGTACAAGGTAAGTGACCTGGAAGTGGACATGGAGGGCCTGTGATGGAGACCTGGTTTTTCCTGGGATCTGTACAAGGTAAGTGATCTGGAAGTGGACTTGGAGCGTCTATGGTGGAGACCTGGATTGCCCCGTGGTCTGTAGAAAGTAAGTGGCGTGGTGGTGGATTTGGAGCGTCTATGCTGGCGACCTGGTTTTTCCTGGGATCTGTACAAGGTAAGTGACCTGGAAGTGGACTTGGAGGGCCTGTGATGGAGACCTGGTTTTCCTGGGATCTGTACAAAGTAAGTGACCTGGAAGTGGACTTGGAAGGCCTGTGATGGCGACCTGGTTTTTCCTGGGATCTGTACAAGGTAAGTGATCTGGAGGTGGACTTGGAGCGTCTATGCTGGAGACCTGGATTGCCCCGCGGTCTGTAGAAAGTAAGTGGCGTGGAGGTGGATTTGGAGCGTCTATGCTGGCGACCTGGATTTTCCTGGGATCTGTACAAGGTATGTGACCTGGAAGTGGACATGGAGGGCCTGTGATGGAGACCTGGTTTTTCCTGGGATCTGTACAAGGTAAGTGACCTGGAAGTGGACATGGAGTGCCGGTGATGGAGACCTGGTTTTTCCTGGCATCTGTACAAGGTAAGTGGGGTGGACGTGGACTTGGAGCGTCTGTGTTGGAGGCCTTGATGTGCCCATGCTGTGTAGAAAGTAAGTGGCCTTGAGATGGACTTAGAGCGCCTGTGATGGAGACCTGGTTTTTCCTGGGATCTTTGCAACGTAAGTGACCTGGAAGTGGACATGGAGGGCCGGTGATGGAGACCTGGTTTTTCCTGGGATCTGTACAAAGTAAGTGACCTGGAAGTGGACTTGGAGGGCCTGTGATGGAGACCTGGTTTTTCCTGGGATCTGTACAAAGTAAGTGACCTGGAAGTGGACTTGGAGGGCCTGTGATGGGGACCTAGTTTTTCCTGGGATCTGTACAAGGTAAGTGACCTGGAAGTGGACTTGGAGGGCCTGTGATGGGGACCTGGTTTTTCCTGGGATCTGTACAAAGTAAGTGGACCTGGAGTGGACTTGGAGGTCTAGTACCCCCACCAAAAACGAGGTCTATGCTGAGACCTTGATTGCCCCGCTCTGTAGAAAGTAAGTGGCCTTGAGATGGACTTAGAGTGCCTGTGATGGAGACCTGGTTTTTCCTGGGATCTTTGCAACATAAGTGACCTGGAAGTGGACTTTGAGGGCCTGTGATGGAGACCTGGTTTTTCCTGGGATCTGTACAAAGTAAGTGACCTGGAAGTGGACTTGGAGGGCCTGTGATGGAGACCTGGTTTTTCCTGGGATCTGTACAAGGTAAGTGACCTGGAAGTGGACATGGAGAGCCTGTGATGGAGACCTGGTTTTTCCTGGGATCTGTACAAGGTAAGTGACCTTGAAGTGGACTTGGAGGGCCTGTGATGGGGACCTGGTTTTTCCTGGGATCTGTACAAAGTAAGTGACCTGAAAGTGGACTTGCAGCGCCTGTGATGGAGACCTGGTTTTTCCTGGGATCTGTACAAGGTAAGTGGGGTGGGTGTGGACTTAGAGCGTCAGTGCTGGAGGCCTTGATGTGCCCATGCTGTGTAGAAAGTAAGTGGCCTTGAGATGGACTTAGAGCGCCTGTGATGGGGACCTGGTTTTTCCTGGGATCTGTAGAAAGTAAGTGACCTGGAAGTGGACTTTGAGGGCCTGTGATGGAGACCTGGTTTTTCCTGGGATCTGTACAAAGTCAGTGATGTGGAGTGGACTTGGAGGGTCTATGCTGGAGACCTGGATTGCCCCGCAGTCTGTAGAAAGTAAGTGGCGTGGAGGTGGACTTGGAGGGCTTGTGATGGAGACCTGGTTTTTCCTGGGATCTGTACAAAGTAAGTGACCTGGAGGTGGACTTGGAGCGTCTATGCTGGAGACCTGGATTGCCCCGCAGTCTGTAGAAAGTAAGTGGCGTGGAGGTGGACTTGGAGGGCCTGTGATGGAGACCTGGTTTTTCCTGGGATCTGTAAAGGTAAGTGACCTGGAAGTGGACATGGAGGGCCTGTGATGGAGACCTGGTTTTTCCTGGGATCTGTACAAAGTAAATGATGTGGAGTGGACTTGGAGGGCCTGTGATGGGGACCTGTTTTTTCCTGGGATCTGAACAAAGTAAGTGATGTGGAGTGGACTTGGAGGGCCTGTGATGGGGACCTGGTTTTTCCTGGAATCTGTACAAAGTAAGTGACCTGGAAGTGGACTTGGAGGGCCTGTGATGGAGACCTGGTTTTTCCTGGGATCTTTTCAAAGTAAATGACCTGGAAGTGGACTTGGAGGGCCTGTGATGGAGACCTGGTTTTTCCTGGGATCTGTACAAAGTAAGTGACCTGGAAAAGGACATAGAGCGCCTGTGATGGAGACCTAGTTTTTCCTGGGATCTGTACAAAGTAAGTGGCCTGGAAGTGGACTTAGAGCATCTATGCTGGAGACCTGGATTGCCCCGCGGTCTGTAGAAAGTAAGTGGCGTGGAGGTGGACTTGGAGCGTCTATGCTGGAGGCCTGGTTTTTCCTGGGATCTCTACAAGGTAAGTGACCTGGAAGTGGACATGGAGGGCCTGTGATGGAGACCTGGTTTTTCCTGGGATCTGTACAAGGTAAGTGGCGTGGAGGTGGACATGGAGGGCCTGTGATGGAGACCTGGTTTTTCCTGGGATCTGTACAAGGTAAGTGATCTGGAAGTGGACTTGGAGCGTCTATGCTGGAGACCTGGATTGCCCCGTGGTCTGTAGAAAGTAAGTGGTGTGGTGGTGGATTTGGAGCGTCTATGCTGGCGACCTGGTTTTTCCTGGGATCTGTACAAGGTAAGTGACCTGGAAGTGGACTTGGAGGGCCTGTGATGGAGACCTGGTTTTTCCTGGGATCTGTACAAGGTAAGTGACCTGGAAGTGGACATGGAGGGCCTGTGATGGGGACCTGGTTTTTCCTGGGATCTGTACAAGGTAAGTGGCGTGGAGGTGGACATGGAGGGTCTGTGATGGAGACCTGTTTTTTCCTGGGATCTGTACAAAGTCAGTGATGTGGAGTGGACTTTGAGGGTCTATGCTGGAGACCTGGATTGCTCCGCAATCTGTAGAAAGTAAGTGGCGTGGAGGTGGACTTGGAGGGCCTGTGATGGAGACCTGGTTTTTCCTGGGATCTGTACAAAGTAAGTGATCTGGAAGTGGACTTGGAGGGCCTGTGATGGAGACCTGGTTTTCCTGGGATCTGTACAAAGTAAGTGACCTGGAAGTGGACTTGGAGGGCCTGTGTTGGAGACGTGTTTTTCCTGGGATCTGTACAAAGTAAGCGACCTGGAAGTGGACTTGGAAGGCCTGTGATGGCGACCTGGTTTTTCCTGGGATCTGTACAAGGTAAGTGATCTGGAGGTGGACTTGGAGCGTCTATGCTGGAGACCTGGATTGCCCCGCGGTCTGTAGAAAGTAAGTGGCGTGGAGGTGGATTTGGAGCGTCTATGCTGGCGACCTGGTTTTTCCTGGGATCTGTACAAGGTAAGTGACCTGGAAGTGGACATGGCGTGCCTGTGATGGAGACCTGGTTTTTCCTGGGATCTGTACAAAGTAAGTGACCTGGAAGTGGACATGGAGTGCCGGTGATGGAGACCTGGTTTTTCCTGGCATCTGTACAAGGTAAGTGGGGTGGACGTGGACTTAGAGCGTCTGTGCTGGAGGCCATGATGTTCCCATGCTGTGTAGAATGTAAGTGGCCTTGAGATGGACTTAGAGCGCCTGTGATGGAGACCTGGTTTTTCCTGGGATCTTTGCAACGTAAGTGACCTGGAAGTGGACTTTGAGGGCCTGTGCTGGAGACCTGGTTTTTCCTGGGATGTGTAGCAAGTAAGTGACCTGGAAGTGGACTTGGAGGGCCTGTGATGGAGACCTGTTTTTTCCTGGGATCTGTACAAAGTAAGTGACCTGGAATTGGACTTGGAGGGCCTGTGATGGAGACCTGGTTTTTCCTGGGATCTGTACAAAGTAAGTGACCTGGAAGTGGACATGGAGGGCCTGTGATGGAGACCTGGTTTTTCCTGGGATCTGTACAAGGTAAGTGACCTGGAAGTGGACATGGAGTGCCGGTGATGGAGACCTGGTTTTTCCTGGCATCTGTACAAGGTAAGTGGGGTGGACGTGGACTTAGAGCGTCTGTGCTGGAGGCCTTGATGTGCCCATGCTGTGTAGAAAGTAAGTGGCCTTGAGATGGACTTAGAGCGTCTGTGATGGAGACCTGGTTTTTCCTGGGATCTTTGCAACGTAAGTGACCTGGAAGTGGATATGGAGGGCCTGTGATGGAGACCTGGTTTTTCCTGGGATCTGTACAAAGTAAGTGACCTGGAAGTGGACTTGGAGGGCCTGTGATGGAGACCTGGTTTTTCCTGGGATCTGTACAAAGTAAGTGACCTGGAAAAGGACATAGAGCGCCTGTGATGGAGACCTCGTTTTTCCTGGGATCTGTACAAAGTAAGTGACCTGGAAAAGGACATAGAGCGCCTGTGATGGAGACCTAGTTTTTCCTGGGATCTGTACAAAGTAAGTGACCTGGAAGTGGACTTGGAGCATCTATGCTGGAGACCTGGATTGCCCCGCGGTCTGTAGAAAGTAAGTGGCGTGGAGGTGGACTTGGCGGGCCTGTGATGGAGACCTGGTTTTTCCTGGGATCTGTACATTGTAAGTGACCTGGAAGTGGACATGGAGGGCCTGTGATGGAGACCTGGTTTTTCCTGGGATCTGTACCAAGTAAGTGACCTGGAAGTGGACTTGGAGGGCCTGTGATGGAGACCTGGTTTTTCCTGGGATCTGTACAAGGTAAGTGACCTGGAAGTGGACATGGAGGGCCTGTGATGGAGACCTGGTTTTTCCTGGGATCTGTACAAAGTAAGTGAGCTGGAAGTGGCCATAGAGCGCCTGTGATGGAGACCTGGTTTTTCCTGGGATCTGTACAAAGTAAGTGACCTGGAAGTGGACTTGGAGGGCCTGTGATGGAGACCTGGTTTTTCCTGGGATCTGTACAAGGTAAGTGACCTGGAAGTGGACATGGAGGGCCTGTGATGGAGACCTGGTTTTTCCTGGGATCTGTACAAGGTAAGTGACCTGGAAGTGGACATGGAGGGCCTGTGATGGAGACCTGGTTTTTCCTGGTATCTGTACAAAGTAAGTGAGCTGGAAGTGGCCATAGAGCGCCTGTGATGGAGACCTGGTTTTTCCTGGGATCTGTACAAAGTAAATGATGTGGAGTGGACTTGGAGGGCCTGTGATGGGGACCTGTTTTTTCCTGGAATCTGAACAAAGTAAGTGATGTGGAGTGGACTTGGAGGGCCTGTGATGGGGACCTGTTTTTTCCTGGGATCTGTACAAAGTAAGTGACCTGGAAGTGGACTTGGAGGGCCTGTGATGGAGACCTGTTTTTTCCTGGGATCTGTACAAAGTAAGTGACCTGGAAGTGGACTTGGAGGGCCTGTGATGGAGACCTGGTTTTTCCTGGGATCTGTACAAGGTAAGTGACCTGGAAGTGGACTTGGAGGGCCTGTGATGGAGACCTGGTTTTTCCTGGGATCTGTACAAAGTAAGTGACCTGGAAGTGGACATAGAGCGCCTGTGATGGAGACCTGGTTTTTCCTGGGATCTGTACAAAGTAAGTGACCTGGAAATGGACATGGAGGGCCTGTGATGGAGACCTGGTTTTTCCTGGGATCTGTACAAAGTCAGTGACCTGGAAGTGGACATAGAGCGCCGGTGATGGAGACCTGTTTTTTCCTAGCATCTGTACAAGGTTAGTGACCTGGAAGTGGTCTTAGAGCGTCTATGCTGGAGACCTGGATTGCCCCGCGGTCTGTAGAAAATAAGTGGCGTGGAGGTGGACTTGGAGTGTCTATGCTGGAGACCTGGTTTTTCCTGGGATCTGTACAAAGTAAGTGACCTGGAAGTGGACATGGAGGGCCTGTGATGGAGACCTGGTTTTGCAGGATCTGTACAAAGTAAGTGACCTGGAAGTGGACTTGGAGGGCCTGTGATGGAGACCTGGTTTTTCCTGGGATCTGTACAAAGTAAGTGACCTGGAAGTGGACATGGAGGGCCTGTGATGGAGACCTGTTTTCCTGGGATCTGTACAAAGTAAGTGACCTGGAGTGGACTTGGAGGGTCTGTGATGGAGACCTGTTTTTCCTGGGATCTGTACAAAGTCAGTGATGTGGAGTGGACTTGGAGGGTCTATGCTGGAGACCTGGATTGCCCCGCAGTCTGTAGAAAGTAAGTGGCGTGGAGTGGACTTGGAGGGCCTGTGATGGAGACCTGTTTTTTCCTGGGATCTGTACAAAGTAAGTGACCTGGAAGTGGACATAGAGCGCCTGTGATGGAGACCTGGTTTTTCCTGAGATCTGTACAAAGTAAATGATGTGGAGTGGACTTGGAGGGCCTGTGATGGAGACCTGGTTTTTCCTGGGATCTGTACAAGGTAAGTGACCTGGAAGTGGACATGGAGGGCCTGTGATGGAGACCTGGTTTTTCCTGGGATCTGTACAAAGTAAGTGACCTGGAAGTGGACATGGAGGGCCTGTGATGGGCCTGGTTTTTCCTGGGATCTGTACAAAGTAAGTGACCTGGAAGTGGACATGGAGGGCCTGTGATGGAGACCTGGTTTTTCCTGGGATCTGTACAAAAGTGACCTGGAAGTGGACATGGAGGGCCTCTGATGGAGACCTGGTTTTCCTGGGATCTGTACAAGGTAAGTGACCTGGAAGTGGACATGGAGGGCCTGTGATGGAGACCTGGTTTTTCCTGGGATCTGTACAAAGTAAGTGACCTGGAAGTGGACATAGATTGCCGGTGATGGAGACCTGGTTTTTCCTGGCATCTGTACAAGGTAAGTGGGGTGGACGTGGACTTAGAGCGTCTGTACTGGAGGCCTTGATGTGCCCATGCTGTGTAGAAAGTAAGTGGCCTTGAGATGGACTTAGAGCGCCTGTGATGGAGACCTGGTTTTTCCTGGGATCTGTACAAAGTAAGTGACCTGGAAATGGACATGGAGGGCCTGTGATGGAGACCTGGTTTTTCCTGGGATCTGTACAAAGTCAGTGACCTGGAAGTGGACATAGAGCGCCGGTGATGGAGACCTGGTTTTTCCTAGCATCTGTACAAGGTTAGTGACCTGGAAGTGGTCTTAGAGCGTCTATGCTGGAGACCTGGATTGCCCCGCGGTCTGTAGAAAATAAGTGGCGTGGAGGTGGACTTGGAGTGTCTATGCTGGAGACCTGGTTTTTCCTGGGATCTGTACAAGGTAAGTGACCTGGAAGTGGACATGGAGGGCCTGTGATGGAGACCTGGTTTTCCTGGGATCTGTACAAAGTAAGTGACCTGGAAGTGGACTTGGAGGGCCTGTGTTGGAGACCTGTTTTTCCTGGGATCTGTACAAGGTAAGTGGCGTGGAGGTGGACATGGAGGGTCTGTGATGGAGACCTGTTTTTTCCTGGGATCTGTACAAAGTCAGTGATGTGGAGTGGACTTGGAGGGTCTATGCTGGAGACCTGGATTGCCCCGCAGTCTGTAGAAAGTAAGTGGCGTGGAGGTGGACTTGGAGGGCTTGTGATGGAGACCTGGTTTTTCCTGGGATCTGTACAAGGTAAGTGACCTGGAAGTGGACTTGGAGGGCCTGTGATGGAGACCTGGTTTTTCCTGGGATCTGTACAAGGTAAGTGACCTGGAAGTGGACATGGAGGGCCTGTGATGGAGACCTGGTTTTTCCTGGGATCTGTACAAGGTAGGTGACCTGGAAGTGGACATGGAGGGCCTGTGATGGAGACCTGGTTTTTCCTGGGATCTGTACAAGGTAAGTGACCTGGAAGTGGACATGGAGGGCCTGTGATGGAGACCTGGTTTTTCCTGGGATCTGTACAAGGTAAGTGACCTGGAAGTGGACTTGGAGGGCCTGTGATGGAGACCTGGTTTTTCCTGGGATCTGTACAAGGTAAGTGACCTGGAAGTGGACATGGAGGGCCTCTGATGGAGACCTGGTTTTCCCTGGGATCTGTACAAGGTAAGTGACCTGGAAGTGGACATGGAGGGCCTGTGATGGAGACCTGGTTTTTCCTGGGATCTGTACAAGGTAAGTGACCTGGAAGTGGACATGGAGGGCCTGTGATGGAGACCTGGTTTTTCCTGGCATCTGTACAAGGTAAGTGGGGTGGGTGTGGACTTAGAGCGTCAGCGCTGGAGGCCTTGATGTGCCCATGCTGTGTAGAAAGTAAGTGGCCTCGAGATGGACTTAGAGCGCCTGTGATGGAGACCTGGTTTTTCCTGGGATCTGTACAAAGTAAGTGACCTGGAAGTGGCCATAGAGCTCCTGTGATGGAGACCTGGTTTTTCCTGGG
>NW_028147553.1:3110741-3127450 GCF_008360975.1 Lichenostomus cassidix
CAGGCCCTCCAAGTCCATTTCCAGGTCACTTACTTTGTACAGATCCCAGGAAAAACCAGGTCTCCATCACAGGCCCTCCATGTCCACTTCCAGGTCACTTACCTTGTACAGATCCCAGGAAAAACGAGGTCTCCATCACAGGCGCTCCAAGTCCACTTCCAGGTCACTTACTTGGTACAGATCCCAGGAAAAACCAGGTCTCCATCACAGGCCCTCCATGTCCACTTCCTGGTCACTTACATTGTACAGATCCCAGGAAAAACCAGGTCTCCAACACAGGCCCTCCAAGTCCACCTCCACGCCACTTACTTTCTACAGACCGCGGGGCAATCCAGGTCTCCAGCATAGACGCTCCAAGTCCACTTCCAGATCACTTACCTTGTACAGATCCCAGGAAAAACTAGGTCTCCATCACAGGCGTTCTATGTCCTTTTCCAGGTCACTTACTTTGTACAGATCCCAGGAAAATCCAGGTCTCCATCACAGGCGCTCTATGTCCTTTTCCAGGTCACTTACTTTGTACAGATCCCAGGAAAAACAGGCCTCCATCACAGGCGCTCTATGTCCACTTCCAGGTCACTTACTTTGTACAGATCCCAGGATAAACCAGGACTCCAACACAGGCCCTCCAAGTCCACTTCCAGGTCACTTACTTTGTACAGATCCCAGGAAAACCAGGTCTCCATCACAGGCCCTCCAAGTCAACTTCCAGGTCACTTACTTTGTACAGATCCCAGGAAAAACCAGGTCTCCATCACAGGCGCTCTAAGTCCATCTCAAGGCCACTTACTTTCTACACAGCATGGGAACATCATGGCCTCCAGCACAGACGCTCTAAGTCCACGTCCACCGCACTTACCTTGTACAGATGCCAGGAAAAACCAGGTCTCCATCACCGGCACTCTATGTCCACTTCCAGGTCACTTACTTTGTACAGATCCCAGGAAAAACCAGGTCCCCATCACAGGCCCTCCACGTCCACTTCCAGGTCACTTACTTTGTACAGATCCCAGGAAAAACCAGGTCTCCATCACAGGCCCTCCATGTCCACTTCCAGGTCACTTACTTTGTACAGATCCCAGGAAAAACCAGGTCTCCATCACAGGCCCTCCATGTCCACTTCCAGGTCACTTACCTTGTACAGATCCCAGGAAAAACCAGGTCTCCATCACAGGCCCTCCATGTCCACTTCCAGGTCACTTACTTGTACAGATCCCAGGAAAAACCAGGTCTCCATCACAGGCCCTCCATGTCCACTTCCAGGTCACTTACCTTGTACAGATCCCAGGAAAAACCAGGTCTCCAGCATAGACGCTCCAAGTCCACCTCCACGCCACTTACTTTCTACAGACTGTGGGGCAATCCAGGTCTCCAGCATAGACACTCCAAGTCCACTCCACATCACTGACTTTGTACAGATCCCAGGAAAAAACAGGTCTCCATCACAGGCCCTCCATGTCCACTTCCAGGTCACTTACCTTGTACAGATCCCAGGAAAAACCAGGTCTCCATCACAGGCCCTCCAAGTCCACTTCCAGGTCACTTACTTTGTACAGATCCCAGGAAAAACCAGGTCTCCATCACAGGCCCTCCAAGTCCACTTCCAGGTCACTTACTTTGTACAGATCCCAGGAAAAACCAGGTCTCCATCACAGGCCCTCCAAGTCCACTTCCAGGTCACTTACCTTGTACAGATCCCAGGAAAAACCAGGTCTCCAGCATAGACGCTACAAGTCCACCTCCACGCCACTTACTTTCTACAGACCGCGGGGCAATCCAGGTCTCCATCACAGGCGCTCTATGTCCACTTCCAGGTCACTTACTTTGTACAGATCCCAGGAAAAACCAGGTCTCCATCACAGGCCCTCCATGTCCACTTCCAGGTCACTTACTTTGTACAGATCCCAGGAAAAACCAGGTCTCCATCACAGGCCCTCCATGTCCACTTCCAGGTCACTTACCTTGCACAGATCCCAGGAAAAACCAGGTCTCCAGCATAGACGCTCCATGTCCACCTCCACGCCACTTACTTTCTACAGACCGCGGGGCAATCCAGGTCTCCAGCATAGACGCTCCAACTCCACTTCCAGGCCACTTACTTTGTACAGATCCCAGGAAAAACTAGGTCTCCATCACAGGCGCTCTATGTCCTTTTCCAGGTCACTTACTTCGTACAGATCCCAGGAAAAACCAGGTCTCCATCACAGGCCCTCCAAGTCCACTTCCAGGTCATTTACTTTGAAAAGATCCCAGGAAAAACCAGGTCTCCATCACAGGCGCTCTATGTCCACTTCCAGGTCACTTACTTTTTACAGATCCCAGGAAAAAACAGGTCCCCATCACAGGCCCTCCAAGTCCACTCCACATCATTTACTTTCTACAGATCCCAGGAAAAACCAGGTCTCCATCACAGGCCCTCCAAGTCCACCTCCACGCCACTTACTTTCTACAGACAGCGGGGCAATGCAGGTCTCCAGCATAGACCCTCCAAGTCCACTCCACATCACTGACTTTGTACAAATCCCAGGAAAAAACAGGTCTCCATCACAGGCCCTCCATGTCCACTTCCAGGTCACTTACCTTGTACAGATCCCAGGATAAACAGGTCTCCATCACAGGCCCTCCAAGTCCACTTCCAGGTCACTTACTTTGTACAGATCCCAGGAAAAAACAGGTCTCCATCACAGGCCCTCCAAGTCCACTTCCAGGTCACTTACTTGCTACACATCCCAGGAAAAACCAGGTCTCCATCACAGGCCCTCAAAGTCCACTTCCAGGTCACTTACGTTTCAAAGATCCCAGGAAAAACCAGGTCTCCATCACAGGCGCTCTAAGACCATCTCAAGGCCACTTACTTTCTACACAGCATGGGCACATCAAGGCCTCCAGTACAGACGCTCTAAGTCCACATCCACCCCACTTACCTTGTACAGATGCCAGGAAAAACCAGGTCTCCATCACCGGCAATCTATGTCCACTTCCAGGTCACTTACTTTGTACAGATCCCAAGAAAAACCAGGTCATCAGCTCATGTCTTGGTCACTTTGTGAGGAAAAACCAGGTCTCCATCACAGGCCCTCCATGTCCACTTCCAGGTCACTTACTTTGTACAGATCCCAGGAAAAACCAGGTCTCCATCACAGGCCCTCCATGTCCACTTCCAGGTCACTTACCTGGTACAGATCCCAGGAAAAACCAGGTCTCCATCACAGGCCTTCCAAGTCCACTTCCAGGTCACTTACCTTGTACAGATCCCAGGAAAAACCAGGTCTCCATCACAGGCCCTCCATGTCCACTTCCAGGTCACTTACCTTGTACAGATCCCAGGAAAAACCAGGTCTCCATCACAGGCCCTCCAAGTCCACTTCCAGGTCACTTACTTGCTACACATCCCAGGAAAAACCAGGTCTCCATCACAGGCCCTCCATATCCACGTCCAGGTCACTTACCTTGTACAGATCCCAGGAAAAACCAGGTCTCCAGCATAGACGCTCCAAGTCCACCTCCACGCCACTTACTTTCTACAGACTGCGGGGCAATCCAGGTCTCCAGCATAGACCCTCCAAGTCCACTCCACATCACTGACTTTGTACAGATCCCAGGAAAAAACAGGTCTCCATCACAGACCCTCCATGTCCACCTCCACGCCACTTACCTTGTACAGATCCCAGGAAAAACCAGGTCTCCATCACAGGCCCTCCATGTCCACTTCCAGGTCACTTACCTTGTACAGATCCCAGGAAAAACCAGGTCGCCATCACAGGCCCTCCATGTCCACTTCCAGGTCACTTACCTTGTACAGATCCCAGGAAAAACCAGGTCGCCATCACAGGCCCTCCATGTCCACTTCCAGGTCACTTACCTTGTACAGATCCCAGGAAAAAACAGGTCTCCATCACAGGCCCTCCAAGTCCACTTCCAGGTCACTTATTTTGTACAGATCCCAGGAAAAACCAGGTCTCCATCACAGGCCCTCCATGTCCACTTCCAGGTCACTTACCTTGTACAGATCCCAGGAAAAACCAGGTCTCCATCACAGGCCCTCCAAGTCCACTTCCAGGTCACTTACTTTGTACAGATCCCAGGAAAAACCAGATCCCCATCACAGGCCCTCCAAGTCCACCTCCACATCACTTACATTGAACAGATCCCAGGAAAAACCAGGTCTCCATCACAGGCGCTCTATGGCCACTTCCAGGTCACTTACTTTGTACAGATCCCAGGAAAAAACAGGTCTCCATCACAGGCACTCTATGTCCACTTCCACATCACTTACTTTGTACAGATCCCAGGAAAAAACAGGTCTCCATCACAGGCGCTCTATGGCCACTTCCAGGTCACTTACTTTGTACAGATCCCAGGAAAAAACAGGTCTCCATCTCAGGCCCTCCATGTCCACTTCCAGGTCACTTACCGTGTACAGATCCCAGGAAAAACCAGGTCTCCATCACAAGCCCTCCAAGTCCACCTCCACGCCACTTACTTTCTACAGACAGCGGGGCAATCCAGGTCTCCAGCATAGACGCTCCAAGTCCACTTCCAGGTCACTTACTTTGTACAGATCCCAGGAAAAACCAGGTCTCCATCACCGGCACTCTATGTCCACTTCCAGGTCACTTACTTTGTACAGATCCCAGGAAAAACCAGGTCTCCATCACAGGCCCTCCATGTCCACTTCCAGGTCACTTACTTTGTACAGATCCCAGGAAAAACCAGGTCTCCATCACAGGCCCTCCATGTCCACTTCCAGGTCACTTACCTTGTACAGATCCCAGGAAAAACCAGGTCTCCATCACAGGCCCTCCATGTCCACTTCCAGGTCACTTACCTTGTACAGATCCCAGGAAAAAACAGGTCTCCATCACAGGCCCTCCAAGTCCACTTCCAGGTCACTTACCTTGTACAGATCCCAGGAAAAACCAGGTCTCCATCACAGGCCCTCCATGTCCACTTCCAGGTCACTTACCTTGTACAGATCCCAGGAAAAACCAGGTCTCCATCACAGGCCCTCCAAGTCCACTTCCAGGTCACTTACCTTGTACAGATCCCAGGAAAAACCAGGTCTCCATCACAGGCCCTCCATGTCCACTTCCAGGTCACTTACCTTGTACAGATCCCAGGAAAAACCAGGTCTCCATCACAGGCGCTCTATGTCCTTTTCCAGGTCACTTACTTTGTACAGATCCCAGGAAAAACCAGGTCTCCATCACAGGCCCTCCAAGTCCACTTCCAGATCACTTAGGTTGCAAAGATCCCAGGAAAAACCAGGACTCCATCACAGGCGCTCTAAGTCCATCTCGAGGCCACTTACTTTCTACACAACATGGGCACATCAAGGCCTGCAGCACAGACCCTCCATGTCCACGTCCACCCCACTTACCTTGTACAGATCCCAGGAAAAACCAGGTCTCCATCACAGGCCCTCCATGTCCACTTCCAGGTCACTTACCTTGTACAGATCCCAGGAAAAACCAGGTCTCCATCACAGGCCCTCAAGTCCACTTCAGGTCACTTACTTGTACAGATCCCAGGAAAAACCAGGTCTCCATCACAGGCCCTCCATGTCACTTCCAGGTCACTTACCTTGTACAGATCCCAGGAAAAACCAGGTCTCCATCACAGGCCCTCCCAGTCCACTTCCAGGTCACTTACTTTGTACAGATCCCAGGAAAAACCAGGTCTCCATCACAGGCCCTCCAAGTCCACTTCCAGGTCATTTACTTTGAAAAGATCCCAGGAAAAACCAGGTCTCCAGCATAGACGCTCCAAGTCCACCTCCACGCCACTTACTTTCTACAGACTGCGGGGCAATCCAGGTCTCCAGCATAGACCCTCCAAGTCCACTCCACATCACTGACTTTGTACAAATCCCAGGAAAAAACAGGTCTCCATCACAGGCCCTCCATGTCCACTTCCAGGTCACTTACCTTGTACAGATCCCAGGAAAAACCAGGTCTCCATCTGTCCTAGGTTGCAATATTGATGTAGTTAAGTATTCTATTACCACCAGCTGTGGGCCATTAGCTGCTATCACCCACTCCGGATGACAGGCAATGGGCCATCTGTTAGCTATTATCACTTGCTAACGACCCACCCCGCATGACAGGCAATGGGCCATCAGGGACCCACCGTGTGACTCATGGACTTATCTCATCCCATTGTGAGATGCTCTGCCGAGGAGGGAGGAGCCAGGTGTTCCCACCTGGATATAACCTGGCCCTGGAACTGCCTGAGCTAGCCCTGTCTACTGGGTTCCCAGAGGACCAGAGCTACCACTGGATCTTCAGCTGGAGACTAGACCTTCACAGGATCACCGCTTCAACTGGACTACTTCAGTTGGACTGCTACTACCACCCTAACAGGGTGTTAGGTTGTATCTGACTTTGTCAGTGCTTTTCCTTGTATTATTTCACTTATTTTTAATTTCAATCTTGACTTGTGATCTCCCACTGGTTTGTTTTAAAACCAATACACCATCACAGGCCCTCCAAGTCCACTTCCAGGTCACTTACTTTGTACAGATCCCAGGAAAAACCAGGTCTCCATCACAGGCCCTCCATGTCCACTTCCAGGTCACTTACTTTGTACAGATCCCAGGAAAAACCAGATCCCCATCACAGGCACTCTATGTCCACTTCCACATCACTTACTTTGTACAGATCCCAGGAAAAACCAGGTCTCCATCAGAGGCGCTCTATGGCCACTTCCAGGTCACTTACTTTGTACAGATCCCAGGAAAAACCAGGTCTCCATCACAGGCGCTCTAAGTCCATCTCGAGGCCACTTACTTTCTACACAGCATGGGCACATCAAGGCCTCCAGCACTGACGCTCTAAGTCCACACCCACCCCACTTACCTTGTACAGATCCCAGGAAAAAACAGGTCTCCATCACAGGCGCTGCAAGTCCACTTCCAGGTCACTTACTTTGTACAGATCCCAGGAAAAACCAGGTCTCCATCACAGGCCCTCCAAGTCCACTTCCAGGTCACTTACTTTGTACAGATCCCAGGAAAAACCAGGTCTCCATCACAGGCACTCTATGGCCACTTCCAGGTCACTTACTTGGTACAGATCCCAGGAAAAACCAGGTCTCCATCACAGGCACTCTATGGCCACTTCCAGGTCACTTACTTTGTACAGATCCCAGGAAAAACCAGGTCTCCATCACAAGCCCTCCAAGTCCACCTCCACGCCACTTACTTTCTACAGACTGCGGGGCAATCCAGGTCTCCAGCATAGACCCTCCAAGTCCACTCCACATCACTGACTTTGTACAGATCCCAGGAAAAAACAGGTCTCCATCACAGGCCCTCCAAGTCCACTTCCAGGTCACTTACTTTCTACAGACTGCAGGAAAAACCAGGTCTCCATCACAGGCGCTCCATGTCCACTTCCAGGTCACTTACTTTGTACAGATCCCAGGAAAAACCAGGTCCCCATCACAGGCCCTCCAAGTCCACTTCCAGGTCACTTACTTTGTACAGATCCCAGGAAAAACCAGGTCTCCATCACAGGCGCTCTATGTCCACTTCCAGGTCACTTACTTTGTACAGATCCCAGGAAAAACCAGGTCTCCATCACAGGCCCTCCAAGTCCACTTCCAGGTCACTTACTTTGTACAGATCCCAGGAAAAAACAGGTCTCCATCACAGGCCCTCCAAGTCCACTTCCAGGTCACTTACTTGCTACAGATCCCAGGAAAAACCAGGTCTCCATCACAGGCCCTCAAAGTCCACTTCCAGGTCACTTACGTTGCAAAGATCCCAGGAAAAACCAGGTCTCCATCACAGGCGCTCTAAGTCCATCTCAAGGCCACTTACTTTCTACACAGCATGGGCACATCAAGGCCTCCAGTACAGACGCTCTAAGTCCACGTCCACCCCACTTACCTTGTACAGATGCCAGGAAAAACCAGGTCTCCATCACCGGCACTCCATGTCCACTTCCAGGTCACTTACTTTGTACAGATCCCAGGAAAAACCAGGTCTCCATCACAGGCCCTCCATGTCCACTTCCAGGTCACTTACTTTGTACAGATCCCAGGAAAAACAGGTCTCCATCACAGGCCCTCCATGTCCACTTCCAGGTCACTTACTTTGTACAGATCCCAGGAAAACCAGGTCTCCATCACAGGCCCTCCAAGTCCACTTCCAGGTCACTTACTTTGTACAGATCCCAGGAAAAACCAGGTCTCCATCACAGGCCCTCCATGTCCACTTCCAGGTCACTTACCTTGTACAGATCCCAGGAAAAACGAGGTCTCCATCACAGGCCCTCCATGTCCACTTCCAGGTCACTTACCTTGTACAGATCCCAGGAAAAACCAGGTCTCCAGCATAGACGCTCCAAGTCCACCTCCACGCCACTTACTTTCTACAGACTGTGGGGCAATCCAGGTCTCCAGCATAGACACTCCAAGTCCACTCCACATCACTGACTTTGTACAGATCCCAGGAAAAAACAGGTCTCCATCACAGGCCCTCCATGTCCACCTCCACGCCACTTACCTTGTACAGATCCCAGGAAAAACCAGGTCTCCATCACAGGCCCTCCATGTCCACTTCCAGGTCACTTACTTTGTACAGATCCCAGGAAAAACCAGGTCTCCATCACAGGCCCTCCATGTCCACTTCCAGGTCACTTACCTTGTACAGATCCCAGGAAAAAACAGGTCTCCATCACAGGCCCTCCAAGTCCACTTCCAGGTCACTTACTTTGTACAGATCCCAGGAAAAACCAGGTCTCCATCACAGGCCCTCCATGTCCACTTCCAGGTCACTTACCTTGTACAGATCCCAGGAAAAACCAGGTCTCCAGCATAGACACTCCAAGTCCACCTCCACGCCACTTACTTTCTACAGACCGCGGGGCAATCCAGGTCTCCATCACAGGCGCTCTATGGCCACTTCCAGGTCACTTACCTTGTACAGATGCTAGGAAAAACCAGGTCTCCATCACCGGCGCTCTATGTCCACTTCCAGGTCACTTACTTTGTACAGATCCCAGGAAAAACCAGGTCTCCATCACAGGCCCTCCATGTCCACTTCCAGGTCACTTACCTTGTACAGATCCCAGGAAAAACCAGGTCTCCATCACAGGCCCTCCATGTCCACTTCCAGGTCACTTACCTTGTACAGATCCCAGGAAAAACCAGGTCTCCAGCATAGACACTCCAAGTCCACCTCCACGCCACTTACTTTCTACAGACCGCGGGGCAATCCAGGTCTCCAGCATAGACGCTCCAAGTCCACTTCCAGGCCACTTACTTTGTACAGATCCCAGGAAAAACTAGGTCTCCATCACAGGCGCTCTATGTCCTTTTCCAGGTCACTTACTTTGTACAGATCCCAGGAAAAACCAGGTCTCCATCACAGGCCCTCCATGTCCACTTCCAGGTCATTTACTTTGTACAGATCCCAGGAAAAACCAGGTCTCCATCACAGGCCCTCCAAGTCCACTTCCAGGTCACTTACTTTGTACAGATCCCAAGAAAAAACAGGTCCCCATCACAGGCGCTCCAAGTCCACTCCACATAACTTACTTTGTTCAGATCCCAGGAAAAAACAGGTTCCCATCACAGGCCCTCCAAGTCCACTCCACATCATTTACTTTGTACAGATCCCAGGAAAAACCAGGTCTCCATCACAGGCGCTCTATGGCCACTTCCAGCTCACTTACTTTGTACAGATACCAGGAAAAACCAGGTCTCCATCACAGGCCCTCCATGTCCACTTCCAGGTCACTTACCTTGTACAGATCCCAGGAAAAACCAGGTCTCCATCACAGGCCCTCCAAGTCCACCTCCACGCCACTTACTTTCTACAGACAGCGGGGCAATCCAGGTCTCCAGCATAGACGCTCCAAGTCCACTCCACATCACTGACTTTGTACAGATCCCAGGAAAAACCAGGTCTCCATCACAGGCCCTCCATGTCCACCTCCACGCCACATACCTTGTACAGATCCCAGGAAAAACCAGGTCTCCATCACAGGCCCTCCATGTCCACTTCCAGGTCACTTACCTTGTACAGATCCCAGGAAAAACGAGGTCTCCATCACAGGCGCTCCAAGTCCACTTCCAGGTCACTTACTTGGTACAGATCCCAGGAAAAACCAGGTCTCCATCACAGGCCCTCCATGTCCACTTCCAGGTCACTTACATTGTACAGATCCCAGGAAAAACCAGGTCTCCATCACAGGCCCTCCAAGTCCACCTCCACGCCACTTACTTTCTACAGACTGCGGGGCAATCCAGGTCTCCAGCATAGACCCTCCAAGTCCACTCCACATCACTGACTTTGTACAGATCCCAGGAAAAAACAGGTCTCCATCACAGGCCCTCCATGTCCACCTCCACGCCACTTACTTTCTACAGACCGCGGGGCAATCCAGGTCTCCAGCATAGACGCTCCAAGTCCACTTCCAGGCCACTTACTTTGTACAGATCCCCGGAAAAACTAGGTCTCCATCACAGGCGCTCTATGTCCTTTTCCAGGTCACTTACTTTGTACAGATCCCAGGAAAAACCAGGTCTCCATCACAGGCCCTCAAAGTCCACTTCCAGGTCATTCACTTTGTACAGATCCCAGGAAAAAACAGGTCCCCATCACAGGCCCTCCAAGTCCACTCCACATCACTTACTTTGTACAGATCCCAGGAAAAAACAGGTCCCCATCACAGGCCCTCCAAGTCCACTCCACATCATTTACTTTGTACAGATCCCAGGAAAAACCAGGTCTCCATCACAGGCCCTCCATGTCCACTTCCAGGTCACTTACCTTGTACAGATCCCAGGAAAAACCAGGTCTCCATCACAGGCCCTCCAAGTCCACCTCCACGCCACTTACTTTCTACAGACAGCGGGGCAATCCAGGTCTCCAGCATAGACGCTCCAAGTCCACTCCACATCACTGACTTTGTACAGATCCCAGGAAAAAACAGGTCTCCATCACAGGCCCTCCATGTCCACCTCCACGCCACTTACCTTGTACAGATCCCAGGAAAAACCAGGTCTCCATCACAGGCCCTCCATGTCCACTTCCAGGTCACTTACTTTGTACAGATCCCAGGAAAACCAGGTCTCCATCACAGGCCCTCCAAGTCCACTTCCAGGTCACTTACTTTGTACAGATCCCAGGAAAAACCAGGTCTCCATCACAGGCGCTCTAAGTCCATCTCAAGGCCACTTACTTTCTACACAGCATGTGAACATCATGGCCTCCAGCACAGACGCTCTTAGTCCACGTCCACCCCACTTACTTTGTACAGATGCCAGGAAAAACCAGGTCTCCATCACCGGCACTCTATGTCCACTTCCAGGTCACTTACTTTGTACAGATCCCAGGAAAAACCAGGTCCCCATCACAGGCCCTCCATGTCCACCTCCAGGTCACTTACCTTGTACAGATCCCAGGAAAAACCAGGTCTCCATCACAGGCCCTCCATGTCCACTTCCAGGTCACTTACCTTGTACAGATCCCAGGAAAAACCAGGTCTCCATCACAGGCCCTCCATGTCCACTTCCAGGTCACTTACCTTGTACAGATCCCAGGAAAAACCAGGTCTCCAGCATAGACGCTCCAAGTCCACCTCCACGCCACTTACTTTCTACAGACCGCGGGGCAATCCAGGTCTCCAGCATAGACGCACCAAGTCCACTTCCAGGTCACTTACTTTGTACAGATCCCAGGAAAAAACAG
This sequence comes from Lichenostomus cassidix, assembly GCF_008360975.1. NCBI lineage: Eukaryota > Metazoa > Chordata > Aves > Passeriformes > Meliphagidae > Lichenostomus > Lichenostomus cassidix. Next base: position 3,122,443 of record NW_028147553.1, read on the forward strand.
GTCTCCATCACAGGCCATCCAAGTCCACTTCCAGGTCACTTACTTTGTACAGATCCCAGGAAAAACCAGGTCTCCATCTCAGGCCCTCCATGTCCACTTCCAGGTCACTTACCTTGTACAGATCCCAGGAAAAACCAGGTCTCCATCACAGGCCCTCCAACTCCACCTCCACGCCATTTACTTTCTACAGACAGCGGGGCAATCCAGGTCTCCAGCATAGACGCTCCATGTCCACTTCCAGGTCACTTACTTTGTACAGATCCCAGGAAAAACCAGGTCTCCATCACAGGCGCTCTAAGTCCATCTCGAGGCCACTTACTTTCTACACAGCATGGGCACATCAAGGCCTCCAGCACAGACGCTCTAAGTCCACACCCACCCCACTTACCTTGTACAGATCCCAGGAAAAAACAGGTCCCCATCACAGGACCTCCAAGTCCACTCCACGTCACTTACTTTGTACAGATCCCAGGAAAAAACCAGGTCTCCATCACAGGCACTCTATGGCCACTTCCAGGTCACTTCCTTTGTACTGATCCCAGGAAAAAACAGGTCTCCATCACAGGCCCTCCATGTCCACCTCCACGCCACTTACTTTCTACAGACCACGGGGCAATCCAGGTCTCCATCACAGGCCCTCCAAGTCCACTTCCAGGTCACTTACTTTGTACAGATCCCAAGAAAAAACAGGTCCCCATCACAGGCCCTCCAAGTCCACTCCACATCACTTACTTTGTACAGATCCCAGGAAAAAACAGGTCTCCATCACAGGCGCTCTAAGTCAATCTCGAGGCCACTTACTTTCTACACAACATGGGCACATCAAGGCCTCCAGCACAGACCCTCCATGTCCACGTCCACCCCACTTACCTTGTACAGATCCCAGGAAAAACCAGGTCTCCATCACAGGCACTCTATGTCCACTTCCACATCACTTACTTTGTACAGATCCCAGGAAAAAACAGGTCTCCATCACAGGCGCTCTATGGCCACTTCCAGGTCACTTACTTTGTACAGATCCCAGGAAAAACCAGGTCTCCATCACAGGCCCTCCAAGTCCACCTCCACGCCACTTACTTTCTACAGACAGCGGGGCAATCCAGGTCTCCAGCATAGACACTCCAAGTCCACTTCCAGGTCACTTACTTTGTACAGATCCCAGGAAAAAACAGGTCTCCATCACAGGCACTCTATGGCCACTTCCAGGTCACTTACTTTGGACAGATCCCAGGAAAAACCAGGTCTCCATCACAAGCCCTCCAAGTCCACCTCCACGCCACTTACTTTCTACAGACTGCGGGGCAATCCAGGTCTCCAGCATAGACCCTCCAAGTCCACTTCCAGGTCACTGACTTTGTACAGATCCCAGGAAAAAACAGGTCTCCATCACAGGCCCTCCAAGTCCACTTCCAGGTCACTTACTTGCTACACATCCCAGGAAAAACCAGGTCTCCATCACAGGCCCTCAAAGTCCACTTCCAGGTCACTTACGTTGCAAAGATGCCAGGAAAAACCAGGTCTCCATCACAGGCGCTCTAAGTCTATCTCAAGGCCACTTACTTTCTACACAGCATGGGCACATCAAGGCCTCCAGTACAGACGCTCTAAGTCCACGTCCACCCCACTTACCTTGTACAGATGCCAGGAAAAACCAGGTCTCCATCACCGGCACTCTATGTCCACTTCCAGGTCACTTACTTTGTACAGATCCCAGGAAAAACCAGGTCTCCATCACAGGCCCTCCATGTCCACTTCCAGGTCACTTACCTTGTACAGATCCCAGGAAAAACCAGGTCTCCATCACAGGCCCTCCAAGTCCACTTCCAGGTCACTTACTTTGTACAGATCCCAGGAAAAACCAGGTCTCCATCACAGGCCCTCCAAGTCCACTTCCAGGTCACTTACTTTGTACAGATCCCAGGAAAACCAGGTCTCCATCACAGGCCCTCCAAGTCCACTTCCAGGTCACTTACCTTGTACAGATCCCAGGAAAAACCAGGTCTCCATCACAGGCCCTCCATGTCCACTTCCAGGTCACTTACCTTGTACAGATCCCAGGAAAAACCAGGTCTCCAGCATAGACGCTCCAAGTCCACCTCCACGCCACTTACTTTCTACAGACTGCGGGGCAATCCAGGTCTCCAGCATAGACCCTCCAAGTCCACTCCACATCACTGACTTTGTACAGATCCCAGGAAAAAACAGGTCTCCATCACAGGCCCTCCATGTCCACCTCCACGCCACTTACTTTGTACAGATCCCAGGAAAAACCAGGTCGCCATCACAGGCCCTCCATGTCCACTTCCAGGTCACTTACCTTGTACAGATCCCAGGAAAAAACAGGTCTCCATCACAGGCCCTCCAAGTCCACTTCCAGGTCACTTACTTTGTACAGATCCCAGGAAAAACCAGGTCTCCATCACAGGCCCTCCATGTCCACTTCCAGGTCACTTACCTTGTACAGATCCCAGGAAAAACCAGGTCTCCAGCATAGACACTCCAAGTCCACCTCCACGCCACTTACTTTCTACAGACCGCGGGGCAATCCAGGTCTCCAGCATAGACGCTCTAAGTCCACTTCCAGGTCACTTACCTTGTACAGATGCTAGGAAAAACCAGGTCTCCATCACCGGCGCTCTATGTCCACTTCCAGGTCACTTACCTTGTACAGATCCCAGGAAAAACCAGGTCTCCATCACAGGCCCTCCATGTCCACTTCCAGGTCACTTACCTTGTACAGATCCCAGGAAAAAACAGGTCTCCATCACAGGCCCTCCAAGTCCACTTCCAGGTCACTTACCTTGTACAGATCCCAGGAAAAACCAGGTCTCCATCACAGGCGCTCTATGTCCACTTCCAGGTCACTTACCTTGTACAGATCCCAGGAAAAACCAGGTCTCCATCTCAGGCCCTCCATGTCCACTTCCAGGTCACTTACCTTGTACAGATCCCAGGAAAAACCAGGTCTCCATCACAGGCCCTCCAAGTCCACCTCCACCTCACTTACTTTCTACAGACAGCGGGGCAATCCAGGTCTCCAGCATAGACGCTCCAAGTCCACTTCCAGGTCACTTACTTTGTACAGATCCCAGGAAAAACCAGGTCTCCATCACAGGCCCTCCAAGTCCACCTCCACATCACTTACTTTGAACAGATCCCAGGAAAAACCAGGTCTCCATCACAGGCGCTCTATGTCCACTTCCACATCACTTACTTTGTACAGATCCCAGGAAAAAACAGGTCTCCATCACAGGCCCTCAAAGTCCACTCCCAGATCACTTACGTTTCAAAGATCCCAGGAAAAACCAGGTCTCCATCACAGGCGCTCTAAGTCCATCTCGAGGCCACTTACTTTCTACACAGCATGGGCACATCAAGGCCTCCAGTACAGACGCTCTAAGTCCACACCCACCCCACTTACCTTGTACAGATCCCAGGAAAAACCAGGTCTCCATCACAGGCCCTCCAAGTCCACTTCCAGGTCACTTACTTTGTACAGATCCCAGGAAAAACCAGGTCTCCATCACAGGCCCTCCAAGTCCACTTCCAGGTCACTTACTTTGTACAGATCCCAGGAAAAACCAGGTCTCCATCACAGGCCCTCCAAGTCCACTTCCAGGTCACTTACTTTGTACAGATCCCAGGAAAAACCAGGTCTCCATCACAGGCCCTCCATGTCCACTTCCAGGTCACTTACTTTGTACAGATCCCAGGAAAAACCAGGTCTCCATCACAGGCCCTCCATGTCCACTTCCAGGTCACTTACCTTGTACAGATCCCAGGAAAAACCAGGTCTCCATCACAGGCCCTCCAAGTCCACTTCCAGGTCACTTACTTTGTACAGATCCCAGGAAAAACCAGGTCTCCATCACAGGCCCTCCATGTCCACTTCCAGGTCACTTACCTTTTAGAGATCCCAGGAAAAACCAGGTCTCCAGCATAGACGCTCCATGTCCACCTCCACGCCACTTACTTTCTACAGACTGCGGGGCAATCCAGGTCTCCAGCATAGACCCTCCAAGTCCACTCCACATCACTGACTTTGTACAGATCCCAGGAAAAACCAGGTCTCCATCACAGGCCCTCGATGTCCACTTCCAGGTCACTTACTTTGTACAGATCCCAGAATAAACCAGGACTCCAACACAGGCCCTCGATGTCCACTTCCAGGTCACTTACTTTGTACAGATCCCAGAATAAACCAGGACTCCAACACAGGCCCTCCAAGTCCACTTCCAGGTCACTTACTTTGTACAGATCCCAGGAAAAACCAGGTCTCCATCACAGGCACTCTATGGCCACTTCCAGGTCACTTACTTTGTACAGATGCCAGGAAAAACCAGGTCTCCATCACAAGCCCTCCAAGTCCACCTCCACGCCACTTACTTTCTACAGACTGCGGGGCAATCCAGGTCTCCATCATAGACCCTCCAAGTCCACTCCACATCACTGACTTTGTACAGATCCCAGGAAAAACCAGGTCTCCATCACAGGCCCTCCAAGTCCACTTCCAGGTCACTTACTTTGTACAGATCCCAGGAAAAACCAGGTCTCCATCACAGGCCCTCAAAGTCCACTTCCAGGTCACTTACGTTGCAAAGATCCCAGGAAAAACCAGGTCTCCATCACAGGCGCTCTATGTCCACTTCCAGGTCACTTACCTTGTACAGATCCCAGGAAAAACAAGGTCTCCATCACAGGCCCTCCATATCCACTTCCAGGTCACTTACCTTGTAGAGATCCCAGGAAAAACCAGGTCTCCAGCATAGACGCTCCAAGTCCACCTCCACGCCACTTACTTTCTACAGACTGCGGGGCAATCCAGGTCTCCAGCATAGACGCTCCAAGTCCACTTCCAGGTCACTTACTTTGTACAGATCCCAGGAAAAAACAGGTCTCCATCACAGGCCATCCAAGTCCACTTCCAGGTCACTTACTTTGTACAGATCCCAGGAAAAACCAGGTCTCCATCTCAGGCCCTCCATGTCCACTTCCAGGTCACTTACCT
>NW_028147553.1:3127944-3192890 GCF_008360975.1 Lichenostomus cassidix
CGCCACTTACTTTCTACAGACTGCGGGGCAATCCAGGTCTCCAGCATAGAAGCTCCAAGTCCACTCCACATCACTGAATTTGTACAGATCCCAGGAAAAAACAGGTCTCCATCACAGGCCCTCCATGTCCACTTCCAGGTCACTTACTTTGTACAGATCCCAGGAAAAACAGGTCTCCATCACAGGCCCTCCATGTCCACTTCCAGGTCACTTACCTTGTACAGATCCCAGGAAAAACAGGTCTCCATCACAGGCCTTCAAGTCCACTTCAGGTCACTTACCTTGGCCAGACCCAGGAAACCAGGTGCTCTCATCTGGGCTCCTCCATGTTCACTTCCAGGTTACTTACCTTGTACAGATCCCAGTCCAGGTCTCAATCAGTGGCGTTCTATGTCCACTTCAGGTCACTTACTTTGTACAGATCCCAGGAAAACCAGGTCTCCATCACAGGCCCTCCAAGTCCACTTCCAGGTCACTTACCTTGTACAGATCCCAGGAAAAACCAGGTCTCCATCACAGGCCCTCCAAGTCCACCTCCACGCCACTTATTTTCTACAGACAGCGGGGCAATCCAGGTCTCCAGCATAGACGCTCCAAGTCCACTTCCAGGTCACTTACTTTGTACAGATCCCAGGAAAAACCATGTCTCCATCACAGGCACTCTATGGCCACTTCCAGGTCACTTACTTTGTACAGATCCCAGGAAAAACCAGGTCTCCATCACAAGCCCTCCAAGTCCACCTCCACGCCACTTACTTTCTACAGACTGCGGGGCAATCCAGGTCTCCAGCATAGACCCTCCAAGTCCACTCCACATCACTGACTTTGTACAGATCCCAGGAAAAAACAGGTCTCCATCACAGGCCCTCCAAGTCTACTTCCAGGTCACTTACTTTGTACAGATCCCAGGAAAAACCAGGTCCCCATCACAGGCGCTCTAAGTCCATTTCGAGGTCACTTACTTACACAGCATGGGCAATATCATGCCCCAGCACTGACGCCTAAGTCCACACCTGCTCCCACTTACCTGTACAGATCCTTAGAAAACCAGGTCCCCATCACAGGCTCCTCTGAAGTCCAATTCCAGGTCACTTACTTTTGTACAGATCCCAGAAAAACCAGGTTCCATCATAGGCGCTATGTCTACTTCCAGGTCACTTACCTTGTACAGATCCCAGGAAAACAGGTCTCCATCACAGGCCTTCCATGTCCACTTCCAGGTCACTTTTACTTGTACAGATCCTAGAAAAACAGGTCTCCATCACAGGCCTCTCCATGTCTACTTCCAGGTCACTTACTTTGTACAGATCCTAGGAAAACTAGGTTCTCCATCACAGGCCCTCCAAGTCCACTTCCAGGTCACTTACGTTGAAAAGATCCCAGGAAAAACCAGGTCTCCATCACAGGCCCTCTAAGTCCATCTCAAGGCCACTTACTTTCTACACAGCATGGGCACATCAAGGCCTCCAGTACAGACGCTCTAAGTCCACGTCCACCCCACTTACCTTGTATAGATGCCAGGAAAAACCAGGTCTCCATCACCAGGATGTTATGTCCACTTCCAGGTCACTTACCTTGTACAGATCCCAGGAAAAACCAGTTCTCCATCACAGGCCCTCCATGTCCACTTCCAGGTCACTTACCTTGTACAGATCCCAGGAAAAACCAGGTCTCCATCACAGGCCCTCCATGTCCACTTCCAGGTCACTTACTTTGTACAGATCCCAGGAAAAACAGGTCTCCATCACAGGCCCTCCATGTCCACTTCCAGGTCACTTACTTTGTACAGATCCCAGGAAAACCAGGTCTCCATCACAGGCCCTCCAAGTCCACTTCCAGGTCACTTACTTTGTACAGATCCCAGGAAAAAACAGGTCTCCATCACAGGCCCTCCATGTCCACTTCCAGGTCACTTACATTGTACAGATCCCAGGAAAAACCAGGTCTCCATCACAGGCCCTCCATATCCACTTCCAGGTCACTTACCTTGTAGAGATCCCAGGAAAAACCAGGTCTCCATCACAAGCCCTCCATGTCCACCTCCACGCCACTTACTTTCTACAGACAGCGGGGCAATCCAGGTCTCCAGCATAGACGCTCCAAGTCCACTCCACATCACTGACTTTGTACAGATCCCAGGAAAAAACAGATCTCCATCACAGGCCCTCCATGTCCACCTCCACGCCACTTACCTTGTACAGATCCCAGGAAAAACCAGGTCTCCATCACAGGCTTCATGTTCACTTCCAGGTCACTTACCTTGTACAGATCCCAGAAAACAGGTCTCCATCACAGGCCCTCCATGTCCACTTCCAGGTCACTTACATTGTACAGATCCCAGGAAACCAGGTCTCCATCACAGGCCCTCCAAGTCCACCTCCACGCCACTTACTTTCTACAGACCGCGGGGCAATCCAGGTCTCCAGCATAGACGCTCTAAGTCCACTTCCAGGTCACTTACTTTGTACAGATCCCAGGAAAAACTAGGTCTCCATCACAGGCGCTCTATGTCCTTTTCCAGGTCACTTACTTTGTACAGATCCCAGGAAAAACGAGGTCTCCATCACAGGCGCTCTATGTCCTTTTCCAGGTCACTTACTTTGTACAGATCCCAGGAAAAACCAGGTCTCCATCACAGGCGCTCTATGGCCACTTCCAGGTCACTTACTTTATACAGATCCCAGGAAAAACCAGGTCCCCATCACAGGCGCTCTAAGTCCATCTCGAGGCCACTTAGTTTCTACACAGCATGGGCACATCAAGGCCTCCAGCACAGACGCTCTAAGTCCACGTCCACCCCACTTACCTTGTACAGATCCCAGGAAAAAACAGGTCCCCATCACAGGACCTCCAAGTCCACTCCACGTCACTTACTTTGTACAGATCCCAGGAAAAAACAGGTCTCCATCACAGGCCCTCCATGTCCACTTCCAGGTCACTTCCTTTGTACTGATCCCAGGAAAAAACAGGTCCCCATCACAGGCCCTCCAAGTCCACCTCCACGCCACTTACTTTCTACAGACCACGGGGCAATCCATGTCTCCATCACAGGCCCTCCAAGTCCACTTCCAGGTCACTTACTTTGTACAGATCCCAAGAAAAAACAGGTCCCCATCACAGGCCCTCCAAGTCCACTCCACGTCACTTACTTTGTACAGATCCCAGGAAAAAACTGGTCACCATCACAGGCGCTCTAAGTCCATCTCGAGGCCACTTACTTTCTACACAACATGGGCACATCAAGGCCTCCAGCACAGACCCTCCAAGTCCACGTCCACCCCACTTACCTTGTACAGATCCCAGGAAAAACCAGGTCTCCATCACAGGCACTCTATGTCCACTTCCAGGTCACTTACTTTGTACAGATCCCAGGAAAAACCAGGTCTCCATCACAGGCGCCCTATGGCCACTTCCAGGTCACTTACTTTGTACAGATCCCAGGAAAAACCAGGTCTCCATCTCAGGCCCTCCATGTCCACTTCCAGGTCACTTACCTTGTACAGATCCCAGGAAAAACCAAGTCTCCATCACAGGCCCTCCAAGTCCACCTCCACGCCACTTACTTTCTACAGACAGCGGGGCAATCCAGGTCTCCAGCATAGACGCTCCAAGTCCACTTCCAGCTCACTTCCTTTGTACAGATACCAGGAAAAACCAGGTCTCCATCACAGGCCCTCCATGTCCACTTCCAGGTCACTTACCTTGTACAGATCCCAGGAAAAACCAGGTCTCCATCACAGGCCCTCCAAGTCCATCTCCACGCCACTTACTTTCTACAGACAGCGGGGCAATCCAGGTCTCCAGCATAGACCCTCCAAGTCCACTCCACATCACTGACTTTGTACAGATCCCAGGAAAAAACAGGTCTCCATCACAGGCCCTCCATGTCCACTTCCAGGTCACTTACCTTGTACAGATCCCAGGAAAAACCAGGTCTCCATCACAGGCCCTCCATGTCCACTTCCAGGTCACTTACTTTGTACAGATCCCAGGAAAAACCAGGTCTCCATCACAGGCCCTCCAAGTCCACTTCCAGGTCACTTACTTGGTACAGATCCCAGGAAAAACCAGGTCTCCATCACAGGCCCTCCATGTCCACTTCCAGGTCACTTACCTTGTACAGATCCCAGGAAAAACCAGGTCTCCATCACAGGCCCTCCAAGTCCACCTCCACGCCCCTTACTTTCTACAGACAGCGGGGCAATCCAGGTCTCCAGCATAGACGCTCCAAGTCCACTTCCAGGTCACTTACTTTGTACAGATCCCAGGAAAAACCAGGTCTCCATCACAGGCGCTCTATGTCCACTTCCAGGTCACTTACTTTGTACAGATCCCAGGATAAACCAGGTCTCCATCACAGGCCCTCCAAGTCCACTTCCAGGTCACTTACTTTGTACAGATCCCAGGAAAAACAGGTCTCCATCACAGGCCCTCCAAGTCCACTTCCAGGTCACTTACTTTCTACAGACTGCGGGGCAATCCAGGTCTCCAGCATAGACCCTCCAAGTCCACTCCACATCACTGACTTTGTACAGATCCCAGGAAAAAACAGGTCTCCATCACAGACCCTCCATGTCCACCTCCACGCCACTTACCTTGTACAGATCCCAGGAAAAACCAGGTCTCCATCACAGGCCCTCCATGTCCACTTCCAGGTCACTTACCTTGTACAGATCCCAGGAAAAAACAGGTCTCCATCACAGGCCCTCCAAGTCCACTTCCAGGTCACTTACCTTGTACAGACCCAGGAAAAACCAGGTCTCCATCACAGGCCCTCCATGTCCACTTCCAGGTCACTTACCTTGTACAGATCCCAGGAAATCCAGGACTCCAACACTGGCCTTCCAAGTCCACTTCCAGGTCACTTACTTTGTACAGATCCCAGGAAAAACCAGGTCTCCATCACAGGCCCTCCAAGTTCACTTCCAGGTCACTTACCTTGTACAGATCCCAGGAAAAACCAGGTCTCCATCACAGGCCCTCCATGTCCACTTCCAGGTCACTTACCTTGTACAGATCCCAGGAAAAACCAGGTCTCCAACACAGGCCCTCCATGTCCACTTCCAGGTCACTTACCTTGTACAGATCCCAGGAAAAAACAGGTCTCCATCACAGGCCCTCCAAGTCCACTTCCAGGTCACTTACTTTGTACAGATCCCAGGAAAAAACAGGTCTCCATCACAGGCCCTCCAAGTCCACTTCCAGGTCACTTACTTTGTACAGATCCCAGGAAAAACAGGTCTCCATCACAGGCCCTCCAAGTCCACTTCCAGGTCACTTACTTTGTACAGATCCCAGGAAAAAACAGGTCTCCATCACAGGCCCTCCATGTCCACCTCCACGCCACTTACCTTGTACAGATCCCAGAAAAACCAGGTCTCCATCACAGGCCCTCCATGTCCACTTCCAGGTCACTTACCTTGTACAGATCCCAGGAAAAACCAGGTCTCCATCACAGGCCCTCCAAGTCCACTTCCAGGTCACTTACCTTGTACAGATCCCAGGAAAAACCAGGTCTCCATCACAAGCCCTCCAAGTCCACCTCCACGCCACTTATTTTCTACAGACAGCGGGGCAATCCAGGTCTCCAGCATAGACGCTCCAAGTCCACTTCCAGGTCACTTACTTTGTACAGATCCCAGGAAAAACCATGTCTCCATCACAGGCACTCTATGGCCACTTCCAGGTCACTTACTTTGTACAGATCCCAGGAAAAACCAGGTCTCCATCACAAGCCCTCCAAGTCCACCTCCACGCCACTTACTTTCTACAGACTGCGGGGCAATCCAGGTCTCCAGCATAGACCCTCCAAGTCCACTCCACATCACTGACTTTGTACAGATCCCAGGAAAAAACAGGTCTCCATCACAGGCCCTCCAAGTCCACTTCCAGGTCACTTACTTTCTACAGATCCCAGGAAAAACCAGGTCCCCATCACAGGCGCTCTAAGTCCATCTCGAGGCCACTTACTTTCTACACAGCATGGGCACATCAAGGCCTCCAGCACTGACGCTCTAAGTCCACACCCACCCCACTTACCTTGTACAGATCCCAGGAAAAACCAGGTCCCCATCACAGGCCCTCCAAGTCCACTTCCAGGTCACTTACTTTGTACAGATCCCAGGAAAAACCAGGTCTCCATCACAGGCGCTCTATGTCCACTTCCAGGTCACTTACTTTGTACAGATCCCAGGAAAAACCAGGTCTCCATCACAGGCCCTCCAAGTCCACTTCCAGGTCACTTACTTTGTACAGATCCCAGGAAAAACCAGGTCTCCATCACAGGCCCTCCAAGTCCACTTCCAGGTCACTTACCTTGTACAGATCCCAGGAAAAACCAGGTCTCCATCACAGGCCCTCCAAGTCCACTTCCAGGTCACTTACTTGCTACACATCCCAGGAAAAACCAGGTCTCCATCACAGGCCCTCCAAGTCCACTTCCAGGTCACTTACGTTGCAAAGATCCCAGGAAAAACCAGGTCTCCATCACAGGCCCTCTAAGTCCATCTCAAGGCCACTTACTTTCTACACAGCATGGGCACATCAAGGCCTCCAGTACAGACGCTCTAAGTCCACGTCCACCCCACTTACCTTGTACAGATGCCAGGAAAAACCAGGTCTCCATCACCAGGATGTTATGTCCACTTCCAGGTCACTTACCTTGTACAGATCCCAGGAAAAACCAGGTCTCCATCACAGGCCCTCCATGTCCACTTCCAGGTCACTTACCTTGTACAGATCCCAGGAAAAACCAGGTCTCCATCACAGGCCCTCCATGTCCACTTCCAGGTCACTTACCTTGTACAGATCCCAGGAAAAACCAGGTCTCCATCACAGGCCCTCCATGTCCACTTCCAGGTCACTTACCTTGTACAGATCCCAGGAAAAACCAGGTCTCCATCACAGGCCCTCCATTGTCCACTTCCAGGTCACTTACCCTGTACAGATCCCAGGAAAAACCAGGTCTCCATCACAGGCCCTCCATGTCCACTTCCAGGTCACTTACCTTGTACAGATCCCAGGAAAAACCAGGTCTCCATCACAGGCCCTCCATATCCACTTCCAGGTCACTTACCTTGTAGAGATCCCAGGAAAAACCAGGTCTCCATCACAAGCCCTCCATGTCCACCTCCACGCCACTTACTTTCTACAGACAGCGGGGCAATCCAGGTCTCCAGCATAGACGCTCCAAGTCCACTCCACATCACTGACTTTGTACAGATCCCAGGAAAAAACAGGTCTCCATCACAGGCCCTCCATGTCCACCTCCACGCCACTTACCTTGTACAGATCCCAGGAAAAACCAGGTCTCCATCACAGGCCCTCCATGTCCACTTCCAGGTCACTTACCTTGTACAGATCCCAGGAAAAACCAGGTCTCCATCACAGGCCCTCCATGTCCACTTCCAGGTCACTTACATTGTACAGATCCCAGGGAAAACCAGGTCTCCATCACAGGCCCTCCAAGTCCACCTCCACGCCACTTACTTTCTACAGACCGCGGGGCAATCCAGGTCTCCAGCATAGACGCTCCAAGTCCACTTCCAGGTCACTTACTTTGTACAGATCCCAGGAAAAACTAGGTCTCCATCACAGGCGCTCTATGTCCTTTTCCAGGTCACTTACTTTGTACAGATCCCAGGAAAAACGAGGTCTCCATCACAGGCGCTCTATGTCCTTTTCCAGGTCACTTACTTTGTACAGATCCCAGGAAAAACCAGGTCTCCATCACAGGCGCTCTATGGCCACTTCCAGGTCACTTACTTTATACAGATCCCAGGAAAAACCAGGTCCCCATCACAGGCGCTCTAAGTCCATCTCGAGGCCACTTAGTTTCTACACAGCATGGGCACATCAAGGCCTCCAGCACAGACGCTCTAAGTCCACGTCCACCCCACTTACCTTGTACAGATCCCAGGAAAAAACAGGTCCCCATCACAGGACCTCCAAGTCCACTCCACGTCACTTACTTTGTACAGATCCCAGGAAAAAACTGGTCACCATCACAGGCGCTCTAAGTCCATCTCGAGGCCACTTACTTTCTACACAACATGGGCACATCAAGGCCTCCAGCACAGACCCTCCAAGTCCACGTCCACCCCACTTACCTTGTACAGATCCCAGGAAAAACCAGGTCTCCATCACAGGCACTCTATGTCCACTTCCAGGTCACTTACTTTGTACAGATCCCAGGAAAAACCAGGTCTCCATCACAGGCGCCCTATGGCCACTTCCAGGTCACTTACTTTGTACAGATCCCAGGAAAAACCAGGTCTCCATCTCAGGCCCTCCATGTCCACTTCCAGGTCACTTACCTTGTACAGATCCCAGGAAAAACCAAGTCTCCATCACAGGCCCTCCAAGTCCACCTCCACGCCACTTACTTTCTACAGACAGCGGGGCAATCCAGGTCTCCAGCATAGACGCTCCAAGTCCACTTCCAGCTCACTTCCTTTGTACAGATACCAGGAAAAACCAGGTCTCCATCACAGGCCCTCCATGTCCACTTCCAGGTCACTTACCTTGTACAGATCCCAGGAAAAACCAGGTCTCCATCACAGGCCCTCCAAGTCCATCTCCACGCCACTTACTTTCTACAGACAGCGGGGCAATCCAGGTCTCCAGCATAGACCCTCCAAGTCCACTCCACATCACTGACTTTGTACAGATCCCAGGAAAAACAGGTCTCCATCACAGGCCCTCCATGTCCACCTCCACGCCACTTACCTTGTACAGATCCCAGGAAAAACCAGGTCTCCATCACAGGCCCTCCAAGTCCACTTCCAGGTCACTTACCTTGTACAGATCCCAGGAAAAACCAGGTCTCCATCACAGGCCCTCCAAGTCCACTTCCAGGTCACTTACTTGGTACAGATCCCAGGAAAAACCAGGTCTCCATCACAGGCCCTCCATGTCCACTTCCAGGTCACTTACCTTGTACAGATCCCAGGAAAAACCAGGTCTCCATCACAGGCCCTCCAAGTCCACCTCCACGCCACTTACTTTCTACAGACAGCGGGGCAATCCAGGTCTCCAGCATAGACGCTCCAAGTCCACTTCCAGGTCACTTACTTTGTACAGATCCCAGGAAAAACCAGGTCTCCATCACAGGCGCTCTATGTCCACTTCCAGGTCACTTACTTTGTACAGATCCCAGGATAAACCAGGTCTCCATCACAGGCCCTCCAAGTCCACTTCCAGGTCACTTACCTTGTACAGATCCCAGGAAAAACCAGGTCTCCATCACAGGCCCTCCAAGTCCACCTCCACGCCACTTACTTTCTACAGAACCCGGGACAAACCAGGTCTCCAGCATAGACCCTCCAAGTCCACTCCACATCACTGACTTTGTACAGATCCCAGGAAAAAACAGGTCTCCATCACAGACCCTCCATGTCCACCTCCACGCCACTTACCTTGTACAGATCCCAGGAAAAACCAGGTCTCCATCACAGGCCCTCCATGTCCACTTCCAGGTCACTTACCTTGTACAGATCCCAGGAAAAAACAGGTCTCCATCACAGGCCCTCCAAGTCCACTTCCAGGTCACTTACCTTGTACAGACCCAGGAAAAACCAGGTCTCCATCACAGGCCCTCCATGTCCACTTCCAGGTCACTTACCTTGTACAGATCCCAGGAAATCCAGGACTCCAACACTGGCCTTCCAAGTCCACTTCCAGGTCACTTACTTTGTACAGATCCCAGGAAAAACCAGGTCTCCATCACAGGCCCTCCAAGTTCACTTCCAGGTCACTTACCTTGTACAGATCCCAGGAAAAACCAGGTCTCCATCACAGGCCCTCCATGTCCACTTCCAGGTCACTTACCTTGTACAGATCCCAGGAAAAACCAGGTCTCCAACACAGGCCCTCCATGTCCACTTCCAGGTCACTTACCTTGTACAGATCCCAAGAAAAAACAGGTCTCCATCACAGGCCCTCCAAGCCCACTTCCAGGTCACTTACTTTGTACAGATCCCAGGAAAAAACAGGTCTCCATCACAGGCCCTCCATGTCCACTTCCAGGTCACTTACTTTGTACAGATCCCAGGAAAAACAGGTCTCCATCACAGGCCCTCCAAGTCCACTTCCAGGTCACTTACTTTGTACAGATCCCAGGAAAAACCAGGTCTCCATCACAGGCCCTCCAAGTCCACCTCCACGTCACTTACCTTGTACAGATCCCAGGAAAAACCAGGTCTCCATCACAGGCCCTCCATGTCCACTTCCAGGTCACTTACCTTGTACAGATCCCAGGAAAAACCAGGTCTCCATCACAGGCCCTCCATGTCCACTTCCAGGTCACTTACTTTGTACAGATCCCAGGAAAAACAGGTCTCCATCACAGGCCCTCCAAGTCCACTTCCAGGTCACTTACTTTGTACAGATCCCAGGAAAAAACAGGTCTCCATCACAGGCCCTCCATGTCCACTTCCAGGTCACTTACCTTGTACACATCCCAGGAAAAACCAGGTCGCCAGCATAGACGTTCCAAGTCCACCTCCACGCCACTTACTTTCTACAGACCGCGGGGCAATCCAGGTCTCCAGCATAGACGCTCCAAGTCCACTTCCATGTCACTTACTTTGTACAGATCCCAGGAAAAAACAGGTCTCCATCACAGGCCCTCCAACTCCACTTCCAGGTCACTTACCTTGTAGAGATCCCAGGAAAAACCAGGACTCCAACACAGGCCTTCCAAGTCCACTTCCATGTCACTTACTTTGTACAGATCCCAGGAAAAAACAGGTCTCCATCACAGGCCCTCCATGTCCACTTCCAGGTCACTTACCTTGTACAGATCCCAGGAAAAACCAGGTCTCCATCACAGGCCTTCCAAGTCCACCTCCACGCCACTTACCTTGTACAGATCCCAGGAAAAAACAGGTCTCTATCACAGGCCCTCCAAGTCCACCTCCACGCCACTTACTTTCTACAGACTGCGGGGCAATCCAGGTCTCCAGCATAGACGCTCCAAGTCCACTCCACATCACTGACTTTGTACAGATCCCAGGAAAAAACAGGTCTCCATCACAGACCCTCCATGTCCACCTCCACGCCACTTACCTTGTACAGATCCCAGGAAAAACCAGGTCTCCATCACAGGCCCTCCATGTCCACTTCCAGGTCACTTACCTTGTACAGATCCCAGGAAAAAACAGGTCTCCATCACAGGCCCTCCAAGTCCACTTCCAGGTCACTTACCTTGTACAGACCCAGGAAAAACCAGGTCTCCATCACAGGCCCTCCATGTCCACTTCCAGGTCACTTACCTTGTACAGATCCCAGGAAATCCAGGACTCCAACACTGGCCTTCCAAGTCCACTTCCAGGTCACTTACTTTGTACAGATCCCAGGAAAAACCAGGTCTCCATCACAGGCCCTCCAAGTTCACTTCCAGGTCACTTACCTTGTACAGATCCCAGGAAAAACCAGGTCTCCATCACAGGCCCTCCATGTCCACTTCCAGGTCACTTACCTTGTACAGATCCCAGGAAAAACCAGGTCTCCAACACAGGCCCTCCATGTCCACTTCCAGGTCACTTACCTTGTACAGATCCCAAGAAAAAACAGGTCTCCATCACAGGCCCTCCAAGCCCACTTCCAGGTCACTTACTTTGTACAGATCCCAGGAAAAAACAGGTCTCCATCACAGGCCCTCCATGTCCACTTCCAGGTCACTTACTTTGTACAGATCCCAGGAAAAACAGGTCTCCATCACAGGCCCTCCAAGTCCACTTCCAGGTCACTTACTTTGTACAGATCCCAGGAAAAAACAGGTCTCCATCACAGGCCCTCCATGTCCACCTCCACGCCACTTACCTTGTACAGATCCCAGGAAAAACCAGGTCTCCATCACAGGCCCTCCATGTCCACTTCCAGGTCACTTACTTTGTACAGATCCCAGGAAAAACCAGGTCTCCATCACAGGCCCTCCATGTCCACTTCCAGGTCACTTACCTTGTACAGATCCCAGGAAAACAGGTCTCCATCACAGGCCCTCCAAGTCCACTTCCAGGTCACTTACTTTGTACAGATCCCAGGAAAAACCAGGTCTCCATCACAGGCCCTCCATGTCCACTTCCAGGTCACTTACCTTGTACACATCCCAGGAAAAACCAGGTCGCCAGCATAGACGCTCCAAGTCCACCTCCACGCCACTTACTTTCTACAGACCGCGGGGCAATCCAGGTCTCCAGCATAGACGCTCCAAGTCCACTTCCAGGTCACTTACTTTGTACAGATCCCAGGAAAAACTAGGTCTCCATCACAGGCGCTCTATGTCCTTTTCCAGGTCACTTACGTTGCAAAGATCCCAGGAAAAACCAGGTCTCCATCACAGGCGCTCTAAGTCCATCTCAAGGCCACTTACGTTCTACACAGCATGGGCACATCAAGGCCTCCAGCACAGACGCTCTAAGTCCACGTCCACCCCAATTACTTTGTACAGATCCCAGGAAAAACCAGGTCTCCATCACCGGCACTCTATGTCCACTTCCAGGTCACTTACCTTGTACAGATCCCAGGAAAAAACAGGTCCCCATCACAGGCCCTCCAAGTCCACTTCCAGGTCACTTACCTTGTACAGATCCCAGGAAAAACCAGGTCTCCATCACAGGCCCTCCAAGTCCACTTCCAGGTCACTTACTTTGTACAGATCCCAGGAAAAACCAGGTCTCCATCACAGGCCCTCCAAGTCCACTTCCAGGTCACTTACCTTGTACAGATCCCAGGAAAAACCAGGTCTCCATCACAGGCCCTCCAAGTCCACTTCCAGGTCACTTACCTTGTACAGATCCCAGGAAAAACCAGGTCTCCATCACAGGCCCTCCAAGTCCACTTCCACGTCACTTACTTTGTACAGATCCCAGGAAAAAACAGGTCTCCATCACAGACCCTCCAAGTCCACTTCCAGGTCACTTACTTTGTACAGATCCCAGGAAAAAACAGGTCTCCATCACAGGCCCTCTATGTCCACTTCCAGGTCACTTACTTTGTACAGATCCCAGGATAAACCAGGACTCCAACACAGGCCCTCCAAGTCCACTTCCAGGTCACTTACTTTGTACAGATCCCAGGAAAAACAGGTCTCCATCACAGGCCCTCCAAGTCCACTTCCAGGTCACTTACTTTGTACAGATCCCAGGAAAAACCAGGTCTCCATCACAGGCCCTCCAAGTCCACCTCCACGCCACTTACTTTCTACAGACTGCGGGGCAATCCAGGTCTCCAGCATAGACCCTCCAAGTCCACTCCACATCACTGACTTTGTACAGATCCCAGGAAAAAACAGGTCTCCATCACAGGCCCTCCATGTCCACCTCCACGCCACTTACCTTGTACAGATCCCAGGAAAAACCAGGTCTCCATCACAGGCCCTCCATGTCCACTTCCAGGTCACTTACCTTGCAGAGATCCCAGGAAAAACCAGGTCTCCAGCATAGACGCTCCAAGTCCACCTCCACGCCACTTACTTTCTACAGACCGCGGGGCAATCCAGGTCTCCAGCATAGATGCTCCAAGTCCACTTCCAGGCCACTTACTTTGTACAGATCCCAGGGCAATCCAGGTCTCCATCACAGGCGCTCTATGTCCTTTTCCAGGTCATTTACTTTGAAAAGATCCCAGGAAAAACCAGGTCTCCATCACAGGCCCTCCAAGTCCACTTCCAGGTCACTTACTTTGTACAGATCCCAGGAAAAACCAGGTCCCCATCACAGGCCCTCCAAGTCCACTCCACATCACTTACTTTGTTCAGATCCCAGGAAAAAACAGGTCCCCATCACAGGCCCTCCAAGTCCACTCCACATCATTTACTTTGTACAGATCCCAGGAAAAACCAGGTCTCCATCACAGGCGCTCTATGGCCACTTCCAGCTCAGTTACTTGGTACAGATCCCAGGAAAAAACAGGTCTCCATCTCAGGCCCTCCATGTCCACTTCCAGGTCACTTACCTTGTACAGATCCCAGGAAAAACCAGGTCTCCATCACAGGCCCTCCAAGTCCACCTCCACGCCACTTACTTTCTACAGACAGCGGGGCAATCCAGGTCTCCAGCATAGACGCTCCAAGTCCACCTCCAGGTCACTTACTTTGTACAGATCCCAGGAAAAACCAGGTCTCCATCACAGGCGCTCTATGGCCACTTCCAGCTCACTTACTTGGTACAGATCCCAGGAAAAACCAGGTCTCCATCACAGGCCCTCCATGTCCACTTCCAGGTCACTTACCTTGTACAGATCCCAGGAAAAACCAGGTCTCCATCTGTCCTAGGTTGCAATATTGATGTAGTTAAGTATTCTATTACCACCAGCTGTGGGCCATTAGCTGCTATCACCCACTCCGGATGACAGGCAATGGGCCATCTGTTAGCTATTATCACTTGCTAACGACCCACCCCGCATGACAGGCAATGGGCCATCAGGGACCCACCGTGTGACTCATGGACTTATCTCATCCCATTGTGAGATGCTCTGCCGAGGAGGGAGGAGCCAGTGTTCCCACCTGGGTATAACCTGGCCCTGGAACTGCCTGAGCTAGCCCTGTCTACTGGGTTCCCAGAGGACCAGAGCTACCACTGGATCTTCAGCTGGAGACTAGACCTTCACAGGATCACCGCTTCAACTGGACTACTTCAGTTGGACTGCTACTACCACCCTAACAGGGTGTTAGGTTGTATCTGACTTTGTCAGTGCTTTTCCTTGTATTATTTCACTTATTTTTAATTTCAATCTTGACTTGTGATCTCCCACTGGTTTGTTTTCAAACCAATACACCATCACAGGCCCTCCAAGTCCACTTCCAGGTCACTTACTTGGTACAGATCCCAGGAAAAACCAGGTCTCCATCACAGGCCCTCCATGTCCACTTCCAAATCACTTACTTTGTACAGATCCCAGGAAAAACCAGATCCCCATCACAGGCACTCTATGTCCACTTCCACATCACTTACTTTGTACAGATCCCAGGAAAAACCAGGTCTCCATCAGAGGCGCTCTATGGCCACTTCCAGGTCACTTACCTTGTACAGATCCCAGGAAAAACCAGGTCTCCATCTCAGGCCCTCCATGTCCACTTCCAGGTCACTTACCTTGTACAGATCCCAGGAAAAACCAGGTCTCCATCACAGGCCCTCCAAGTCCACCTCCACGCCACTTATTTTCTACAGACAGCGGGGCAATCCAGGTCTCCAGCATAGACGCTCCAAGTCCACTTCCAGGTCACTTACTTTGTACAGATCCCAGGAAAAACCATGTCTCCATCACAGGCACTCTATGGCCACTTCCAGGTCACTTACTTTGTACAGATCCCAGGAAAAACCAGGTCTCCATCACAAGCCCTCCAAGTCCACCTCCACGCCACTTACTTTCTACAGACTGCGGGGCAATCCAGGTCTCCAGCATAGACCCTCCAAGTCCACTCCACATCACTGACTTTGTACAGATCCCAGGAAAAAACAGGTCTCCATCACAGGCCCTCCAAGTCCACTTCCAGGTCACTTACTTTCTACAGATCCCAGGAAAAACCAGGTCCCCATCACAGGCGCTCTAAGTCCATCTCGAGGCCACTTACTTTCTACACAGCATGGGCACATCAAGGCCTCCAGCACTGACGCTCTAAGTCCACACCCACCCCACTTACCTTGTACAGATCCCAGGAAAAACCAGGTCCCCATCACAGGCCCTCCAAGTCCACTTCCAGGTCACTTACTTTGTACAGATCCCAGGAAAAACCAGGTCTCCATCACAGGCGCTCTATGTCCACTTCCAGGTCACTTACTTTGTACAGATCCCAGGAAAAACCAGGTCTCCATCACAGGCCCTCCATGTCCACTTCCAGGTCACTTACTTTGTACAGATCCCAGGAAAAACAGGTCTCCATCACAGGCCCTCCAAGTCCACTTCCAGGTCACTTACTTGCTACACATCCCAGGAAAAACCAGGTCTCCATCACAGGCCCTCAAAGTCCACTTCCAGGTCACTTACGTTGCAAAGATCCCAGGAAAAACCAGGTCTCCATCACAGGCGCTCTAAGTACATCTCAAGGCCACTTACTTTCTACACAGCATGGGCACATCAAGGCCTCCAGTACAGACGCTCTAAGTCCACGTCCACCCCACTTACCTTGTACAGATGCCAGGAAAAACCAGGTCTCCATCACCGGCACTCAATGTCCACTTCCAGGTCACTTACCTTGTACAGATCCCAGGAAAAACCAGGTCTCCATCACAGACCCTCCATGTCCACCTCGACACCACTTACCTTGTACAGATCCCAGAAAAACCAGGTCTCCATCACAGGCCCTCCATGTCCACTTCCAGGTCACTTACCTTGTACAGATCCCAGGAAAAACCAGGTCTCCATCACAGGCCCTCCATGTCCACTTCCAGGTCACTTACCTTGTACAGATCCCAGGAAAAACCAGGTCTCCATCACAGGCCCTCCATTGTCCACTTCCAGGTCACTTACCCTGTACAGATCCCAGGAAAAACCAGGTCTCCATCACAGGCCCTCCATGTCCACTTCCAGGTCACTTACCTTGTACAGATCCCAGGAAAAACCAGGTCTCCATCACAGGCCCTCCATATCCACTTCCAGGTCACTTACCTTGTAGAGATCCCAGGAAAAACCAGGTCTCCATCACAGGCCCTCCAAGTCCACCTCCAGGCCACTTACTTTCTACAGACAGCGGGGCAATCCAGGTCTCCAGCATAGACGCTCCAAGTCCACTCCACATCACTGACTTTGTACAGATCCCAGGAAAAAACAGATCTCCATCACAGGCCCTCCATGTCCACCTCCACGCCACTTACCTTGTACAGATCCCAGGAAAAACCAGGTCTCCATCACAGGCCCTCCATGTCCACTTCCAGGTCACTTACTTTGTACAGATCCCAGGAAAAACAGGTCTCCATCACAGGCCCTCCAAGTCCACTTCCAGGTCACTTACTTTGTACAGATCCCAGGAAAACCAGGTCTCCATCACAGGCCCTCCAAGTCCACTTCCACGTCACTTACTTTGTACAGATCCCAGGAAAAACCAGGTCTCCATCACAGACCCTCCAAGTCCACTTCCAGGTCACTTACTTTGTACAGATCCCAGGAAAAACTAGGTCTCCATCACAGGCGCTCTATGTCCTTTTCCAGGTCACTTACTTTGTACAGATCCCAGGAAAAACGAGGTCTCCATCACAGGCGCTCTATGTCCTTTTCCAGGTCACTTACTTTGTACAGATCCCAGGAAAAACCAGGTCTCCATCACAGGCGCTCTATGGCCACTTCCAGGTCACTTACTTTATACAGATCCCAGGAAAAACCAGGTCCCCATCACAGGCGCTCTAAGTCCATCTCGAGGCCACTTACTTTCTACACAGCATGGGCACATCAAGGCCTCCAGCACAGACGCTCTAAGTCCACGTCCACCCCACTTACCTTGTACAGATCCCAGGAAAAAACAGGTCCCCATCACAGGACCTCCAAGTCCACTCCACGTCACTTACTTTGTACAGATCCCAGGAAAAAACAGGTCTCCATCACAGGCCCTCCATGTCCACTTCCAGGTCACTTCCTTTGTACTGATCCCAGGAAAAAACAGGTCCCCATCACAGGCCCTCCAAGTCCACCTCCACGCCACTTACTTTCTACAGACCACGGGGCAATCCATGTCTCCATCACAGGCCCTCCAAGTCCACTTCCAGGTCACTTACTTTGTACAGATCCCAAGAAAAAACAGGTCCCCATCACAGGCCCTCCAAGTCCACTCCACATCACTTACTTTGTACAGATCCCAGGAAAAAACTGGTCACCATCACAGGCGCTCTAAGTCCATCTCGAGGCCACTTACTTTCTACACAACATGGGCACATCAAGGCCTCCAGCACAGACCCTCCAAGTCCACGTCCACCCCACTTACCTTGTACAGATCCCAGGAAAAACCAGGTCTCCATCACAGGCACTCTATGTCCACTTCCAGGTCACTTACTTTGTACAGATCCCAGGAAAAACCAGGTCTCCATCACAGGCGCCCTATGGCCACTTCCAGGTCACTTACTTTGTACAGATCCCAGGAAAAACCAGGTCTCCATCTCAGGCCCTCCATGTCCACTTCCAGGTCACTTACCTTGTACAGATCCCAGGAAAAACCAAGTCTCCATCACAGGCCCTCCAAGTCCACCTCCACGCCACTTACTTTCTACAGACAGCGGGGCAATCCAGGTCTCCAGCATAGACGCTCCAAGTCCACTTCCAGCTCACTTCCTTTGTACAGATACCAGGAAAAACCAGGTCTCCATCACAGGCCCTCCATGTCCACTTCCAGGTCACTTACCTTGTACAGATCCCAGGAAAAACCAGGTCTCCATCACAGGCCCTCCAAGTCCATCTCCACGCCACTTACTTTCTACAGACAGCGGGGCAATCCAGGTCTCCAGCATAGACGCTCCAAGTCCACTTCCAGGTCACTTACTTTGTACAGATCCCAGGAAAAACCAGGTCTCCATCACAGGCGCTCTATGTCCACTTCCAGGTCACTTACTTTGTACAGATCCCAGGATAAACCAGGTCTCCATCACAGGCCCTCCAAGTCCACTTCCAGGTCACTTACTTTGTACAGATCCCAGGAAAAACCAGGTCTCCAGCATAGACGCTCCAAGTCCACCTCCACGCCACTTACTTTCTACAGACTGCGGGGCAATCCAGGTCTCCAGCATAGACGCTCCAAGTCCACTCCACATCACTGACTTTGTACAGATCCCAGGAAAAAACAGGTCTCCATCACAGGCCCTCCATGTCCACCTCCACGCCACTTACCTTGTACAGATCCCAGGAAAAACCAGGTCGCCATCACAGGCCCTCCATGTCCACTTCCAGGTCACTTACCTTGTACAGATCCCAGGAAAAACCAGGTCGCCATCACAGGCCCTCCAAGTCCACTTCCAGGTCACTTACCTTGTACAGATCCCAGGAAAAACCAGGTCTCCATCACAGGCCCTCCATGTCCACTTCCAGGTCACTTACGTTGCAAAGATCCCAGGAAAAACCAGGTCTCCATCACAGGCGCTCTAAGTCCATCTCAAGGCCACTTACATTCTACACAGCATGGGAACATCATGGCCTCCAGCACAGACGCTCTAAGTCCACGTCCACCCCACTTACCTTGTACAGATCCCAGGAAAAACCAGGACTCCATCACAGGCCCTCCATGTCCACTTCCAGGTCACTTACCTTGTACAGGTCCCAGGAAAAACCAGGTCTCCATCACAGGCCCTCCATGTCCACTTCCAGGTCACTTACCTTGTACAGATCCCAGGAAAAACCAGGTCTCCATCACAGGCCCTCCAAGTCCACTTCCAGGTCACTTACTTTGTACAGATCCCAGGAAAAACCAGGTCTCCATCACAGGCCCTCCATGTCCACTTCCAGGTCACTTACCTTGTACAGATCCCAGGAAAAACCAGGTCTCCAGCATAGACGCTCCATGTCCACCTCCACGCCACTTACTTTCTACAGACCGCGGGGCAATCCAGGTCTCCAGCATAGACGCTCCAAGTCCACTTCCAGGCCACTTACTTTGTACTGATCCCAGGAAAAACTAGGTCTCCATCACAGGCGCTCTATGTCCTTTTCCAGGTCACTTACTTTGTACAGATCCCAGGAAAAACCAGGTCTCCATCACAGGCCCTCCAAGTCCACTTCCAGGTCATTTACTTTGAAAAGATCCCAGGAAAAACCAGGTCTCCATCACAGGCGCTCTATGTCCACTTCCAGGTCACTTACTTTTTACAGATCCCAGGAAAAACCAGGTCCCCATCACAGGCCCTCCAAGTCCACTCCACATCACTTACTTTGTTCAGATCCCAGGAAAAACAGGTCCCCATCACAGGCCCTCCAAGTCCACTCCACATCATTTACTTTGTACAGATCCCAGGAAAAACCAGGTCTCCATCACAGGCGCTCTATGGCCACTTCCAGGTCACTTACTTTGTACAGATCCCAGGAAAAACCAGGTCCCCATCACAAGCCCTCCAAGTCCACCTCCACGCCACTTACTTTCTACAGACTGCGGGGCAATCCAGGTCTCCAGCATAGACCCTCCAAGTCCACTCCACATCACTGACTTTGTACAAATCCCAGGAAAAAACAGGTCTCCATCACAGGCCCTCCATGTCCACTTCCAGGTCACTTACCTTGTACAGATCCCAGGATAAACAGGTCTCCATCACAGGCCCACCAAGTCCACTTCCAGGTCACTTACTTTGTACAGATCCCAGGAAAAAACAGGTCTCCATCACAGACCCTCCAAGTCCACTTCCAGGTCACTTACTTTGTACAGATCCCAGGAAAAAACAGGTCTCCATCACAGGCCCTCTATGTCCACTTCCAGGTCACTTACTTTGTACAGATCCCAGGATAAACCAGGACTCCAACACAGGCCCTCCTCCAGCTCACTTACTTGGTACAGATCCCAGGAAAAAACAGGTCTCCATCACAGGCCCTCCATGTCCACTTCCAGGTCACTTACCTTGTACAGATCCCAGGAAAAACCAGGTCTCCATCTGTCCTAGGTTGCAATATTGATGTAGTTAAGTATTCTATTACCACCAGCTGTGGGCCATTAGCTGCTATCACCCACTCCGGATGACAGGCAATGGGCCATCTGTTAGCTATTATCACTTGCTAACGACCCACCCCGCATGACAGGCAATGGGCCATCAGGGACCCACCGTGTGACTCATGGACTTATCTCATCCCATTGTGAGATGCTCTGCCGAGGAGGGAGGAGCCAGTGTTCCCACCTGGGTATAACCTGGCCCTGGAACTGCCTGAGCTAGCCCTGTCTACTGGGTTCCCAGAGGACCAGAGCTACCACTGGATCTTCAGCTGGAGACTAGACCTTCACAGGATCACCGCTTCAACTGGACTACTTCAGTTGGACTGCTACTACCACCCTAACAGGGTGTTAGGTTGTATCTGACTTTGTCAGTGCTTTTCCTTGTATTATTTCACTTATTTTTAATTTCAATCTTGACTTGTGATCTCCCACTGGTTTGTTTTCAAACCAATACACCATCACAGGCCCTCCAAGTCCACTTCCAGGTCACTTACTTGGTACAGATCCCAGGAAAAACCAGGTCTCCATCACAGGCCCTCCATGTCCACTTCCAAATCACTTACTTTGTACAGATCCCAGGAAAAACCAGATCCCCATCACAGGCACTCTATGTCCACTTCCACATCACTTACTTTGTACAGATCCCAGGAAAAACCAGGTCTCCATCAGAGGCGCTCTATGGCCACTTCCAGGTCACTTACCTTGTACAGATCCCAGGAAAAACCAGGTCTCCATCTCAGGCCCTCCATGTCCACTTCCAGGTCACTTACCTTGTACAGATCCCAGGAAAAACCAGGTCTCCATCACAGGCCCTCCAAGTCCACCTCCACGCCACTTATTTTCTACAGACAGCGGGGCAATCCAGGTCTCCAGCATAGACGCTCCAAGTCCACTTCCAGGTCACTTACTTTGTACAGATCCCAGGAAAAACCATGTCTCCATCACAGGCACTCTATGGCCACTTCCAGGTCACTTACTTTGTACAGATCCCAGGAAAAACCAGGTCTCCATCACAAGCCCTCCAAGTCCACCTCCACGCCACTTACTTTCTACAGACTGCGGGGCAATCCAGGTCTCCAGCATAGACCCTCCAAGTCCACTCCACATCACTGACTTTGTACAGATCCCAGGAAAAAACAGGTCTCCATCACAGGCCCTCCAAGTCCACTTCCAGGTCACTTACTTTCTACAGATCCCAGGAAAAACCAGGTCCCCATCACAGGCGCTCTAAGTCCATCTCGAGGCCACTTACTTTCTACACAGCATGGGCACATCAAGGCCTCCAGCACTGACGCTCTAAGTCCACACCCACCCCACTTACCTTGTACAGATCCCAGGAAAAACCAGGTCCCCATCACAGGCCCTCCAAGTCCACTTCCAGGTCACTTACTTTGTACAGATCCCAGGAAAAACCAGGTCTCCATCACAGGCGCTCTATGTCCACTTCCAGGTCACTTACCTTGTACAGATCCCAGGAAAAACCAGGTCTCCATCACAGGCCCTCCAAGTCCACTTCCAGGTCACTTACTTTGTACAGATCCCAGGAAAAACCAGGTCTCCATCACAGGCCCTCCAAGTCCACTTCCAGGTCACTTACTTGCTACACATCCCAGGAAAAACCAGGTCTCCATCACAGGCCCTCCAAGTCCACTTCCAGGTCACTTACGTTGCAAAGATCCCAGGAAAAACCAGGTCTCCATCACAGGCCCTCTAAGTCCATCTCAAGGCCACTTACTTTCTACACAGCATGGGCACATCAAGGCCTCCAGTACAGACGCTCTAAGTCCACGTCCACCCCACTTACCTTGTACAGATGCCAGGAAAAACCAGGTCTCCATCACCGGCATTCTATGTCCACTTCCAGGTCACTTACCTTGTACAGATCCCAGGAAAAACCAGGTCTCCATCACAGGCCCTCCATGTCCACTTCCAGGTCACTTACCTTGTACAGATCCCAGGAAAAACCAGGTCTCCATCACAGGCCCTCCATGTCCACTTCCAGGTCACTTACCTTGTACAGATCCCAGGAAAAACCAGGTCTCCATCACAGGCCCTCCATGTCCACTTCCAGGTCACTTACCTTGTACAGATCCCAGGAAAAACCAGGTCTCCATCACAGGCCCTCCATTGTCCACTTCCAGGTCACTTACCCTGTACAGATCCCAGGAAAAACCAGGTCTCCATCACAGGCCCTCCATGTCCACTTCCAGGTCACTTACCTTGTACAGATCCCAGGAAAAACCAGGTCTCCATCACAGGCCCTCCATATCCACTTCCAGGTCACTTACCTTGTAGAGATCCCAGGAAAAACCAGGTCTCCATCACAGGCCCTCCAAGTCCACCTCCAGGCCACTTACTTTCTACAGACAGCGGGGCAATCCAGGTCTCCAGCATAGACGCTCCAAGTCCACTCCACATCACTGACTTTGTACAGATCCCAGGAAAAAACAGATCTCCATCACAGGCCCTCCATGTCCACCTCCACGCCACTTACCTTGTACAGATCCCAGGAAAAACCAGGTCTCCATCACAGGCCCTCCATGTCCACTTCCAGGTCACTTACCTTGTACAGATCCCAGGAAAAACCAGGTCTCCATCACAGGCCCTCCATGTCCACTTCCAGGTCACTTACATTGTACAGATCCCAGGAAAAACCAGGTCTCCATCACAGGCCCTCCAAGTCCACCTCCACGCCACTTACTTTCTACAGACCGCGGGGCAATCCAGGTCTCCAGCATAGACGCTCCAAGTCCACTTCCAGGTCACTTACTTTGTACAGATCCCAGGAAAAACTAGGTCTCCATCACAGGCGCTCTATGTCCTTTTCCAGGTCACTTACTTTGTACAGATCCCAGGAAAAACGAGGTCTCCATCACAGGCGCTCTATGTCCTTTTCCAGGTCACTTACTTTGTACAGATCCCAGGAAAAACCAGGTCTCCATCACAGGCGCTCTATGGCCACTTCCAGGTCACTTACTTTATACAGATCCCAGGAAAAACCAGGTCCCCATCACAGGCGCTCTAAGTCCATCTCGAGGCCACTTACTTTCTACACAGCATGGGCACATCAAGGCCTCCAGCACAGACGCTCTAAGTCCACGTCCACCCCACTTACCTTGTACAGATCCCAGGAAAAAACAGGTCCCCATCACAGGACCTCCAAGTCCACTCCACGTCACTTACTTTGTACAGATCCCAGGAAAAAACAGGTCTCCATCACAGGCCCTCCATGTCCACTTCCAGGTCACTTCCTTTGTACTGATCCCAGGAAAAAACAGGTCCCCATCACAGGCCCTCCAAGTCCACCTCCACGCCACTTACTTTCTACAGACCACGGGGCAATCCATGTCTCCATCACAGGCCCTCCAAGTCCACTTCCAGGTCACTTACTTTGTACAGATCCCAAGAAAAAACAGGTCCCCATCACAGGCCCTCCAAGTCCACTCCACATCACTTACTTTGTACAGATCCCAGGAAAAAACTGGTCACCATCACAGGCGCTCTAAGTCCATCTCGAGGCCACTTACTTTCTACACAACATGGGCACATCAAGGCCTCCAGCACAGACCCTCCAAGTCCACGTCCACCCCACTTACCTTGTACAGATCCCAGGAAAAACCAGGTCTCCATCACAGGCACTCTATGTCCACTTCCAGGTCACTTACTTTGTACAGATCCCAGGAAAAACCAGGTCTCCATCACAGGCGCCCTATGGCCACTTCCAGGTCACTTACTTTGTACAGATCCCAGGAAAAACCAGGTCTCCATCTCAGGCCCTCCATGTCCACTTCCAGGTCACTTACCTTGTACAGATCCCAGGAAAAACC
Organism: Lichenostomus cassidix; assembly: GCF_008360975.1. Taxonomy (NCBI): domain Eukaryota; kingdom Metazoa; phylum Chordata; class Aves; order Passeriformes; family Meliphagidae; genus Lichenostomus; species Lichenostomus cassidix. The sequence goes on from NW_028147553.1 coordinate 3,152,383, forward strand.
AAGTCTCCATCACAGGCCCTCCAAGTCCACCTCCACGCCACTTACTTTCTACAGACAGCGGGGCAATCCAGGTCTCCAGCATAGACGCTCCAAGTCCACTTCCAGCTCACTTCCTTTGTACAGATACCAGGAAAAACCAGGTCTCCATCACAGGCCCTCCATGTCCACTTCCAGGTCACTTACCTTGTACAGATCCCAGGAAAAACCAGGTCTCCATCACAGGCCCTCCAAGTCCATCTCCACGCCACTTACTTTCTACAGACAGCGGGGCAATCCAGGTCTCCAGCATAGACGCTCCAAGTCCACTTCCAGGTCACTTACTTTGTACAGATCCCAGGACAAACCAGGTCTCCATCACAGGCGCTCTATGTCCACTTCCAGGTCACTTACTTTGTACAGATCCCAGGATAAACCAGGTCTCCATCACAGGCCCTCCAAGTCCACTTCCAGGTCACTTACTTTGTACAGATCCCAGGAAAAACCAGGTCTCCAGCATAGACGCTCCAAGTCCACCTCCACGCCACTTACTTTCTACAGACTGCGGGGCAATCCAGGTCTCCAGCATAGACCCTCCAAGTCCACTCCACATCACTGACTTTGTACAGATCCCAGGAAAAAACAGGTCTCCATCACAGACCCTCCATGTCCACCTCCACGCCACTTACCTTGTACAGATCCCAGGAAAAACCAGGTCTCCATCACAGGCCCTCCATGTCCACTTCCAGGTCACTTACCTTGTACAGATCCCAGGAAAAACCAGGTCGCCATCACAGGCCCTCCATGTCCACTTCCAGGTCACTTACCTTGTAGAGATCCCAGGAAAAACCAGGTCTCCATCACAGGCCCTCCAAGTCCACCTCCACGCCACTTACTTTCTACAGACAGCGGGGCAATCCAGGTCTCCAGCATAGACGCTCCAAGTCCACTCCACATCACTGACTTTGTACAGATCCCAGGAAAAAACAGGTCTCCATCACAGGCCCTCCATGTCCACCTCCACGCCACTTACCTTGTACAGATCCCAGGAAAAACCAGGTCTCCATCACAGGCCCTCCAAGTCCACTTCCAGGTCACTTACTTTGTACAGATCCCAGGAAAAACCAGGTCTCCATCACAGGCCCTCCATGTCCACTTCCAGGTCACTTACATTGTACAGATCCCAGGGAAAACCAGGTCTCCATCACAGGCCCTCCAAGTCCACCTCCACGCCACTTACTTTCTACAGACCGCGGGGCAATCCAGGTCTCCAGCATAGACGCTCCAAGTCCACTTCCAGGTCACTTACTTTGTACAGATCCCAGGAAAAACTAGGTCTCCATCACAGGCCCTCCATGTCCACTTCCAGGTCACTTACTTTGTACAGATCCCAGGAAAAACCAGGTCTCCATCACAGGCGCTCTATGTCCTTTTCCAGGTCACTTACTTTGTACAGATCCCAGGAAAAACCAGGTCTCCATCACAGGCGCTCTATGGCCACTTCCAGGTCACTTACTTTATACAGATCCCAGGAAAAACCAGGTCCCCATCACAGGCGCTCTAAGTCCATCTCGAGGCCACTTACTTTCTACACAGCATGGGCACATCAAGGCCTCCAGCACAGACGCTCTAAGTCCACGTCCACCCCACTTACCTTGTACAGATCCCAGGAAAAAACAGGTCCCCATCACAGGACCTCCAAGTCCACTCCACGTCACTTACTTTGTACAGATCCCAGGAAAAAACAGGTCTCCATCACAGGCCCTCCATGTCCACTTCCAGGTCACTTCCTTTGTACTGATCCCAGGAAAAAACAGGTCCCCATCACAGGCCCTCCAAGTCCACCTCCACGCCACTTACTTTCTACAGACCACGGGGCAATCCATGTCTCCATCACAGGCCCTCCAAGTCCACTTCCAGGTCACTTACTTTGTACAGATCCCAAGAAAAAACAGGTCCCCATCACAGGCCCTCCAAGTCCACTCCACATCACTTACTTTGTACAGATCCCAGGAAAAAACTGGTCACCATCACAGGCGCTCTAAGTCCATCTCGAGGCCACTTACTTTCTACACAACATGGGCACATCAAGGCCTCCAGCACAGACCCTCCAAGTCCACGTCCACCCCACTTACCTTGTACAGATCCCAGGAAAAACCAGGTCTCCATCACAGGCACTCTATGTCCACTTCCAGGTCACTTACTTTGTACAGATCCCAGGAAAAACCAGGTCTCCATCACAGGCGCCCTATGGCCACTTCCAGGTCACTTACTTTGTACAGATCCCAGGAAAAACCAGGTCTCCATCTCAGGCCCTCCATGTCCACTTCCAGGTCACTTACCTTGTACAGATCCCAGGAAAAACCAAGTCTCCATCACAGGCCCTCCAAGTCCACCTCCACGCCACTTACTTTCTACAGACAGCGGGGCAATCCAGGTCTCCAGCATAGACGCTCCAAGTCCACTTCCAGCTCACTTCCTTTGTACAGATACCAGGAAAAACCAGGTCTCCATCACAGGCCCTCCATGTCCACTTCCAGGTCACTTACCTTGTACAGATCCCAGGAAAAACCAGGTCTCCATCACAGGCCCTCCAAGTCCATCTCCACGCCACTTACTTTCTACAGACAGCGGGGCAATCCAGGTCTCCAGCATAGACGCTCCAAGTCCACTTCCAGGTCACTTACTTTGTACAGATCCCAGGAAAAACCAGGTCTCCATCACAGGCGCTCTATGTCCACTTCCAGGTCACTTACTTTGTACAGATCCCAGGAAAAACCAGGTCTCCATCACAGGCCCTCCATGTCCACTTCCAGGTCACTTACCTTGTACAGATCCCAGGAAAAACCAGGTCTCCAGCATAGACGCTCCAAGTCCACCTCCACGCCACTTACTTTCTACAGACTGCGGGGCAATCCAGGTCTCCAGCATAGACCCTCCAAGTCCACTCCACATCACTGACTTTGTACAGATCCCAGGAAAAAACAGGTCTCCATCACAGGCCCTCCATGTCCACCTCCACGCCACTTACCTTGTACAGATCCCAGGAAAAACCAGGTCTCCATCACAGGCCCTCCATGTCCACTTCCAGGTCACTTACCTTGTACAGATCCCAGGAAAAACCAGGTCGCCATCACAGGCCCTCCATGTCCACTTCCAGGTCACTTACCTTTTACAGATCCCAGGAAAAAACAGGTCTCCATCACAGGCCCTCCAAGTCCACTTCAAGGTCACTTACCTTGTACAGATCCCAGGAAAAACCAGGTCTCCATCACAGGCGCTCTAAGTCCATCTCAAGGCCACTTACATTCTACACAGCATGGGAACATCATGGCCTCCAGCACAGACGCTCTAAGTCCACGTCCACCCCACTTACCTTGTACAGATCCCAGGAAAAACCAGGACTCCATCACAGGCCCTCCATGTCCACTTCCAGGTCACTTACCTTGTACAGGTCCCAGGAAAAACCAGGTCTCCATCACAGGCCCTCCATGTCCACTTCCAGGTCACTTACCTTGTACAGATCCCAGGAAAAACCAGGTCTCCATCACAGGCCCTCCAAGTCCACTTCCAGGTCACTTACTTTGTACAGATCCCAGGAAAAACCAGGTCTCCATCACAGGCCCTCCATGTCCACTTCCAGGTCACTTACCTTGTACAGATCCCAGGAAAAACCAGGTCTCCAGCATAGACGCTCCATGTCCACCTCCACGCCACTTACTTTCTACAGACCGCGGGGCAATCCAGGTCTCCAGCATAGACGCTCCAAGTCCACTTCCAGGCCACTTACTTTGTACTGATCCCAGGAAAAACTAGGTCTCCATCACAGGCGCTCTATGTCCTTTTCCAGGTCACTTACTTTGTACAGATCCCAGGAAAAACCAGGTCTCCATCACAGGCCCTCCAAGTCCACTTCCAGGTCATTTACTTTGAAAAGATCCCAGGAAAAACCAGGTCTCCATCACAGGCGCTCTATGTCCACTTCCAGGTCACTTACTTTTTACAGATCCCAGGAAAAACCAGGTCCCCATCACAGGCCCTCCAAGTCCACTCCACATCACTTACTTTGTTCAGATCCCAGGAAAAAACAGGTCCCCATCACAGGCCCTCCAAGTCCACTCCACATCATTTACTTTGTACAGATCCCAGGAAAAACCAGGTCTCCATCACAGGCCCTCCAAGTCCACTTCCAGGTCACTTACCTTGTACAGATCCCAGGAAAAACCAGGTCCCCATCACAAGCCCTCCAAGTCCACCTCCACGCCACTTACTTTCTACAGACTGCGGGGCAATCCAGGTCTCCAGCATAGACCCTCCAAGTCCACTCCACATCACTGACTTTGTACAAATCCCAGGAAAAAACAGGTCTCCATCACAGGCCCTCCATGTCCACTTCCAGGTCACTTACCTTGTACAGATCCCAGGATAAACAGGTCTCCATCACAGGCCCACCAAGTCCACTTCCAGGTCACTTACTTTGTACAGATCCCAGGAAAAAACAGGTCTCCATCACAGGCCCTCCAAGTCCACTTCCAGGTCACTTACTTGCTACACATCCCAGGAAAAACCAGGTCTCCATCACAGGCCCTCAAAGTCCACTTCAAGGTCACTTACGTTGCAAAGATCCCAAGAAAAACCAGGTCTCCATCACAGGCGCTCTAAGTCCATCTCAAGGCCACTTACTTTCTACACAGCATGAGCACATCAAGGCCTCCAGTACAGACGCTCTAAGTCCACGTCCACCCCACTTACCTTGTACAGATGCCAGGAAAAACCAGGTCTCCATCACCGGCACTCTATGTCCACTTCCAGGTCACTTACTTTGTACAGATCCCAGGAAAAACCAGGTCTCCATCACAGGCCCTCCATGTCCACTTCCAGGTCACTTACTTTGTACAGATCCCAGGAAAAACCAGGTCTCCATCACAGGCCCTCCAAGTCCACTTCCAGGTCACTTACCTTGTACAGATCCCAGGAAAACCAGGTCTCCATCACAGGCCCTCCATGTCCACTTCCAGGTCACTTACCTTGTACAGATCCCAGGAAAAACCAGGTCTCCATCACAGGCCCTCCATGTCCACTTCCAGGTCACTTACCTTGAACAGATCCCAGGAAAAACCAGGTCTCCATCACAGGCCCTCCAAGTCCACTTCCAGGTCACTTACTTGCTACACATCCCAGGAAAAACCAGGTCTCCATCACAGGCCCTCCATATCCACTTCCAGGTCACTTACCTTGTAGAGATCCCAGGAAAAACCAGGTCTCCAGCATAGACGCTCCAAGTCCACCTCCACGCCACTTACTTTCTACAGACTGCGGGGCAATCCAGGTCTCCAGCATAGACCCTCCAAGTCCACTCCACATCACTGACTTTGTACAGATCCCAGGAAAAAACAGGTCTCCATCACAGGCCCTCCATGTCCACCTCCACGCCACTTACCTTGTACAGATCCCAGGAAAAACCAGGTCTCCATCACAGGCCCTCCATGTCCACTTCCAGGTCACTTACCTTGTACAGATCCCAGGAAAAACCAGGTCTCCATCACAGGCCCTCCATGTCCACTTCCAGGTCACTTACCTTGTACAGATCCCAGGAAAAACCAGGTCTCCATCACAGGCCCTCCAAGTCCACTTCAAGGTCACTTACCTTGTACAGATCCCAGGAAAAACCAGGTCTCCATCACAGGCGCTCTAAGTCCATCTCAAGGCCACTTACTTTCTACACAGCATGGGAACATCAAGGCCTCCAGCACAGACGCTCTAAGTCCACGTCCACCCCACTTACCTTGTACAGATGCCAGGAAAAACCAGGTCTCCATCACAGGCACTCTATGTCCACTTCCAGGTCACTTACCTTGTACAGATCCCAGGAAAAACCAGGTCTCCAGCATAGACGCTCCAAGTCCACCTCCACGCCACTTACTTTCTACAGACCACGGGGCAATCCAGGTCTCCAGCATAGACGCACCAAGTCCACTTCCAGGTCACTTACTTTGTACAGATCCCAGGAAAAACTAGGTCTCCATCACAGGCGCTCTATGTCCACTTCCAGGTCACTTACTTTGTACAGATCCCAGGAAAAACCAGGTCTCCATCACAGGCCCTCCAAGTCCACTTCCAGGTCACTTACTTTCTACACAGCATGGGCACATCAAGGCCTCCAGCACAGACGCTCTAAGTCCACGTCCACCCCACTTACCTTGTACAGATCCCAGGAAAAAACAGGTCCCCATCACAGGACCTCCAAGTCCACTCCACGCCACTTACTTTGTACAGATCCCAGGAAAAAACAGGTCTCCATCACAGGCCCTCCATGTCCACTTCCAGGTCACTTCCTTTGTACTGATCCCAGGAAAAAACAGGTCTCCATCACAGGCCCTCCAAGTCCACCTCCACGCCACTTACTTTCTACAGACCACGGGGCAATCCACGTCTCCATCACAGGCCCTCCAAGTCCACTTCCAGGTCACTTACTTTGTACAGATCCCAAGAAAAAACAGGTCCCCATCACAGGCCCTCCAAGTCCACTCCACATCACTTACTTTGTACAGATCCCAGGAAAAAACATGTCTCCATCACAGGCGCCCTATGGCCACTTCCAGGTCACTTACTTTGTGCAGATCCCAGGAAAAAACAGGTCTCCATCTCAGGCCCTCCATGTCCACTTCCAGGTCACTTACTTTGTACAGATCCCAGGAAAAACCAGGTCTCCATCACAGGCGCCCTATGGCCACTTCCAGGTCACTTACTTTGTGCAGATCCCAGGAAAAAACAGGTCTCCATCTCAGGCCCTCCATGTCCACTTCCAGGTCACTTACCTTGTACAGATCCCAGGAAAAACCAGGTCTCCATCACAAGCCCTCCATGTCCACCTCCACGCCACTTACTTTCTACAGACTGCGGGGCAATCCAGGTCTCCAGCATAGACCCTCCAAGTCCACTCCACATCACTGACTTTGTACAGATCCCAGGAAAAAACAGGTCTCCATCACAGGCCCTCCAAGTCCACTTCCAGGTCACTTACTTTGTACAGATCCCAGGAAAAAACAGGTCCCCATCACAGGCCCTCCAAGTCCACTCCACATCATTTACTTTGTACAGATCCCAGGAAAAACCAGGTCTCCATCACAGGCGCTCTATGGCCACTTCCAGCTCACTTACTTTGTACAGATACCAGGAAAAACAGGTCTCCATCACAGGCCCTCCATGTCCACTTCCAGGTCACTTACCTTGTACAGATCCCAGGAAAAACCAGGTCTCCATCACAGGCCCTCCAAGTCCATCTCCACGCCACTTACTTTCTACAGACAGCGGGGCAATCCAGGTCTCCAGCATAGACCCTCCAAGTCCACTCCACATCACTGACTTTGTACAGATCCCGGAAAAAAACAGGTCTCCATCACAGACCCTCCATGTCCACCTCCACGCCACTTACCTTGTACAGATCCCAGGAAAAACCAGGTCTCCATCACAGGCCCTCCATGTCCACTTCCAGGTCACTTACTTTGTACAGATCCCAGGAAAAACCAGGTCTCCATCACAGGCCCTCCAAGTCCACTTCCAGGTCACTTACTTGGTACAGATCCCAGGAAAAACCAGGTCTCCATCACAGGCCCTCCATGTCCACTTCCAGGTCACTTACTTGGTACAGATCCCAGGAAAAACCAGGTCTCCATCACAGGCCCTCCATGTCCACTTCCAGGTCACTTACATTGTACAGATCCCAGGAAAAACCAGGTCTCCATCACAGGCCCTCCAAGTCCACCTCCACGCCCCTTACTTTCTACAGACCGCGGGGCAATCCAGGTCTCCAGCATAGACGCTCCAAGTCCACTTCCAGGTCACTTACTTTGTACAGATCCCAGGAAAAACCAGGTCTCCATCACAGGCGCTCTATGTCCACTTCCAGGTCACTTACTTTGTACAGATCCCAGGATAAACCAGGTCTCCATCACAGGCCCTCCAAGTCCACTTCCAGGTCACTTACTTTGTACAGATCCCAGGAAAAACCAGGTCTCCATCACAGGCCCTCAAAGTCCACTTCCAGGTCACTTACGTTGCAAAGATCCCTGGAAAAACCAGGTCTCCATCACAGGCGTTCTAAGTCCATCTCAAGGCCACTTACTTTATACACAGCATGGGAACATCATGGCCTCCAGCACAGACGCTCTAAGTCCACGTCCACCCCACTTACCTTGTACAGATCCCAGGAAAAACCAGGTCTCCATCACCGGCACTCTATGTCCACTTCCAGGTCACTTACCTTGTACAGATCCCAGGAAAAACCAGGTCTCCAGCATAGACGCTCCAAGTCCACCTCCACGCCACTTACTTTCTACAGACCACGGGGCAATCCAGGTCTCCAGCATAGACGCACCAAGTCCACTTCCAGGTCACTTACTTTGTACAGATCCCAGGAAAAACTAGGTCTCCATCACAGGCGCTCTATGTCCTTTTCCAGGTCACTTACTTTGTACAGATCCCAGGAAAAACCAGGTCTCCATCACAGGCGCTCTATGTCCTTTTCCCGGTCACTTACTTTGTACAGATCCCAGGAAAAACCACGTCTCCATCACAGGCCCTCCAAGTCCACTTCCAGGTCACTTACTTTGTACAGATCCCAGGAAAAACCAGGTCTCCATCACAGGCCCTCCAAGTCCACTTCCAGGTCACTTACTTTGTACAGATCCCAGGAAAAAACAGGTCCCCATCACAGGCGCTCTAAGTCCATCTCGAGGCCACTTACTTTCTACACAACATGGGCACATCAAGGCCTCCAGCACAGACCCTCCAAGTCCACGTCCACCCCACTTACCTTGTACAGATCCCAGGAAAAACCAGGTCTCCATCACAGGCACTCTATGTCCACTTCCAGGTCACTTACTTTGTACAGATCCCAGGAAAAACCAGGTCTCCATCTCAGGCCCTCCATGTCCACTTCCAGCTCACTTACCTTGTACAGATCCCAGGAAAAACCAGGTCTCCATCACAGGCCCTCCAAGTCCACCTCCACGCCACTTACTTTCTACAGACAGCGGGGCAATCCAGGTCTCCAGCATAGACGCTCCAAGTCCACTTCCAGGTCACTTACTTTGTACAGATCCCAGGAAAAACCAGGTCTCCATCACAGGCACTCTATGGCCACTTCCAGGTCACTTACGTTGTACAGATCCCAGAAAAAACCAGGTCTCCATCACAAGCCCTCCAAGTCCACCTCCACGCCACTTACTTTCTACAGACTGCGGGGCAATCCAGGTCTCCAGCATAGACCCTCCAAGTCCACTCCACATCACTGACTTTGTACAGATCCCAGGAAAAACCAGGTCTCCATCACAGGCCCTCCAAGTCCACTTCCAGGTCACTTACTTTGTACAGATCCCAGGAAAAACCAGGTCCCCATCACAGGCCCTCCAAGTCCACTTCCAGGTCACTTACTTTGGACAGATCCCAGGAAAAACCAGGTCCCCATCACAGGCCCTCCAAGTCCACTTCCAGGTCACTTACTTTGTACAGATCCCAGGAAAAACCAGGTCTCCATCACAGGCGCTCTATGTCCACTTCCAGGTCACTTACTTTGTACAGATCCCAGGATAAACAGGTCTCCATCACAGGCCCTCCAAGTCCACTTCCAGGTCACTTACATTGTACAGATCCCAGGAAAAAACAGGTCTCCATCACAGGCCCTCCAAGTCCACTTCCAGGTCACTTACTTGCTACACATCCCAGGAAAAACCAGGACTCCATCACAGGCCCTCAAAGTCCACTTCCAGGTCACTTACGTTGCAAAGATCCCAGGAAAAACCAGGTCTCCATCACAGGCGCTCTAAGTCCATCTCAAGGCCACTTACTTTCTACACAGCATGGGCACATCAAGGCCTCCAGTACAGACGCTCTAAGTCCACGTCCACCCCACTTACCTTGTACAGATGCCAGGAAAAACCAGGTCTCCATCACCGGCACTCTATGTCCACTTCCAGGTCACTTACTTTGTACAGATCCCAGGAAAAACCAGGTCTCCATCACAGGCCCTCCATGTCCACTACCAGGTCACTTACCTTGTACAGATCCCAGGAAAAACCAGGTCTCCATCAGAGGCCCTCCAAGTCCACTTCCAGGTCACTTACTTTGTACAGATCCCAGGAAAAACAGGTCTCCATCACAGGCCCTCCAAGTCCACTTCCAGGTCACTTACTTTGTACAGATCCCAGGAAAACCAGGTCTCCATCACAGGCCCTCCATGTCCACTTCCAGGTAACTTACCTTGTACAGATCCCAGGAAAAACCAGGTCTCCATCACAGGCCCTCCAAGTCCACTTCCAGGTCACTTACTTGGTACAGATCCCAGGAAAAACCAGGTCTCCATCACAGGCCCTCCATGTCCACTTCCAGGTCACTTACATTGTACAGATCCCAGGAAAAACCAGGTCTCCATCACAGGCCCTCCAAGTCCACCTCCACGCCCCTTACTTTCTACAGACCGCGGGGCAATCCAGGTCTCCAGCATAGACGCTCCAAGTCCACTTCCAGGTCACTTACTTTGTACAGATCCCAGGAAAAACCAGGTCTCCATCACAGGCGTTCTATGTCCACTTCCAGGTCACTTACTTTGTACAGATCCCAGGATAAACCAGGTCTCCATCACAGGCCCTCCAAGTCCACTTCCAGGTCACTTACTTTGTACAGATCCCAGGAAAAACCAGGTCTCCATCACAGGCCCTCAAAGTCCACTTCCAGGTCACTTACGTTGCAAAGATCCCTGGAAAAACCAGGTCTCCATCACAGGCGTTCTAAGTCCATCTCAAGGCCACTTACTTTATACACAGCATGGGAACATCATGGCCTCCAGCACAGACGCTCTAAGTCCACGTCCACCCCACTTACCTTGTACAGATCCCAGGAAAAACCAGGTCTCCATCACCGGCACTCTATGTCCACTTCCAGGTCACTTACCTTGTACAGATCCCAGGAAAAACCAGGTCTCCAGCATAGACGCTCCAAGTCCACCTCCACGCCACTTACTTTCTACAGACCGCGGGGCAATCCAGGTCTCCAGCATAGACGCTCCAAGTCCACTTCCAGGTGACTTACTTCGTACAGATCCCAGGAAAAACTAGGTCTCCATCACAGGCGCTCTATGTCCTTTTCCAGGTCACTTGTCTTGTACAGATCCCAGGAAAAACCAGGTCTCCATCACAGGCCCTCCAAGTCCACTTCCAGGTCACTTACTTTCTACACAGCATGGGCACATCAAGGCCTCCAGCACAGACGCTCTAAGTCCACGTCCACCCCACTTACCTTGTACAGATCCCAGGAAAAAACAGGTCCCCATCACAGGACCTCCAAGTCCACTCCACGCCACTTACTTTGTACAGATCCCAGGAAAAAACAGGTCTCCATCACAGGCCCTCCATGTCCACTTCCAGGTCACTTCCTTTGTACTGATCCCAGGAAAAAACAGGTCTCCATCACAGGCCCTCCAAGTCCACCTCCACGCCACTTACTTTCTACAGACCACGGGGCAATCCAGGTCTCCATCACAGGCCCTCCAAGTCCACTTCCAGGTCACTTACTTTGTACAGATCCCAAGAAAAAACAGGTCCCCATCACAGGCGCTCTAAGTCCATCTCGAGGCCACTTACTTTCTACACAACATGGGCACATCAAGGCCTCCAGCACAGACCCTCCATGTCCACGTCCACCCCACTTACCTTGTACAGATCCCAGGAAAAAACAGGTCTCCATCACAGGCACTCTATGTCCACTTCCAGGTCACTTACTTTGTACAGATCCCAGGAAAAACCAGGTCTCCATCACAGGCACTCTATGGCCACTTCCAGGTCACTTACTTTGTACAGATCCCAGGAAAAACCAGGTCTCCATCACAAGCCCTCCAAGTCCACCTCCACGCCACTTACTTTCTACAGACTGCGGGGCAATCCAGGTCTCCAGCATAGACCCTCCAAGTCCACTTCCAGGTCACTTACTTTGTACAGATCCCAGGAAAAAACAGGTCTCCATCACAGGCCCTCCAAGTCCACTTCCAGGTCACTTACTTTGTACAGATCCCAGGAAAAACCAGGTCCCCATCACAGGCCCTCCAAGTCCACTTCCAGGTCACTTACTTTGTACAGATCCCAGGAAAAACCAGGTCCCCATCACAGGCCCTCCAAGTCCACTTCCAGGTCACTTACTTTGTACAGATCCCAGGAAAAACCAGGTCTCCATCACAGGCCCTCCAAGTCCACTTCCACGTCACTTACTTTGTACAGATCCCCAGGAAAAACCAGGTCCCCATCACAGGCCCTCCAAGTCCACTTCCAGGTCACTTACTTTGTACAGATCCCAGGAAAAACCAGGTCTCCCACACCCACCCAACCAAAACACCATCACAGGCCCTCCAAGTCCACTTCCAGGTCACTTACTTTGTGAATCCCAGGAAAAACCAGGTCTCCATCACAAGCCCTCAAGTCCACCTCCACGCCACTTACTTTCTACACAGACTGAGGAGGCAATCCAGGTCTCCAGCATAGACCCTCCAAGTCCACTCCACATCACTGACTTTGTACAGATCCCAGGAAAAACAGGTCTCCATCACAGGCCCTCCAAGTCCACTTCCAAGTCACTTACTTTGTACAGATCCCAGGAAAAACCAGGTCTCCATCACAGGCCCTCCAAGTCCACTTCCAGGTCACTTACTTTGTACAGATCCCAGGAAAAACCAGGTCTCCATCACAGGCCCTCCATGTCCACTTCCAGGTCACTTACTTTGTACAGATCCCAGGAAAAACCAGGTCTCCATCACAGGCCCTCCAAGTCCACTTCCAGGTCACTTACTTTGTACAGATCCCAGGATAAACCAGGTCTCCATCACAGGCCCTCCAAGTCCACTTCCAGGTCACTTACTTTGTACAGATCCCAGGAAAAACCAGGTCTCCATCACAGGCCCTCAAAGTCCACTTCCAGGTCACTTACGTTGCAAAGATCCCTGGAAAAACCAGGTCTCCATCACAGGCGTTCTAAGTCCATCTCAAGGCCACTTACTTTATACACAGCATGGGAACATCATGGCCTCCAGCACAGACGCTCTAAGTCCACGTCCACCCCACTTACCTTGTACAGATGCCAGGAAAAACCAGGTCTCCATCACCGGCACTCTATGTCCACTTCCAGGTCACTTACCTTGTACAGATCCCAGGAAAAACCAGGTCTCCAGCATAGACGCTCCAAGTCCACCTCCACGCCACTTACTTTCTACAGGCCACGGGGCAATCCAGGTCTCCAGCATAGACGCACCAAGTCCACTTCCAGGTCACTTACTTTGTACAGATCCCAGGAAAAACTAGGTCTCCATCACAGGCGCTCTATGTCCTTTTCCAGGTCACTTACCTTGTACAGATCCCAGGAAAAACCAGGTCTCCATCACAGGCCCTCCAAGTCCACTTCCAGGTCACTTACTTTCTACACAGCATGGGCACATCAAGGCCTCCAGCACAGACGCTCTAAGTCCACGTCCACCCCACTTACCTTGTACAGATCCCAGGAAAAAACAGGTCCCCATCACAGGACCTCCAAGTCCACTCCACGCCACTTACTTTGTACAGATCCCAGGAAAAAACAGGTCTCCATCACAGGCCCTCCATGTCCACTTCCAGGTCACTTCCTTTGTACTGATCCCAGGAAAAAACAGGTCTCCATCACAGGCCCTCCAAGTCCACTTCCAGGTCACTTACTTTGTACAGATCCCAAGAAAAAACAGGTCCCCATCACAGGCCCTCCAAGTCCACTCCACATCACTTACTTTGTACAGATCCCAGGAAAAAACTGGTCTCCATCACAGGCGCTCTAAGTCCATCTCGAGGCCACTTACTTTCTACACAACATGGGCACATCAAGGCCTCCAGCACAGACCCTCCATGTCCACGTCCACCCCACTTACCTTGTACAGATCCCAGGAAAAACCAGGTCTCCATCACAGGCACTCTATGTCCACTTCCAGGTCACTTACTTTGTACAGATCCCAGGAAAAACCAGGTCTCCATCACAGGCGCCCTATGGCCACTTTCAGGTCACTTACTTTGTACAGATCCCAGGAAAAAACAGGTCTCCATCTCAGGCCCTCCATGTCCACTTCCAGGTCACTTACCTTGTACAGATCCCAGGAAAAACCAGGTCTCCATCACAGGCCCTCCAAGTCCACCTCCACGCCACTTACTTTCTACAGACAGCGGGGCAATCCAGGCCTCCAGCATAGACGCTCCAAGTCCACTTCCAGGTCACTTACTTTGTACAGATCCCAGGAAAAACCAGGTCTCCATCACAGGCACTCTATGGCCACTTCCAGGTCACTTACTTTGTACAGATCCCAGGAAAAACCAGGTCTCCATCACAAGCCCTCCAAGTCCACCTCCACGCCACTTACTTTCTACAGACTGCGGGGCAATCCAGATCTCCAGCATAGACCCTCCAAGTCCACTCCACATCACTGACTTTGTACAGATCCCAGGAAAAAACAGGTCTCCATCACAGGCCCTCCAAGTCCACTTCCAGGTCACTTACTTTGTACAGATCCCAGGAAAAAACAGGTCCCCATCACAGGCCCTCCAAGTCCACTCCACATCATTTACTTTGTACAGATCCCAGGAAAAACCAGGTCTCCATCACAGGCGCTCTATGTCCTTTTCCAGGTCACTTACTTTGTACAGATCCCAGGAAAAACCAGGTCCCCATCACAGGCCCTCCAAGTCCACTTCCAGGTCACTTTCTTTGTACAGATCCCAGGAAAAACCAGGTCCCCATCACAGGCCCTCCAAGTCCACTTCCAGGTCACTTACTTTGTACAGATCCCAGGAAAAACCAGGTCTCCATCACAGGCGCTCTATGTCCACTTCCAGGTCACTTACTTTGTACAGATCCCAGGATAAACCAGGTCTCCATCACAGGCCCTCCAAGTCCACTTCCAGGTCACTTACCTTGTACAGATCCCAGGAAAAACCAGGTCTCCATCACAAACCCTCCAAGTCCACCTCCACGCCACTTACTTTCTACAGACTGCGGGGCAATCCAGGTCTCCAGCATAGACCCTCCAAGTCCACTCCACATCACTGACTTTGTACAGATCCCAGGAAAAAACAGGTCTCCATCACAGGCCCTCCAAGTCTACTTCCAGGTCACTTACTTTGTACAGATCCCAGGAAAAACCAGGTCCCCATCACAGGCCCTCCAAGTCCACTTCCAGGTCACTTACTTTGTACAGATCCCAGGAAAAACCAGGTCCCCATCACAGGCCCTCCAAGTCCACTCCACATCACTTACTTTGTACAGATCCCAGGAAAAAACAGGTCCCCATCACAGGCCCTCCAAGTCCACTCCACAGCACTTACTTTGTACAGATCCCAGGAAAAACCAGGTCTCCATCACAGGCCCTCCAAGTCCACTTCCAGGTCACTTACTTTGTACAGATCCCAGGAAAAACCAGGTCTCCATCACAGGCGCTCTATGTCCACTTCCAGGTCACTTACTTTGTACAGATCCCAGGATAAACAGGTCTCCATCACAGGCCCTCCAAGTCCACTTCCAGGTCACTTACATTGTACAGATCCCAGGAAAAACAGGTCTCCATCACAGGCCCTCCAAGTCCACTTCCAGGTCACTTACTTGCTACACATCCCAGGAAAAACCAGGTCTCCATCACAGGCCCTCAAAGTCCACTTCCAGGTCACTTACGTTGCAAGATCCCAGGAAAAACCAGGTCTCCATCACAGGCGCTCTAAGTCCATCTCAAGGCCACTTACTTTCTACACAGCATGGGCACATCAAGGCCTCCAGTACAGACGCTCTAAGTCCACGTCCACCCCACTTACCTTGTACAGATGCCAGGAAAAACCAGGTCTCCATCACCGGCACTCTATGTCCACTTCCAGGTCACTTACTTTGTACAGATCCCAGGAAAAACCAGGTCTCCATCACAGGCCCTCCATGTCCACTTCCAGGTCACTTACCTTGTACAGATCCCAGGAAAAACCAGGTCTCCATCACAGGCCCTCCATGTCCACTTCCAGGTCACTTACCTTGTACAGATCCCAGGAAAAACCAGGTCTCCATCACAGGCCCTCCATGTCCACCTCCAGGTCACTTACTTTGTACAGATCCCAGGAAAAACCAGGTCTCCATCACAGGCCCTCCATGTCCACTTCCAGGTCACTTACCTTGTACAGATCCCAGGAAAAAGCAGGTCTCCATCACAGGCCCTCCATGTCCACTTCCAGGTCACTTACCTTGTACAGATCCCAGGAAAAACCAGGTCTCCATCACAGGCCCTCCATATCCACTTCCAGGTCACTTACCTTGTAGAGATCCCAGGAAAAACCAGGTCTCCAGCATAGATGCTCCAAGTCCACCTCCACGCCACTTACTTTCTACAGACCGCGGGGCAATCCAGGTCTCCAGCATAGACGCTCTAAGTCCACTTCCAGGTCACTTACCTTGTACAGATCCCAGGAAAAAACAGGTCTCCATCACAGGCCCTCCATGTCCACTTCCAGGTCACTTACCTTGTACAGATCCCAGGAAAAACCAGGTCTCCATCACAGGCCCTCCAAGTCCACTTCCAGGTCACTTACTTTGTACAGATCCCAGGAAAAACCAGATCCCCATCACAGGCACTCTATGTCCACTTCCACAACACTTACTTTGTACAGATCCCAGGAAAAACCAGGTCTCCATCAGAGGCGCTCTATGGCCACTTCCAGGTCACTTACTTTGTACAGATCCCAGGAAAAACCAGGTCTCCAGCATAGACGCTCCAAGTCCACCTCCACGCCACTTACTTTCTACAGACTGCGGGGCAATCCAGGTCTCCAGCATAGACCCTCCAAGTCCACTCCACATCACTGACTTTGTACAGATCCCAGGAAAAAACAGGTCTCCATCACAGGCCCTCCAAGTCCACCTACCAGGTCACTTACTTTCTACAGATCCCAGGAAAAACCAGGTCTCCATCACAAGCGCTCTAAGTCCATCTCGAGGCCACTTACTTTCTACACAGCATGGGCACATCAAGGCCTCCAGCACTGACGCTCAAAGCCACACCCACCCCACTTACCTTGTACAGATCCCAGGAAAAACCAGGTCTCCATCACAGGCGCTGCAAGTCCACTTCCAGGTCACTTACTTTGTACAGATCCCAGGAAAAACCAGGTCCCAATCACAGGCCCTCCAAGTCCACTTCCAGGTCACTTACTTTGTACAGATCCCAGGAAAAACCAGGTCTCCATCTCAGGCCCTCCATGTCCACTTCCAGCTCACTTACCTTGTACAGATCCCAGGAAAAACCAGGTCTCCATCACAGGCCCTCCAAGTCCACCTCCACGCCACTTACTTTCTACAGACAGCGGGGCAATCCAGGTCTCCAGCATAGACGCTCCAAGTCCACTTCCAGGTCACTTACTTTGTACAGATCCCAGGAAAAACCATGTCTCCATCACAGGCACTCTATGGCCACTTCCAGGTCACTTACTTTGTACAGATCCCAGGAAAAACCAGGTCTCCATCACAAGCCCTCCAAGTCCACCTCCACGCCACTTACTTTCTACATACTGCGGGGCAATCCAGGTCTCCAGCATAGACCCTCCAAGTCCACTCCACATCACTGACTTTGTACAGATCCCAGGAAAAAACAGGTCTCCATCACAGGCCCTCCATGTCCACTTCCAGGTCACTTACCTTGTACACATCCCAGGAAAAACCAGGACTCCAACACAGGCCTTCCAAGTCCACTTCCAGGTCACTTACTTTGTACAGATCCCAGGAAAAACCAGGTCCCCATCACAGGCCCTCCAAGTCCACTTCCAGGTCACTTACTTTGTACAGATCCCAGGAAAAACCAGGTCCCCATCACAGGCCCTCCAAGTCCACTTCCAGGTCACTTACTTTGTACAGATCCCAGGAAAACCAGGTCTCCATCACAGGCCCTCCAAGTCCACTTCCAGGTCACTTACTTTGTACAGATCCCAGGAAAAACCAGGTCTCCATCACAGGCCCTCAAAGTCCACTTCCAGGTCACTTACGTTGCAAAGATCCCTGGAAAAACCAGGTCTCCATCACAGGCGTTCTAAGTCCATCTCAAGGCCACTTACTTTATACACAGCATGGGAACATCATGGCCTCCAGCACAGACGCTCTAAGTCCACGTCCACCCCACTTACCTTGTACAGATCCCAGGAAAAACCAGGTCTCCATCACCGGCACTCTATGTCCACTTCCAGGTCACTTACCTTGTACAGATCCCAGGAAAAACCAGGTCTCCAGCATAGACGCTCCAAGTCCACCTCCACGCCACTTACTTTCTACAGGCCACGGGGCAATCCAGGTCTCCAGCATAGACGCACCAAGTCCACTTCCAGGTCACTTACTTTGTACAGATCCCAGGAAAAACTAGGTCTCCATCACAGGCGCTCTATGTCCTTTTCCAGGTCACTTACCTTGTACAGATCCCAGGAAAAACCAGGTCTCCATCACAGGCCCTCCAAGTCCACTTCCAGGTCACTTACTTTCTACACAGCATGGGCACATCAAGGCCTCCAGCACAGACGCTCTAAGTCCACGTCCACCCCACTTACCTTGTACAGATCCCAGGAAAAAACAGGTCCCCATCACAGGACCTCCAAGTCCACTCCACGCCACTTACTTTGTACAGATCCCAGGAAAAAACAGGTCTCCATCACAGGCCCTCCATGTCCACTTCCAGGTCACTTCCTTTGTACTGATCCCAGGAAAAAACAGGTCTCCATCACAGGCCCTCCAAGTCCACCTCCACGCCACATACTTTCTACAGACCACGGGGCAATCCAGGTCTCCATCACAGGCCCTCCAAGTCCACTTCCAGGTCACTTACTTTGTACAGATCCCAAGAAAAAACAGGTCCCCATCACAGGCGCTCTAAGTCCATCTCGAGGCCACTTACTTTCTACACAACATGGGCACATCAAGGCCTCCAGCACAGACCCTCCATGTCCACGTCCACCCCACTTACCTTGTACAGATCCCAGGAAAAACCAGGTCTCCATCACAGGCACTCTATGTCCACTTCCAGGTCACTTACTTTGTACAGATCCCAGGAAAAACCAGGTCTCCATCACAGGCGCCCTATGGCCACTTTCAGGTCACTTACTTTGTACAGATCCCAGGAAAAAACAGGTCTCCATCTCAGGCCCTCCATGTCCACTTCCAGGTCACTTACCTTGTACAGATCCCAGGAAAAACCAGGTCTCCATCACAGGCCCTCCAAGTCCACCTCCACGCCACTTACTTTCTACAGACAGCGGGGCAATCCAGGTCTCCAGCATAGACGCTCCAAGTCCACTTCCAGGTCACTTACTTTGTACAGATCCCAGGAAAAACCAGGTCTCCATCACAGGCACTCTATGGCCACTTCCAGGTCACTTACTTTGTACAGATCCCAGGAAAAACCAGGTCTCCATCACAAGCCCTCCAAGTCCACCTCCACGCCACTTACTTTCTACAGACTGCGGGGCAATCCAGGTCTCCAGCATAGACCCTCCAAGTCCACTCCACATCACTGACTTTGTACAGATCCCAGGAAAAAACAGGTCTCCATCACAGGCCCTCCAAGTCTACTTCCAGGTCACTTACTTTGTACAGATCCCAGGAAAAACCAGGTCCCCATCACAGGCCCTCCAAGTCCACTTCCAGGTCACTTACTTTGTACAGATCCCAGGAAAAACCAGGTCCCCATCACAGGCCCTCCAAGTCCACTTCCAGGTCACTTACTTTGTACAGATCCCAGGAAAAACCAGGTCCCCATCACAGGCCCTCCAAGTCCACTTCCAGGTCACTTACTTTGTACAGATCCCAGGAAAAACCAGGTCCCCATCACAGGCCCTCCAAGTCCACTTCCAGGTCACTTACTTTGTACAGATCCCAGGAAAAACCAGGTCTCCATCACAGGCGCTCTATGTCCACTTCCAGGTCACTTACTTTGTACAGATCCCAGGATAAACAGGTCTCCATCACAGGCCCTCCAAGTCCACTTCCAGGTCACTTACTTTGTACAGATCCCAGGAAAAACCAGGTCTCCATCACAAGCCCTCCAAGTCCACCTCCACGCCACTTACTTTCTACAGACTGCGGGGCAATCCAGGTCTCCAGCATAGACCCTCCAAGTCCACTCCACATCACTGACTTTGTACAGATCCCAGGAAAAAACAGGTCTCCATCACAGGCCCTCCAAGTCCACTTCCAGGTCACTTACTTTGTACAGATCCCAGGAAAAACCAGGTCCCCATCACAGGCCCTCCAAGTCCACTTCCAGGTCACTTACTTTGTACAGATCCCAGGAAAAACCAGGTCCCCATCACAGGCCCTCCAAGTCCACTTCCAGGTCACTTACTTTGTACAGATCCCAGGAAAAACCAGGTCCCCATCACAGGCCCTCCAAGTCCACTTCCAGGTCACTTACTTTGTACAGATCCCAGGAAAAACCAGGTCCCCATCACAGGCCCTCCAAGTCCACTTCCAGGTCACTTACTTTGTACAGATCCCAGGAAAAACCAGGTCTCCATCACAGGCGCTCTATGTCCACTTCCAGGTCACTTACTTTGTACAGATCCCAGGATAAACAGGTCTCCATCACAGGCCCTCCAAGTCCACTTCCAGGTCACTTACATTGTACAGATCCCAGGAAAAAACAGGTCTCCATCACAGGCCCTCCAAGTCCACTTCCAGGTCACTTACTTTGTACAGATCCCAGGAAAAAACAGGTCTCCATCACAGGCCCTCCAAGTCCACTTCCAGGTCACTTACTTGCTACACATCCCAGGAAAAACCAGGTCTCCATCACAGGCCCTCAAAGTCCACTTCCAGGTCACTTACGTTGCAAAGATCCCAGGAAAAACCAGGTCTCCATCACAGGCGCTCTAAGTCCATCTCAAGGCCACTTACTTTCTACACAGCATGGGCACATCAAGGCCTCCAGTACAGACGCTCTAAGTCCACGTCCACCCCACTTACCTTGTACAGATGCCAGGAAAAACCAGGTCTCCATCACCGGCACTCTATGTCCACTTCCAGGTCACTTACTTTGTACAGATCCCAGGAAAAACCAGGTCTCCATCACAGGCCCTCCATGTCCACTTCCAGGTCACTTACCTTGTACAGATCCCAGGAAAAACCAGGTCTCCATCACAGGCCCTCCATGTCCACTTCCAGGTCACTTACCTTGTACAGATCCCAGGAAAAACCAGGTCTCCATCACAGGCCCTCCATGTCCACTTCCAGGTCACTTACCTTGTACAGATCCCAGGAAAAACCAGGTCTCCATCACAGGCCCTCCATGTCCACTTCCAGGTCACTTACCTTGTACAGATCCCAGGAAAAAACAGGTCTCCATCACAGACCCTCCAAGTCCACTTCCAGGTCACTTACTTTGTACAGATCCCAGGAAAAACCAGGTCTCCATCACAGGCCCTCCATATCCACTTCCAGGTCACTTACCTTGTAGAGATCCCAGGAAAAACCAGGTCTCCAGCATAGATGCTCCAAGTCCACCTCCACGCCACTTACTTTCTACAGACCGCGGGGCAATCCAGGTCTCCAGCATAGACGCTCTAAGTCCACTTCCAGGTCACTTACCTTGTACAGATCCCAGGAAAAACCAGGTCTCCAGCATAGATGCTCCAAGTCCACCTCCACGCCACTTACTTTCTACAGACCGCGGGGCAATCCAGGTCTCCAGCATAGACGCTCTAAGTCCACTTCCAGGTCACTTACCTTGTACAGATCCCAGGAAAAAACAGGTCTCCATCACAGGCCCTCCATGTCCACTTCCAGGTCACTTACCTTGTACAGATCCCAGGAAAAACCAGGTCTCCATCACAGGCCCTCCAAGTCCACTTCCAGGTCACTTACTTTGTACAGATCCCAGGAAAAACCAGATCCCCATCACAGGCACTCTATGTCCACTTCCACGTCACTTACTTTGTACAGATCCCAGGAAAAACCAGGTCTCCATCACAGGCACTCTATGGCCACTTCCAGGTCACTTACTTTGTACAGATCCCAGGAAAAACCAGGTCTCCATCACAAGCCCTCCAAGTCCACCTCCACGCCACTTACTTTCTACAGACTGCGGGGCAATCCAGGTCTCCAGCATAGACCCTCCAAGTCCACTCCACATCACTGACTTTGTACAGATCCCAGGAAAAAACAGGTCTCCATCACAGGCCCTCCAAGTCCACTACCAGGTCACTTACTTTCTACAGATCCCAGGAAAAACCAGGTCTCCATCACAAGCGCTCTAAGTCCATCTCGAGGCCACTTACTTTCTACACAGCATGGGCACATCAAGGCCTCCAGCACTGACGCTCAAAGCCACACCCACCCCACTTACCTTGTACAGATCCCAGGAAAAACCAGGTCTCCATCACAGGCGCTGCAAGTCCACTTCCAGGTCACTTACTTTGTACAGATCCCAGGAAAAACCAGGTCCCAATCACAGGCCCTCCAAGTCCACTTCCAGGTCACTTACTTTGTACAGATCCCAGGAAAAACCAGGTCCCCATCACAGGCCCTCCAAGTCCACTTCCAGGTCACTTACTTTGTACAGATCCCAGGAAATACCAGGTCTCCATCACAGGCGCTCTATGTCCACTTCCAGGTCACTTATTTGTACAGATCCCAGGATAAACAGGTCTCCATCACAGGCCCTCCAAGTCCACTTCCAGGTCACTTACTTTGTACAGATCCCAGGAAAAAACAGGTCTCCATCACAGGCCCTCCAAGTCCACTTCCAGGTCACTTACTTGCTACACATATCAGGAAAAACCAGGTCTCCATCACAGGCCCTCCAAGTCCACTTCCAGGTCACTTACGTTGCAAAGATCCCAGGAAAAACCAGGTCTCCATCACAGGCGCTCTATGTCCATCTCAAGGCCACTTACTTTCTACACAGCATGGGCACATCAAGGCCTCCAGTACAGACGCTCTAAGTCCACGTCCACCCCACTTACCTTGTACAGATGCCAGGAAAAACCAGGTCTCCATCACCGGCACTCTATGTCCACTTCCAGGTCACTTACTTTGTACAGATCCCAGGAAAAACCAGGTCTCCATCACAGGCCCTCCATGTCCACTTCCAGGTCACTCACTTTGTACAGATCCCAGGAAAAACCAGGTCTCCATCACAGGCCCTCCATGTCCACTTCCAGGTCACTTACCTTGTACAGATCCCAGGAAAAACCAGGTCTCCATCACAGGCCCTCCAAGTCCACTTCCAGGTCACTTACTTGCTACACATCCCAGGAAAAACCAGGTCTCCATCACAGGCCCTCCATATCCACTTCCAGGTCACTTACCTTGTAGAGATCCCAGGAAAAACCAGGTCTCCAGCATAGACTCTCCAAGTCCACCTCCACGCCACTTACTTTCTACAGACTGCGGGGTAATCCAGGTCTCCAGCATAGACCCTGCAAGTCCACTCCACATCACTGACTTTGTACAGATCCCAGGAAAAACCAGGTCTCCATCACAGGCCCTCCATGTCCACTTCCAGGTCACTTACCTTGTACAGATCCCAGGAAAAACCAGGTCTCCATCACAGGCCCTCCATGTCCACTTCCAGGTCACTTACCTTGTACAGATCCCAGGAAAAACCAGGTCTCCATCACAGGCCCTCCAAGTCCACTTCCAGGTCACTTACCTTGTACAGATCCCAGGAAAAACCAGGTCTCCATCACAGGCCCTCCAAGTCCACTTCCAGGTCACTTACCTTGTACAGATCCCAGGAAAAACCAGGTCTCCATCACAGGCCCTCCATGTCCACTTCCAGGTCACTTACCTTGTACAGATCCCAGGAAAAACCAGGTCTCCATCACAGGCGCTCTATGTCCACTTCCAGGTCACTTACTTTGTACAGATCCCAGGAAAAACCAGGCCTCCATCACAGGCCCTCCATATCCACTTCCAGGTCACTTACCTTGTACAGATCCCAGGAAAAACCAGGTCTCCATCACAGACGCTCCAAGTCCACCTCCACGCCACTAACTTTCTACAGACTGCGGGGCAATCCAGGTCTCCAGCATAGACCCTCCAAGTCCACTCCACATCACTTACTTTGTACAGATCCCAGGAAAAAACAGGTCTCCATCACAGGCCCTCCATGTCCACCTCCACGCCACTTACCTTGTACAGATCCCAGGAAAAACCAGGTCTCCATCACAGGCCCTCCATGTCCACTTCCAGGTCACTTACCTTGTACAGATCCCAGGAAAAACCAGGTCGCCATCACAGGCCCTCCATGTCCACTTCCAGGTCACTTACCTTGTACAGATCCCAGGAAAAAACAGGTCTCCATCACAGGCCCTCCAAGTCCACTTCCAGGTCACTTACCTTGTACAGATCCCAGGAAAAACCAGGTCTCCATCACAGGCCCTCCATGTCCACTTCCAGGTCACTTACCTTGTACAGATCCCAGGAAAAACCAGGTCTCCATCACAGGCCCTCCAAGTCCACTTCCAGGTCACTTACCTTGTACAGATCCCAGGAAAAACAGGTCTCCATCACAGGCCCTCCAAGTCCACTTCCAGGTCACTTACCTTGTACAGATCCCAGGAAAAACCAGGTCTCCATCACAGGCCCTCCAGGTCCACTTCCAGGTCACTTACCTTGTACAGATCCCAGGAAAAACCAGGTCTCCATCACAGGCCCTCCATGTCCACTTCCAGGTCACTTACCTTGTACAGATCCCAGGAAAAACCAGGTCTCCAGCATAGACGCTCCATGTCCACCTCCACGCCACTTACTTTCTACAGACCGCGGGGCAATCCAGGTCTCCAGCATAGACGCTCCAAGTCCACTTCCAGGCCACTTACTTTGTACTTATCCCAGGAAAAACTAGGTCTCCATCACAGGCGCTCTATGTCCTTTTCCAGGTCACTTACTTTGTACAGATCCCAGGAAAAACCAGGTCTCCATCACAGGCCCTCCAAGTCCACTTCCAGGTCATTTACTTTGAAAAGATCCCAGGAAAAACCAGGTCTCCATCACAGGCGCTCTATGTCCACTTCCAGGTCACTTACTTTTTACAGATCCCAGGAAAAACCAGGTCCCCATCACAGGCCCTCCAAGTCCACTCCACATCACTTACTTTGTTCAGATCCCAGGAAAAACAGGTCCCCATCACAGGCCCTCCAAGTCCACTCCACATCATTTACTTTGTACAGATCCCAGGAAAAACCAGGTCTCCATCACAGGCGCTCTATGGCCACTTCCAGGTCACTTACTTTGTACAGATCCCAGGAAAAACCAGGTCCCCATCACAAGCCCTCCAAGTCCACCTCCACGCCACTTACTTTCTACAGACTGCGGGGCAATCCAGGTCTCCAGCATAGACCCTCCAAGTCCACTCCACATCACTGACTTTGTACAAATCCCAGGAAAAAACAGGTCTCCATCACAGGCCCTCCATGTCCACTTCCAGGTCACTTACCTTGTACAGATCCCAGGATAAACAGGTCTCCATCACAGGCCCTCCAAGTCCACTTCCAGGTCACTTACTTTGTACAGATCCCAGGAAAAAACAGGTCTCCATCACAGGCCCTCCAAGTCCACTTCCAGGTCACTTACTTTCTACACAGCATGGGCACATCAAGGCCTCCAGCACAGACGCTCTAAGTCCACGTCCACCCCACTTACCTTGTACAGATCCCAGGAAAAAACAGGTCCCCATCACAGGACCTCCAAGTCCACTCCACGTCACTTACTTTGTACAGATCCCAGGAAAAAACAGGTCTCCATCACAGGCCCTCCATGTCCACTTCCAGGTCACTTCCTTTGTACTGATCCCAGGAAAAAACAGGTCTCCATCACAGGCCCTCCAAGTCCACCTCCACGCCACTTACTTTCTACAGACCACGGGGCAATCCACGTCTCCATCACAGGCCCTCCAAGTCCACTTCCAGGTCACTTACCTTGTACAGATCCCAAGAAAAAACAGGTCCCCATCACAGGCCCTCCAAGTCCACTCCACATCACTTACTTTGTACAGATCCCAGGAAAAAACTGGTCTCCATCACAGGCGCTCTAAGTCCATCTCGAGGCCACTTACTTTCTACACAACATGGGCACATCAAGGCCTCCAGCACAGACCCTCCATGTCCACTTCCAGGTCACTTACCTTGTACAGATCCCAGGAAAAACCAGGTCGCCAGCATAGACACTCCAAGTCCACCTCCACGCCACTTACTTTCTACAGACCGCGGGGCAATCCAGGTCTCCAGCATAGACGCTCCAAGTCCACTTCCAGGTCACTTACCTTGTACAGATGCTAGGAAAAACCAGGTCTCCATCACAGGCGCTCTATGTCCACTTCCAGGTCACTTACTTTGTACAGATCCCAGGAAAAACCAGGTCTCCATCACAGGCCCTCCATGTCCACGTCCAGGTCACTTACCTTGTACAGATCCCAGGAAAAACCAGGTCTCCATCACAGGCCCTCCAAGTCCACTTCCAGGTCACTTACTTTGTACAGATCCCAGGAAAAACCAGATCCCCATCACAGGCCCTCCAAGTCCACCTCCACATCACTTACATTGAACAAATCCCAGGAAAAACCAGGTCTCCATCACAGGCACTCTATGGCCACTTCCAGGTCACTTACTTTGTACAGATCCCAGGAAAAAACAGGTCTCCATCACAGGCCCTCAAAGTCCTCTTCCAGATCACTTACGTTGCAAAGATCCCAGGAAAAACCAGGTCTCCATCACAGGCGCTCTAAGTCCATCTCGAGGCCACTTACTTTCTACACAACATGGGCACATCAAGGCCTCCAGCACAGACCCTCCATGTCCCTGTCCACCCCACTTACCTTGTACAGATCCCAGGAAAAACCAGGTCTCCATCACAGGCACTCTATGTCCACTTCCACATCACTTACTTTGTACAGATCCCAGCAAAAAACAGGTCTCCATCACAGGCGCTCTATGGCCACTTCCAGGTCACTTACCTTGTACAGATCCCAGGAAAAACCAGGTCTCCATCTCAGGCCCTCCATGTCCACTTCCAGGTCACTTACCTTGTACAGATCCCAGGAAAAACCAGGTCTCCATCACAAGCCCTCCAAGTCCACCTCCACGCCACTTACATTCTACAGACAGCGGGGCAATCCAGGTCTCCAGCCTAGACGCTCCAAGTCCACTTCCAGGTCACTTACTTTGTACAGATCCCAGGAAAAAACAGGTCTCCATCACAGGCCCTCCAAGTCCACTTCCACGTCACTTACTTTGTACAGATCCCAGAAAAAACCAGGTCTCCATCACAGGGCCTCCAAGTCCACTTCCAGGTCACTTAGTTTGTACACATCCCAGGAAAACACAGATCTACATCACGGGCCCTCCAAGTCCACTTCCTGGTCACTGACTTTGTACAGATCCCAGAAAACACCAGGTCTCCATCACAGGCCCTCCAAGTCCACCTCCACGCCACTTACTTTCTACAGACCGCGGGGCAATCCAGGCCTCCAGCACAATTGCTGCAAGTCCACTTCCAGGTCACTAACTTTGTACAGATCCCAAAAAAAACCAGGTCTCCATCACAGGCCCTCCAAGTCCACTTCCAGGTCACTTACCTTGTACAGATCCCAGAAAAAAACAGATCTCCATCACAGGCCCTCCAAGTCCACTTCCAGGTCACTTACTTTGTGCAGATCCCACAAAAAAACAGGTCTCCATCACAGGCCCTCCAAGTACACTTCCAGGTCACTTACTTCGCACAGATCCCAGACAAAAGCAGGTCTCCATCACAGGCCCTCCAAGTCCACTTCCAGGTCACTTACTTCGCACAGATCCCAGACAAAAGACGGTCTCCATCACAGGCCCTCCAAGTCCACTTCCAGGTCACTTACTTCGCACAGATCCCAGACAAAAGCAGGTCTCCATCACAGTCCCTGCACGTCCACCTCCATGCCACTTAATTTCTACGGACCACGGGGCAATCCAGCTCTCCAGCACGGATGCTCCAAGTCCACTTCCAGGTCACTTACTTTGTACAGATCCCAGACAAAACCAGGTCTCCATCACAGGCCCTCCAAGTCCACCTCCACGCCACTTACATTCCACACACCTCAGGGAAATCCAGGTCTCCAGAACGGACGCTCCAAGTCCACTTCCATGTCACGTACCTTGTACAGATCCCACGAAAAACCAGGTCTCCATCACAGGCCCTCCAAGTCCACTTCCATGTGGCTTACTTTGCACAGATCCCAGACATAAACAGGTCTCCATCACAGTCCCTCCAAGTCCACCTCCACGCCACTTAATTTGTACGGACCGCGGGGCAATCCAGCTCCGCAGCACAGACGCTCCAAGTCCACTTCCAGGTCACTTATCTTGTACAGATCCCAGGAAAAACCAGGTCTCCAGCACAGGCCCTCCAAGTCCACTTCCAGGTCACTTACTTTGTACAGATCCCAGAAAAAACCACCTCTCCATCACAGGCCCTCCAAGTCCACCGCCACGCCACTTACTTTCTACGGACCACGGGGCAATCCAGGACTCCAGCATGAACGCTCCAAGTCCACTTCCAGGTCACTTACTTTGTACACATCCCAGGAAAAAACAGGTCTCCATCACAGGCCCTCCAAGTCCACTTCCAGATCACTGACATTGTACAGATCCCAGAAAAAAACAGGTCTCCATCACAGGCCCTCCAAGTCCACCTCCACGCCACTTACTTTCTACAGACCACGGGGCAATCCAGCTCTCCAGCACGGACGCTCCAAGTCCACTTCCAGGTCACTTACTTAGTACAGATCCCAGGAAAAACCAGGTCTCCATCACAGGCCCTCCAAGTCCACTTCCAGGTCACTTACTTAGTACAGATCCCAGGAAAAACCAGGTCTCCATCACAGGCCCTCCAAGTCCACCTCCACGCCACTTACTTTCTACAGACCGCAGGGCAATCCAGGACTCCAGCACGGACGCTCCAAGTCCACTTCCAGGTCACTTACTTTGTACACATCCCAGGAAAAAACAGGTCTCCATCACAGGCCCTCCAAGTCCACTTCCACGTCACTTACTTTGTACAGATCCCAGAAAAAACCAGGTCTCCATCACAGGGCCTCCAAGTCCACTTCCAGGTCACTTAGTTTGTACACATCCCAGGAAAACACAGATCTACATCACGGGCCCTCCAAGTCCACTTCCTGGTCACTGACTTTGTACAGATCCCAGAAAACACCAGGTCTCCATCACAGGGCCTCCAAGTCCACTTCCAGGTCACTGACATTGTAAAGAACCCAGAAAAAAACAGGTCTCCAACACAGGCCCTCCAAGTCCACCTCCACGCCACTTACTTTCTACAGACGGCAGGGCAATCCAGCTCTCCAGCACGGACGCTCCAAGTCCACTTCCAGGTCACTTACTTTGTACACATCCCAGGAAAAACCAGGTCTCCATCACAGGCCCTCCAAGTCCACCTCCACGCCACTTACTTTCTACAGACCGCAGGGCAATCCAGGACTCCAGCACGGACGCTCCAAGTCCACTTCCAGGCCACTTACTTTCTACAGATCCCAGGAAAAAACAGGTCTCCATCACAGGCCCTCCAAGTCCACTTCCAGGTCACTTACTTTGTACAGATCCCACAAAAAACCAGGCCTCCATCACAGGCCCTCCAAGTCCACTTCCAGGTCACTTACTTTGTACAGATCCCAAAAAAAACCAGGTCTCCATCACAGGCCCTCCAAGTCCACTTCCAGGTCACTTACCTTGTACAGATCCCAGGAAAAAACAGATCTCCATCACAGGCCCTCCAAGTCCACTTCCAGGTCACTTACTTTGTGCAGATCCCACAGAAAAACAGGTCTCCATCACAGGCCCTCCAAGTCCACTTCCAGGTCACTTACTTCGCACAGATCCCAGACAAAAGCAGGTCTCCATCACAGTCCCTCCACGTCCACCTCCATGCCACTTAATTTCTACGGACCACGGGGCAATCCAGCTCTCCAGCACGGATGCTCCAAGTCCACTTCCAGGTCACTTACTTTGTACAGATCCCAGACAAAACCAGGTCTCCATCACAGGCCCTCCAAGTCCACCTCCACGCCACTTACATTCCACACACCTCAGGGAAATCCAGGTCTCCAGAACGGACGCTCCAAGTCCACTTCCATGTCACGTACCTTGTACAGATCCCACGAAAAACCAGGTCTCCATCACAGGCCCTCCAAGTCCACTTCCATGTCACTTACTTTGCACAGATCCCAGACATAAACAGGTCTCCATCACAGTCCCTCCAAGTCCACCTCCACGCCACTTACTTTCTACGGACCACGGGTCAATCCAGGACTCCAGCATGAACGCTCCAAGTCCACTTCCAGGTCACTTACTTTGTACAGATCCCAGGAAAAAACAGGTCTCCATCACAGGCCCTCCAAGTCCACTTCCAGATCACTGACATTGTACAGATCCCAGAAAAAAACAGGTCTCCATCACAGGCCCTCCAAGTCCACCTCCACGCCACTTACTTTCTACAGACCGCAGGGCAATCCAGGACTCCAGCACGGACGCTCCAAGTCCACTTCCAGGTCACTTACTTTGTACAGATCCCAGAAAAAACCAGGTCTCCATCACAGGCCCTCCAAGTCCACTTCCAGGTCACTTAGTTTGTACACAGATCTACATCACGGGCCCTCCAAGTCCACTTCCTGGTCACTGACTTTGTACAGATCCCAGAAAACACCAGGTCTCCATCACGGGCCCTCCAAGTCCACCTCCACGCCACTTACTTTCTACAGACCGCGGGGCAATCCAGGCCTCCAGCACAATTGCTCCAAGTCCACTTCCAGGTCACTTACGTTCTACGGACCGCGGGGCAATCCAGGTCTCCAGCATGGATGCCCCAAGTCCACTTCCAGGTCACTTACTTTGTACAGATCCCAGAAAACACCAGGTCTCCATCACAGGCCCTCCAAGTCCACTTCCACGTCACTTACTTTGTACAGATCCCAGGAAAAACCAGGTCTCCATCACGGGCCCTCCAAGTCCACTTCCAGGTCACTTACTTTGTACACATCCCAGGAAAAACCAGGTCTCCATCACGGGCCCTCCAAGTCCACTTCCAGGTCACTTACTTTGTAAACATCCCAGGAAAAACCAGCTCTCCATCACAGGCCCTCCAAGTCCACCGCCACGCCACTTACTTTCTACAGACCGTGGGGAAATCCAGGCCTCCAGCATGGATGCTCCAAGTCCACTTCCAGGTCACTTACCTTATACAGATCCCAGGAAAAACCAGGTCTCCATCACGGGCCCTCCAAGTCCACTTCCAGGTCACTTAGTTTGTACACATCCCAGGAAAACACAGATCTCCATCACGGGCCCTCCAAGTCCACTTCCACGTCACTTACTTTGTACAGATCCCAGAAAAAACCAGGTCTCCATCACAGGCCCTCCAAGTCCACTTCCAGGTCACTTACTTTCTACAGATCCCAGGAAAAACCAGATCTCCATCACGGGCCCTCCAAGTCCACTTCCAGGTCACTTACTTTCCACAGATCCCAGGAAAAAAC
Organism: Lichenostomus cassidix; assembly: GCF_008360975.1. NCBI lineage: Eukaryota > Metazoa > Chordata > Aves > Passeriformes > Meliphagidae > Lichenostomus > Lichenostomus cassidix. The sequence goes on from NW_028147553.1 coordinate 3,183,938, forward strand.
AGGTCTCCATCACAGGCCCTCCAAGTCCACTTCCACGTCACTTACTTAGTACAGATCCCAGAAAAAAACAGGTCTCCATCACAGGCCCTCCAAGTCCACTTCCAAGTCACTTAGTATGTACACATCCCAGGAAAAACCAGGTCTCCATCACAGGCCCTCCAAGACCACTTCCAGGTCACTTAGTTTGTACACATCCCAGGAAAACACAGGTCTCCAGCACACGCCCTCCTAGTCCACCTCCACGCCACTTACTTTCTACAAATCCCAGAAAAAAACATGTCTCCATCACACGCCCTCCAAGTCCACTTCCAGGTCACTTACTTTGTACACGTCCCAGAATAAAACCAGCTCTCCATCACAGACCCTCCAACTCCACCTCCACACCACTTCCTTTCTACAGACCGCAAGGCAATCCAGCTCTCCAGCACGGACGCTCCAACTCCACTTCCAGGTCACTTACTTTGTACAGATCCCAAAAAAAACCAGCTCTACATCACAGACCCTCCAAGTCCACCCCCACACCACTTACTTTCTACAGACCACGGGGCAATCCAGCTCTCCAGCATAGACGCTCCAACTCCACTTCCAGGTCACTTACTTTATACACATCCCAAAAAAAAACCAGCTCTCCACCAAAGGCTCTCCAAGTCCACCGCCACGCCACTTCCTTTCTACAGACCGCGGGGAAATCCAGGTCTCCAGCATGGACGCTCCAAGTCCACTTCCAGGTCACTTACTTTGTACACATCCAAGGAAAAACCAGCTCTCCATCACAGACCCTCCAAATCCACTTCCAGGTCACTTACTTGGTACACATCCCAGCAAAAACCACCTCTCCCACACAGACGCGCCAACTCCAATTCCAGCTCACTTACTTTATACACATCCCAAAAAAAACCAGGTCTCCAGCACTGAATGCTCCAAGTCCACTTCCAGGTCACTTACTTTCTACAGATCCCAGGAAAAACCACCTCTCCATCACAGGCCCTCCAAGTCCACTTCCAGGTCACTTACTTTGTACAGATCCCAGAAAAAACCACCTCTCCATCACAGGCCCTCCAAGTCCACTTCCAGGTCACTTACTTTGTACAGATCCCAGAAAAAACCACCTCTCCATCACAGGCCCTCCAAGTCCACCTCCACGCCACTTACTTTCTACGGACCGCGGGGCAATCCAGGCCTCCAGCATGAATGCTCCAAGTCCACTTCCAGGTCACTTACTTTCTACAGATCCCAGGAAAAACCAGGTCTCCATCACAGGCCCTCCAAGTCCACTTCCAGATCACTGACATTGTAAAGAACCCAGAAAAAAACAGGTGTCCAACACAGGCCCTCCAAGTCCACCTCCACGCCACTTACTTTCTACAGACCGCGGGGCAATCCAGCTCTCCAGCATGGACGCTCCAAGTCCACTTCCAGGTCACTTACTTTCTACAGATCCCAGGAAAAAACAGGTCTCCATCACAGGGCCTCCAAGTCCACTTCCAGGTCACTTACTTAGTACAGATCCCAGGAAAAACCGGCTCTACGACACGGACGCTCCAAGTCCACTTCCAGGTCACTTACTTTCTACAGATCCCAGGAAAAACCAGGTCTCCATCACAGGCCCTCCAAGTCCACCTCCACGCCACTTACTTACTACAGACCGCAGGGCAATCCAGGACTCCAGCACGGACGCTCCAAGTCCACTTCCAGGTCACTTACTTTCTACAGATCCCAGGAAAAAACAGGTCTCCATCACAGGCCCTCCAAGTCCACTTCCAGGTCACTTACTTTGTACACATCCCAGGAAAACACAGGTCTCCCTCACAGGCCCTCCAAGTCCACTTCCAGGTCACTTACTTTGTACAGATCCCAGGAAAAACCGGCTCTCCGACACGGACGCTCCAAGTCCACTTCCAGGTCACTTACTTTGTACAGATCCCAGGAAAAACCAGCTCTCCATCACAGGCCCTCCAAATCCACCTCCACGCCACTAACTTACTACAGACCGCAGGGCAATCCAGGACTCCAGCACGGACGCTCCAAGTCCACTTCCAGGTCACTTACTTTCTACAGATCCCAGGAAAAAACAGGTCTCCATCACAGGCCCTCCAAGTCCACTTCCAGGTCACTTACTTTGTACAGATCCCACAAATAAACAGGTCTCCATTACAGGCCCTCCAAGTCCACTTCCAGGTCACTTACTTTGTACAGATCCCACAAAAAAACAGGTCTCCATCACAGGCCCTCCAAGTCTACTTCCAGGTCACTTACCTTGTACAGATCCCAGAAAAAACAAGATCACCATCACAGGCCCTCCAAGTCCACTTCCAGGTCACTTACTTTGTACAGATCCCACAAAAAAACAGGTCTCCATCACAGGCCCTCCAAGTCCACTTCCAGGTCACTTACTTTGCACAGATCCCAGACAAAAACAGGTCTCCATCACAGTCCCTCCAAGTCCACCTCCACGCCACTTAATTTGTACGGACCACGGGGCAATCCAGGCCTCCAGCATGAACGCTCCAAGTCCACTTCCAGGTCACTTACTTTCTACAGATCCCAGGAAAAAACAGGTCTCCATCACAGGCCCTCCAAGTCCACTTCACATCACTGACATTGTACAGATCCCAGGAAAAAACAGGTCTCCATCACAGGCCCTCCAAGTCCACTTCCACGTCACTTACTTTGTACACATCCCAGGAAAAAACAGGTCTCCATCACAGGCCCTCCAAGTCCACTTCCAGGTCACTTAGTTTGTACACATCCCACGAAAACACAGATCTCCATCACGGACGCTCCAAGTCCACTTCCTGGTCACTGACTTTGTACAGATCCCAGAAAAAACCAGTTCGCCATCACAGGCCCTCCAAGTCCACCTCCACGCCACTTACTTTCTACAGACCGTGGGGCAATCCAGGCCTCCAGCACAATTGCTCCAAGTCCACTTCCAGGTCACTTACGTTCTACGGACCGCGGGGCAATCCAGGTCTCCAGCATGGATGCCCCAAGTCCACTTCCAGGTTACTTACTTTGTACAGATCCCAGAAAACACCAGGTCTCCATCACAGGCCCTCCAAGTCCACCTCCACGCCACTTACTTTCTACAGACCGCGGGGCAATCCAGGTCTCCAGCACGGACGCTCCAAGTCCACTTCCAGGACACTTACTTTGCACAGATCCCAGGAAAAACCAGGTCTCCCTCACAGGCCCTCCAAGTCCACTTCCAGGTCACTTACTTTGTACAGATCCGAGGAAAAACCAGGTCTCCATCACGGGCCCTCCAAGTCCACTTCCAGGTCACTTACTTTGTACACATCCCAGGAAAAACCAGCTCTCCATCACAGGCCCTCCAAGTCCACTTCCAGGTCACTTACTTTGTACTCATCCCAGGAAAAACCAGGTCTCCATCACAGGCCCTCCAAGTCCACCGCCACGCCACTTACTTTTTAAAGACCGCGAGGAAATCCAGGTCTCCAGCATGGACGCTCCAAGTCGACTTCCAGGTCACTTACCGTGTACAGATCCCAAGAAAAACCAGGTCTCCAGCACTGAACGCTCCAAGTCCACTTCCAGGTCACTTACTTAGTACAGATCCCAGGAAAAACCAAGTCTCCATCACAGGCCCTCCAAGTCCACTTCCAGGTCACTTACTTAGTACAGATCCCAGGAAAAACCAGGTCTCCATCACAGGCCCTCCAAGTCCACTTCCAGGTCACTGACATTGTACACATCCCAGGAAAAAACAGGTCTCCATCACAGGCCCTCCAAGTCCACCTCCACGCCACTTACATTCCACAGACCGCGGGGAAATCCAGGACTCCAGCACGGACGCTCCAAGTCCACTTCCAGGTCACTTACCTTGTACAGATCCCAGGAAAATCCAGGTCTCCATCACGGGCCCTCCAAGTCCACTTCCAGGTCACTTATTTTCCACAGATCCCAGAAAAAAACAGGTCTCCATCACAGGCCCTCCAAGTCCACTTCCAATTCACTTAGTATGTACACATCCCAGGAAAAACCAGGTCTCCATCACAGGCCCTCCAAGTCCACTTCCAGGTCACTTAGTTTGTACACATCCCAGGGAAACACAGGTCTCCATCACAGGCCCTCCAAGTCCACCTCCACGCCACTTACTTTGTACACATCCCAGGAAAAACCAGGTCTCCATCACGGGCCCTCCAAGTCCACTTCCAGGTCACTTACTTTGTACACATCCCAGGAAAAACCACCTCTCCATCACAGGCCCTCCAAGTCCACCGCCACACCACTAACTTTTTACAGACCGCGAGGAAATCCAGGTCTCCAGCATGGACACTCCAAGTCGACTTCCAGGTCACTTACCGTGTACAGACCCCACGAAAATCCAGGTCTCCACTACTGAACGCTCCGAGTCCACTTCCAGGTCACTTACTTTGTACACATCCCAGGAAAAACCAGGTCTCCATCACAGGCCCTCCAAGTCCACTTCTAGGTCACTTAGTTTGTACACATCCCAGGAAAATACAGGTCTCCAGCACAGGCCCTCCAAGTCCACCTCCACGCCACTTACTTACTACAGATCCCAGGAAAAACCAGGTCTCCATCACAGGCCCTCCAAGACCACTTCCAGGTCACTTAGTTTGTACACATCCCAGGAAAACACAGGTCTCCAGCACACGCCCTCCTAGTCCACCTCCACGCCACTTACTTTCTACAAATCCCAGAAAAAAACATGTCTCCATCACACGCCCTCCAAGTCCACTTCCAGGTCACTTACTTTGTACACGTCCCAGAATAAAACCAGCTCTCCATCACAGACCCTCCAACTCCACCTCCACTCCACTTCCTTTCTACAGACCGCAAGGCAATCCAGCTCTCCAGCACGGACGCTCCAACTCCACTTCCAGGTCACTTACTTTATACACATCCCAAAAAAAAACCAGCTCTCCACCAAAGGCTCTCCAAGTCCACCGCCACGCCACTTCCTTTCTACAGACCCCGGGGAAATCCAGGTCTCCAGCATGGACGCTCCAAGTCCACTTCCAGGTCACTTACTTTGTACACATCCAAGGAAAAACCAGCTCTCCATCACAGACCCTCCAAATCCACTTCCAGGTCACTTACTTGGTACACATCCCAGCAAAAACCACCTCTCCCACACAGACGCGCCAACTCCAATTCCAGCTCACTTACTTTATACACATCCCAAAAAAAACCAGGTCTCCAGCACTGAACGCTCCAAGTCCACTTCCAGGTCACTTCCTTTCTACAGATCCCAGGAAAAACCACCTCTCCATCACAGGCCCTCCAAGTCCACTTCCAGGTCACTTACTTTGTACAGATCCCAGAAAAAACCACCTCTCCATCACAGGCCCTCCAAGTCCACCTCCACGCCACTTACTTTCTACGGACCGCGGGGCAATCCAGGCCTCCAGCATGAATGCTCCAAGTCCACTTCCAGGTCACTTACTTTCTACAGATCCCAGGAAAAACCAGGTCTCCATCACAGGCCCTCCAAGTCCACTTCCAGATCACTGACATTGTAAAGAACCCAGAAAAAAACAGGTGTCCAACACAGGCCCTCCAAGTCCACCTCCACGCCACTTACTTTCTACAGACCGCGGGGCAATCCAGCTCTCCAGCACGGACGCTCCAAGTCCACTTCCAGGTCACTTACTTTCTACAGATCCCAGGAAAAAACAGGTCTCCATCACAGGGCCTCCAAGTCCACTTCCAGGTCACTTACTTAGTACAGATCCCAGGAAAAATCGGCTCTACGACACGGACGCTCCAAGTCCACTTCCAGGTCACTTACTTTCTACAGATCCCAGGAAAAACCAGGTCTCCATCACAGGCCTTCCAAGTCCACCTCCACGCCACTTACTTACTACAGACCGCAGGGCAATCCAGGACTCCAGCACGGACGCTCCAAGTCCACTTCCAGGTCACTTACTTTCTACAGATCCCAGGAAAAAACAGGTCTCCATCACAGGCCCTCCAAGTCCACTTCCAGGTCACTTACTTTGTACACATCCCAGGAAAACACAGGTCTCCCTCACAGGCCCTCCAAGTCCACTTCCAGGTCACTTACTTTGTACAGATCCCAGGAAAAACCGGCTCTCCGACACGGACGCTCCAAGTCCACTTCCAGGTCACTTACTTTGTACAGATCCCAGGAAAAACCAGCTCTCCATCACAGGCCCTCCAAATCCACCTCCACGCCACTTACTTACTACAGACCGCAGGGCAATCCAGGACTCCAGCACGGACGCTCCAAGTCCACTTCCAGGTCACTTACTTAGTACAGATCCCAGGAAAAACCAGGTCTCCATCACAGGCCCTCCAAGTCCACTTCCAGGTCACTGACATTGTACACATCCCAGGAAAAAACAGGTCTCCATCACAGGCCCTCCAAGTCCACCTCCACGCCACTTACATTCCACAGACCGCGGGGAAATCCAGGACTCCAGCACGGACGCTCCAAGTCCACTTCCAGGTCACTTACCTTGTACAGATCCCAGGAAAAACCAGGTCTCCATCACGGGCCCTCCAAGTCCACTTCCAGGTCACTTATTTTCCACAGATCCCAGAAAAAAACAGGTCTCCATCACAGGCCCTCCAAGTCCACTTCCAATTCACTTAGTATGTACACATCCCAGGAAAAACCAGGTCTCCATCACAGGCCCTCCAAGTCCACTTCCAGGTCACTTACTTTGTACACATCCCAGGGAAAAACAGGTCTCCATCACAGGCCCTCCAAGTCCACCTCCACGCCACTTACTTTGTACACATCCCAGGAAAAAACAGGTCTCCATCACGGGCCCTCCAAGTCCACTTCCAGGTCACTGACTTTGTACAGATCCCAGAAAAAACCAGCTCTCCATCACAGGCCCTCCAAGTCCACCTCCACGCCACTTACTTTCTACAGACCGCGAGGCAATCCAGGTCTCCAGCATGGACACTCCAAGTCCACTTCCAGGTCACTTACCTTGTACAGACCCCAGGAAAATCCAGGTCTCCACCACTGAACGCTCCAAGTCCACTTCCAGGTCACTTACTTTGTACACATCCCAGGAAAAACCAGGTCTCCATCACAGGCCCTCCAAGTCCACTTCTAGGTCACTTAGTTTGTACACATCCCAGGAAAATACAGGTCTCCATCACAGGCCCTCCAAGTCCACCTCCACGCCACTTACTTTCTACAGATCCCGGGGCAATCCAGGTCTCCAGCACGGACGCTCCAAGTCCACTTCCAGGTCACTTACTTTGTACACATCCCAGGAAAAACCAGGTCTCCAGCACACGCCCTCCAAGTCCACCTCCACGCCACTTACTTTCTACAAATCCCAGAAAAAAACATCTCTCCATCACACACCCTCCAAGTCCACTTCCAGGTCACTTACTTTGTACACATCCCAAAAAAAACCAGCTCTACATCACAGGCCCTCCAAGTCCACCCCCACACCCCTTACTTTCTACAGACCACGGGGCAATCCAGCTCTCCAGCATAGACGCTCCAACTCCACTTCCAGGTCACTTACTTTATACACATCCCAAAAAAAAACCAGCTCTCCATCAAAGGCTCTCCAAGTCCACCGCCACGCCACTTCCTTTCTACAGACCACGGGGAAATCCAGGTCTCCAGCATGGACGCTCCAAGTCCACTTCCAGGTCACTTACATTGTACACATCCAAGGAAAAACCAGCTCTCCATCACAGACCCTCCAAATCCACTTCCAGGTCACTTACTTGGTACACATCCCAGCAAAAACCACCTCTCCCACACAGACGCGCCAACTCCAATTCCAGCTCACTTACTTTATACACATCCCAAAAAAAACCAGGTCTCCAGCACTGAACGCTCCAAGTCCACTTCCAGGTCACTTACTTTCTACAGATCCCAGGAAAAACCACCTCTCCATCACAGGCCCTCCAAGTCCACTTCCAGGTCACTTACTTTGTACAGATCCCAGAAAAAACCACCTCTCCATCACAGGCCCTCCAAGTCCACCTCCACGCCACTTACTTTCTACGGACCGCGGGGCAATCCAGGCCTCCAGCATGAATGCTCCAAGTCCACTTCCAGGTCACTTACTTTCTACAGATCCCAGGAAAAACCAGGTCTCCATCACAGGCCCTCCAAGTCCACTTCCAGATCACTGACATTGTAAAGAGCCCAGAAAAAAACAGGTGTCCAACACAGGCCCTCCAAGTCCACCTCCACGCCACTTACTTTCTACAGACCGCGGGGCAATCCAGCTCTCCAGCACGGACGCTCCAAGTCCACTTCCAGGTCACTTACTTTCTACAGATCCCAGGAAAAAACAGGTCTCCATCACAGGGCCTCCAAGTCCACTTCCAGGTCACTTACTTAGTACAGATCCCAGGAAAAACCGGCTCTACGACACGGACGCTCCAAGTCCACTTCCAGGTCACTTACTTTCTACAGATCCCAGGAAAAACCAGGTCTCCATCACAGGCCCTCCAAGTCCACCTCCACGCCACTTACTTACTACAGACCGCAGGGCAATCCAGGACTCCAGCACGGACGCTCCAAGTCCACTTCCAGGTCACTTACTTTGTACAGATCCCAGGAAAAAACAGGTCTCCATCACAGGCCCTCCAAGTCCACTTCCAGGTCGCTTAGTTTGTACACATCCCAGGAAAACACAGGTCTCCATCACAGGCCCTCCAAGTCCACTTCCAGGTCACTGACATTGTACAGATCCCAGGAAAACACAGGTCTCCATCACGGGCCCTCCAAGTCCACCTCCACGCCACTTACTTACTACAGATCCCAGGAAAAACCAGGTCTCCCTAACAGGCCCTCGAAGTCCACTTCCAGGTCACTTACTTTGTACAGATCCCAGGAAAAACCGGCTCTCCAACACGGACGCTCCAAGTCCACTTCCAGGTCACTTACTTTGTACAGATCCCAGGAAAAAACAGGTCTCCATCACAGGCCCTCCAAGTCCACTTCCAGGTCACA
>NW_028147553.1:3193388-3217089 GCF_008360975.1 Lichenostomus cassidix
TGAGGGCCTGTGATGGAGACCTGTTTTTTCCTGGGATGTGTACAAGGTAAGTGGCGTGGAGGTGGACTTGGAAGGCCTGTGATGGAGACCTGTTTTTTCCTGGGATCTGTACAAGGTAAGTGACCTGGAAGTGGACTTGGAGGACCTGTGATGGAGACCTGTTTTTTCCTGGAATCTGTACAAAGTAAGTGACCTGGAAGTGGACTTGGAAGGCCTGTGTTGGAGTCCTGGTTTTTCCTGGGATCTGTACAATGTAAGTGACCTGGAAGTGGACATGGAGTGCCTGTGATGGAGACCTGGTTTTTTCTGGGATCTGTACAAAGTAAGTTATCTGGAAGTGGACTTGGAGGGCCTGTGATGGAGACCTGGTCCCACACAAAAAACAAACACCAAACCTTTTCCTGGGATCTGTACAAAGTAAGTGACCTGGAAGTGGACTTGGAGGGCCTGTGTTGGAGACATGTTTTTCCTGGGATCTGTACAAAGTAAGGATCTGGAGGTGGACTTGGAGCGTCTATGCTGGAGACCTGATTGCCCCACGGTCTGTAGAAAGTAAGTGGCGTGGAGGTGGATTTGGAGCGTCTATGCTGGCGACCTGGTTTTTCCTGGGATCTGTACAAGGTAAGTGACCTGGAAGGACTTGGAGGACCTGTGATGGAGACCCCGTTTTTCCTGGGATCTGTACAAAGTAAGTGACCTGGAAGTGGACTTGGAAGGCCTGTGTTGGAGTCCTGGTTTTTCCTGGGATCTGTACAATGTAAGTGACCGGAAGTGGACATGGAGGGCCTGTGATGGAGACCTGTTTTTTCCTGGGATCTGTACAAGGTAAGTGACCTGGAAGTGGACTTGGAGGGCCTGTGATGGAGACCTGTTTTTTCCTGGGATCTGTACAAAGTAAGTGACCTGGAAGTGGACTTGGAGGGCCTGTGTTGGAGACCTGTTTTTCCTGGGATCTGTACAAAGTACGTGACTTGGAAGTGGACTTGGAGGGCCTGTGATGGTGACCTGGTTTTTCCTGGGATCTGTACAAGGTAAGTGATCTGGAAGTGGACTTGGATCGTCTATGCTGGAGACCTGGATTGCCCCGCGGTCTGTAGAAAGTAAGTGGCGTGGAGGTGGATTTGGAGCGTCTATGCTGGCGACCTGGTTTTTCCTGGGATCTGTACAAGGTAAGTGACCTGGAAGTGGACTTGGAGGGCCTGTGATGGAGACCTGTTTTTTCCTGGGATGTGTACAAGGTCAGTGGCGTGGAGGTGGACTTGGAAGGCCTGTGATGGAGACCTGTTTTTTCCTGGGATCTGTACAAGGTAAGTGACCTGAAGTGGACTTGAGGGCCTGTGATGGAGACCTGGTTTTTCCTGGCATCTGTACAAAGTAAGTGACCTGGAAGTGGACTTGGAGGGCCTGTGTTGGAGACGTGTTTTCCTGGGATCTGTACAAGGTAAGTGACCTGAAGTGGACTTGGAGGGCCTGTGATGGAGACCTGGTTTTTCCTGGGATCTGTACAAGGTAAGTGATCTGAAGTGATTGACGTCTATGCTGGAGACCTGGATTGCCCCGTGGTCTGTAGAAAGTAAGTGGTATGGTGGTGGATTTGGAGCCTATGCTGGCGACCTGGTTTTTCCTGGGATCTGTACAAGGTAAGTGACCTGGAAGTGGACTTGGAGGGCCTGTGATGGAGACCTGGTTTTTCCTGGGATCTGTACAAGGTAAGTGGTGTGGAGGTGGACATGGAGGGTCTGTGATGGAGACCTGTTTTTTCCTGGGATCTGTACAAAGTCAGTGATGTGGAGTGGACTTGGAGGGTCTATGCTGGAGACCCGGATTGCTCCGCAGTCTGTAGAAAGTAAGTGGCGTGGAGGTGGACTTGGAGGGCCTGTGATGGAGACCTGGTTTTTCCTGGGATCTGTACAAAGTAAGTGACCTGGAAGTGGACTTGGAGGGCCTGTGATGGAGACCTGTTTTTTCCTGGGATCTGTACAAAGTAAGTGACCTGGAAGTGGACTTGGAGCGCCTGTGATGGAGACCTGATTGTCCCCGCGGTCTGTAGAAAGTAAGTGACGTGGAGGTGGATTTGGAGCGTCTATGCTGGCGACCTGGTTTTTCCTGGGATCTGTACAAGGTAAGTGACCTGGAAGTGGACTTGGAGGGCCTGTGATGGAGACCTCGTTTTTCCTGGGATCTGTACAAGGTAAGTGACCTGGAAGTGGACTTGGAAGGCCTGTGATGGAGACCTGTTTTTCCTGGGATCTGTACAAGGTAAGTGACCTGGAAGTGGACTTGGAGGGCCTGTGATGGAGACCTGGTTTTTCCTGGGATCTGTACAAGGTAAGTGATCTGGAAGTGGACTTGGAGCGTCTATGGTGGAGACCTGTTTTGCCTGGGTCTGTAGAAAGTAAGTGGCGTGGAGGTGGATTTGGAGCGTCTATGCTGGCGACCTGGTTTTTCCTGGGATCTGTACAAGGTAAGTGACCTGGAAGTGGACTTGGAGGGCCTGTGATGGAGACCTGGTTTTTCCTGGGATCTGTACAAAGTAAGTGACCTGGAAGTGGACTTGGAGGGCCTGTGATGGAGACCTGGTTTTTCCTGGGATCTGTACAAGGTAAGTGACCTGGAAGTGGACTTGGAGGGCCTGTGATGGAGACCTGGTTTTTCCTGGGATCTGTACAAGGTAAGTGACCTGGAAGTGGACATGGAGGGCCTGTGATGGAGACCTGGTTTTTCCTGGGATCTGTACAAGGTAAGTGGCGTGGAGGTGGACATGGAGGGTCTGTGATGGAGACCTGTTTTTTCCTGGGATCTGTACAAAGTCAGTGATGTGGAGTGGACTTGAAGGGTCTATGCTGGAGACCTGGATTGCTCCGCAGTCTGTAGAAAGTAAGTGGCGTGGAGGTGGACTTGGAGGGCCTGTGATGGAGACCTGGTTTTCCTGGGATCTGTACAAAGTAAGTGACCTGGAAGTGGACTTGGAGGGCCTGTGTTGGAGACGTGTTTTTCCTGGGATCTGTACAAAGTAAGTGACTTGGAAGTGGACTTGGAGGGCCTGTGATGGTGACCTGGTTTTTCCTGGGATCTGTACAAGGTAAGTGATCTGGAAGTGGACTTGGAGCGTCTATGCTGGAGACCTGGATTGCTCCGCGGTCTGTAGAAAGTAAGTGGCGTGGAGGTGGATTTGGAGCGTCTATGCTGGCGACCTGGTTTTTCCTGGGATCTGTACAAGGTAAGTGACCTGGAAGTGGACTTGGAGGGCCTGTGATGGAGACCTGTTTTTTCCTGGGATCTGTACAAGGTAAGTGGCGTGGATGTGGACTTGGAGGGCCTGTGATGGAGACCTGTTTTTTCCTGGGATGTGTACAAGGTAAGTGGCGTGGAGGTGGACTTGGAAGGCCTGTGATGGAGACCTGTTTTTTCCTGGGATCTGTACAAGGTAAGTGACCTGGAAGTGGACTTGGAGGGCCTGTGATGGAGACCTGTTTTTTCCTGGAATCTGTACAAAGTAAGTGACCTGGAAGTGGACTTGGAAGGCCTGTGTTGGAGTCCTGGTTTTTCCTGGGATCTGTACAATGTAAGTGACCTGGAAGTGGACATGCAGTGCCTGTGATGGAGACCTGGTTTTTTCTGGGATCTGTACAAAGTAAGTTATCTGGAAGTGGACTTGGAGGGCCTGTGATGGAGACCTGGTTTTTCCTGGCATCTGTACAAAGTAAGTGACCTGGAAGTGGACTTGGAGGGCCTGTGTTGGAGACGTGTTTTTCCTGGGATCTGTACAAGTTTAGTGACCTGGAAGTGGACTTGGAGGGCCTGTGATGGAGACCTGGTTTTTCCTGGGATCTGTACAAGGTAAGTGATCTGGAAGTGGACTTGGAGCGTCTATGCTGGAGACCTGGATTGCCCCGTGGTCTGTAGAAAGTAAGTGGTATGGTGGTGGATTTGGAGCGTCTATGCTGGCGACCTGGTTTTTCCTGGGATCTGTACAAGGTAAGTGACCTGGAAGTGGACTTGGAGGGCCTGTGATGGAGACCTGGTTTTTCCTGGGATCTGTACAAGGTAAGTGACCTGGAAGTGGACATGGAGGGCCTGTGATGGAGACCTGGTTTTTCCTGGGATCTGTACAAGGTAAGTGGCGTGGAGGTGGACATGGAGGGTCTGTGATGGAGACCTGTTTTTTCCTGGGATCTGTACAAAGTCAGTGATGTGGAGTGGACTTGGAGGGTCTATGCTGGAGACCTGGATTGCTCCGCAGTCTGTAGAAAGTAAGTGGCGTGGAGGTGGACTTGGAGGGCCTGTGATGGAGACCTGGTTTTTCCTGGGATCTGTACAAAGTAAGTGACCTGGAAGTGGACTTGGAGGGCCTGTGATGGAGACCTGGTTTTCCTGGGATCTGTACAAAGTAAGTGACCTGGAAGTGGACTTGGAGGGCCTGTGTTGGAGACGTGTTTTTCCTGGGATCTGTACAAAGTAAGTGATCTGGAGGTGGACTTGGAGCGTCTATGCTGGAGACCTGGATTGCCCCGCGGTGTGTAGAAAGTAAGTGGCGTGGAGGTGGATTTGGAGCGTCTATGCTGGCGACCTGGTTTTTCCTGGGATCTGTACAAGGTAAGTGACCTGGAAGTGGACTTGGAGGGCCTGTGATGGAGACCTCGTTTTTCCTGGGATCTGTACAAGGTAAGTGACCTGGAAGTGGACTTGGAAGGCCTGTGTTGGAGTCCTGGTTTTTCCTGGGATCTGTACAAGGTAAGTGACCTGGAAGTGGACATGGAGGGCCTGTGATGGAGACCTGGTTTTTCCTGGGATCTGTACAAGGTAAGTGACCTGGAAGTGGACTTGGAGGGCCTGTGATGGAGACCTGTTTTTTCCTGGGATCTGTACAAAGTAAGTGACCTGGAAGTGGACTTGGAGGGCCTGTGTTGGAGACCTGTTTTTCCTGGGATCTGTACAAAGTAAGTGACCTGGAAGTGGACTTGGAGGGCCTGTGATGGAGACCTGGTTTTTCCTGGGATCTGTACAAGGTAAGTGATCTGGAAGTGGACTTGGAGCGTCTATGCTGGAGACCTGGATTGCCCCGCGGTCTGTAGAAAGTAAGTGGCGTGGAGGTGGATTTGGAGCGTCTATGCTGGCGACCTGGTTTTTCCTGGGATCTGTACAAGGTAAGTGACCTGGAAGTGGACTTGGAGGGCCTGTGATGGAGACCTGTTTTTTCCTGGGATGTGTACAAGGTAAGTGGCGTGGAGGTGGACTTGGAAGGCCTGTGATGGAGACCTGGTTTTTCCTGGGATCTGTACAAGGTAAGTGACCTGGAAGTGGACTTGGAGGGCCTGTGATGGAGACCTGTTTTTTCCTGGAATCTGTACAAAGTAAGTGACCTGGAAGTGGACTTGGAAGGCCTGTGTTGGAGTCCTGGTTTTTCCTGGGATCTGTACAATGTAAGTGACCTGGAAGTGGACATGGAGTGCCTGTGATGGAGACCTGGTTTTTTCTGGGATCTGTACAAAGTAAGTTATCTGGAAGTGGACTTGGAGGGCCTGTGATGGAGACCTGGTTTTTCCTGGCATCTGTACAAAGTAAGTGACCTGGAAGTGGACTTGGAGGGCCTGTGTTGGAGACGTGTTTTTCCTGGGATCTGTACAAGGTAAGTGATCTGGAAGTGGACTTGGAGCGTCTATGCTGGAGACCTGGATTGCCCCGTGGTCTGTAGAAAGTAAGTGGTATGGTGGTGGATTTGGAGCGTCTATGCTGGCGACCTGGTTTTTCCTGGGATCTGTACAAGGTAAGTGACCTGGAAGTGGACTTGGAGGGCCTGTGATGGAGACCTGGTTTTTCCTGGGATCTGTACAAGGTAAGTGGTGTGGAGGTGGACATGGAGGGTCTGTGATGGAGACCTGTTTTTTCCTGGGATCTGTACAAAGTCAGTGATGTGGAGTGGACTTGGAGGGTCTATGCTGGAGACCTGGATTGCTCCGCAGTCTGTAGAAAGTAAGTGGCGTGGAGGTGGACTTGGAGGGCCTGTGATGGAGACCTGGTTTTTCCTGGGATCTGTACAAAGTAAGTGATCTGGAAGTGGACTTGGAGGGCCTGTGATGGAGACCTGGTTTTCCTGGGATCTGTACAAAGTAAGTGATCTGGAGGTGGACTTGGAGCGTCTATGCTGGAGACCTGGATTGCCCCGCGGTCTGTAGAAAGTAAGTGGCGTGGAGGTGGATTTGGAGCGTCTATGCTGGCGACCTGGTTTTTCCTGGGATCTGTACAAGGTAAGTGACCTGGAAGTGGACTTGGAGGGCCTGTGATGGAGACCTCGTTTTTCCTGGGATCTGTACAAGGTAAGTGACCTGGAAGTGGACTTGGAAGGCCTGTGATGGAGACCTGTTTTTTCCTGGGATCTGTACAAGGTAAGTGACCTGGAAGTGGACTTGCAGGGCCTGTGATGGAGACCTGGTTTTTCCTGGGATCTGTACAAGGTAAGTGATCTGGAAGTGGACTTGGAGCGTCTATGGTGGAGACCTGGATTGCCCCGTGGTCTGTAGAAAGTAAGTGGCGTGGTGGTGGATTTGGAGCGTCTATGCTGGCGACCTGGTTTTTCCTGGGATCTGTACAAGGTAAGTGACCTGGAAGTGGACTTGGAGGGCCTGTGATGGAGACCTGGTTTTTCCTGGGATCTGTACAAGGTAAGTGACCTGGAAGTGGACATGGAGGGCCTGTGATGGAGACCTGGTTTTTCCTGGGATCTGTACAAGGTAAGTGGCGTGGAGGTGGACATGGAGGGTCTGTGATGGAGACCTGTTTTTTCCTGGGATCTGTACAAAGTCAGTGATGTGGAGTGGACTTGAAGGGTCTATGCTGGAGACCTGGATTGCTCCGCAGTCTGTAGAAAGTAAGTGGCGTGGAGGTGGACTTGGAGGGCCTGTGATGGAGACCTGGTTTTCCTGGGATCTGTACAAAGTAAGTGACCTGGAAGTGGACTTGGAAGGCCTGTGATGGCGACCTGGTTTTTCCTGGGATCTGTACAAGGTAAGTGATCTGGAGGTGGACTTGGAGCGTCTATGCTGGAGACCTGGATTGCCCCGCGGTCTGTAGAAAGTAAGTGGCGTGGAGGTGGATTTGGAGCGTCTATGCTGGCGACCTGGTTTTTCCTGGGATCTGTACAAGGTAAGTGACCTGGAAGTGGACTTGGAGGGCCTGTGATGGAGACCTCGTTTTTCCTGGGATCTGTACAATGTAAGTGACCTGGAAGTGGACTTGGAAGGCCTGTGTTGGAATCCTGGTTTTTCCTGGGATCTGTACAAGGTAAGTGACCTGGAAGTGGACTTGGAGGGCCTGTGATGGAGACCTGGTTTTTCCTGGGATCTGTACAAGGTAAGTGACCTGGAAGTGGACTTGGAGGGCCTGTGATGGAGACCTGTTTTTTCCTGGGATCTGTACAAAGTAAGTGACCTGGAAGTGGACTTGGAGGGCCTGTGTTGGAGACCTGTTTTTCCTGGGATCTGTACAAAGTAAGTGACTTGGAAGTGGACTTGGAGGGCCTGTGATGGTGACCTGGTTTTTCCTGGGATCTGTACAAGGTAAGTGATCTGGAAGTGGACTTGGAGCGTCTATGCTGGAGACCTGGATTGCTCCGCGGTCTGTAGAAAGTAAGTGGCGTGGAGGTGGATTTGGAGCGTCTATGCTGGCGACCTGGTTTTTCCTGGGATCTGTACAAGGTAAGTGACCTGGAAGTGGACTTGGAGGGCCTGTGATGGAGACCTGGTTTTCCTGGGATCTGTACAAGGTAAGTGACCTGGAAGTGGACATGGAGGGCCTGTGATGGAGAGCTGGTTTTTCCTGGGATCTGTACAAGGTAAGTGGCGTGGAGGTGGACATGGAGGGTCTGTGATGGAGACCTGTTTTTTCCTGGGATCTGTACAAAGTCAGTGATGTGGAGTGGACTTGGAGAGTCTATGCTGGAGACCTGGATTGCCCCGCAGTCTGTAGAAAGTAAGTGGCGTGGAGGTGGACTTGGAGGGCCTGTGATGGAGACCTGTTTTTTCCTGGGATCTGTACAAGGTAAGTGGCGTGGATGTGGACTTGGAGAGCCTGTGATGGAGACCTGTTTTTTCCTGGGATCTGTACAAAGGTAAGTGGCGTGGAGGTGGACTTGGAAGGCCTGTGATGGCGACCTGGTTTTTCCTGGGATCTGTACAAGGTAAGTGATCTGGAGGTGGACTTGGAGCGTCTATGCTGGAGACCTGGATTGCCCCGCGGTCTGTAGAAAGTAAGTGGCGTGGAGGTGGATTTGGAGCGTCTATGCTGGCGACCTGGTTTTTCCTGGGATCTGTACTAGGTAAGTGACCTGGAAGTGGACTTGGAGGGCCTGTGATGGAGACCTCGTTTTTCCTGGGATCTGTACAATGTAATTGACCTGGAAGTGGACTTGGAAGGCCTGTGTTGGAGTCCTGGTTTTTCCTGGGATCTGTACAAGGTAAGTGACCTGGAAGTGGACTTGGAGGGCCTGTGATGGAGACCTGGTTTTTCCTGGGATCTGTACAAGGTAAGTGACCTGGAAGTGGACTTGGAGGGCCTGTGATGGAGACCTGTTTTTTCCTGGGATCTGTACAAAGTAAGTGACCTGGAAGTGGACTTGGAGGGCCTGTGTTGGAGACCTGTTTTTCCTGGGATCTGTACAAAGTAAGTGACTTGGAAGTGGACTTGGAGGGCCTGTGATGGTGACCTGGTTTTTCCTGGGATCTGTACAATGTAAGTGATCTGGAAGTGGACTTGGAGCGTCTATGCTGGAGACCTGGATTGCCCCGCGGTCTGTAGAAAGTAAGTGGCGTGGAGGTGGATTTGGAGCGTCTATGCTGGCGACCTGGTTTTTCCTGGGATCTGTACAAGGTAAGTGACCTGGAAGTGGACTTGGAGGGCCTGTGATGGAGACCTGGTTTTTCCTGGGATCTGTACAAGGTAAGTGACCTGGAAGTGGACTTGGAAGGCCTGTGATGGAGACCTGGTTTTTCCTGGGATCTGTACAAGGTAAGTGACCTGGAAGTGGACTTGGATGGCCTGTGATGGAGACCTGTTTTTTCCTGGAATCTGTACAAAGTAAGTGACCTGGAAGTGGACTTGGAAGGCCTGTGTTGGAGTCCTGGTTTTTCCTGGGATCTGTACAATGTAAGTGACCTGGAAGTGGACATGGAGTGCCTGTGATGGAGACCTGGTTTTTTCTGGGATCTGTACAAAGTAAGTTATCTGGGAGTGGACTTGGAGGGCCTGTGATGGAGACCTGGTTTTTCCTGGCATCTGTACAAAGTACGTGACCTGGAAGTGGACTTGGAGGGCCTGTGTTGGAGACGTGTTTTTCCTGGGATCTGTACAAGGTAAGTGACCTGGAAGTGGACTTGGAGGGCCTGTGATGGAGACCTGGTTTTTCCTGGGATCTGTACAAGGTAAGTGATCTGGAAGTGGACTTGGAGCGTCTATGCTGGAGACCTGGATTGCCCCGTGGTCTGTAGAAAGTAAGTGGTATGGTGGTGGATTTGGAGCGTCTATGCTGGCGACCTGGTTTTTCCTGGGATCTGTACAAGGTAAGTGACCTGGAAGTGGACTTGGAGGGCCTGTGATGGAGACCTGGTTTTTCCTGGGATCTGTACAAGGTAAGTGACCTGGAAGTGGACTTGGAGGGCCTGTGATGGAGACCTGGTTTTTCCTGGGATCTGTACAAGGTAAGTGGTGTCGAGGTGGACATGGAGGGTCTGTGATGGAGACCTGTTTTTTCCTGGGATCTGTACAAAGTCAGTGATGTGGAGTGGACTTGGAGGGTCTATGCTGGAGACCTGGATTGCTCCGCAGTCTGTAGAAAGTAAGTGGCGTGGAGGTGGACTTGGAGGGCCTGTGATGGAGACCTGGTTTTTCCTGGGATCTGTACAAAGTAAGTGATCTGGAAGTGGACTTGGAGGGCCTGTGATGGAGACCTGGTTTTCCTGGGATCTGTACAAAGTAAGTGACCTGGAAGTGGACTTGGAGGGCCTGTGTTGGAGACGTGTTTTTCCTGGGATCTGTACAAAGTAAGTGATCTGGAGGTGGACTTGGAGCGTCTATGCTGGAGACCTGGATTGCCCCGCGGTCTGTAGAAAGTAAGTGGCGTGGAGGTGGATTTGGAGCGTCTATGCTGGCGACCTGGTTTTTCCTGGGATCTGTACAAGGTAAGTGACCTGGAAGTGGACTTGGAGGGCCTGTGATGGAGACCTCGTTTTTCCTGGGATCTGTTCAAGGTAAGTGGCGTGGAGGTGGACATGGAGGGTCTGTGATGGAGACCTGTTTTTTCCTGGGATCTGTACTAAGTCAGTGATGTGGAGTGGACTTGGAGGGTCTATGCTGGAGACCTGGATTGCTCCGCAGTCTGTAGAAAGTAAGTGGCGTGGAGGTGGACTTGGAGGGCCTGTGATGGAGACCTGGTTTTTCCTGGGATCTGTACAAAGTAAGTGACCTGGAAGTGGACTTGGAGGGCCTGTGTTGGAGACGTGTTTTTCCTGGGATCTGTACAAAGTAAGTGACCTGGAAGTGGACTTGGAAGGCCTGTGATGGCGACCTGGTTTTTCCTGGGATCTGTACAAGGTAAGTGATCTGGAGGTGGACTTGGAGCGTCTATGCTGGAGACCTGGATTGCCCCGCGGTCTGTAGAAAGTAAGTGGCGTGGAGGTGGATTTGGAGCGTCTATGCTGGCGACCTGGTTTTTCCTGGGATCTGTACAAGGTAAGTGACCTGGAAGTGGACTTGGAGGGCCTGTGATGGAGACCTCGTTTTTCCTGGGATCTGTACAATGTAAGTGACCTGGAAGTGGACTTGGAAGGCCTGTGTTGGAGTCCTGGTTTTTCCTGGGATCTGTACAAGGTAAGTGACCTGGAAGTGGACTTGGAGGGCCTGTGATGGAGACCTGGTTTTTCCTGGGATCTGTACAAAGTAAGTGACCTGGAAGTGGACTTGGAGGGCCTGTGATGGAGACCTGTTTTTCCTGGGATCTGTACAAAGTAAGTGACCTGGAAGTGGACTTGGAGGGCCTGTGTTGGAGACCTGTTTTTCCTGGGATCTGTACAAAGTAAGTGACTTGGAAGTGGACTTGGAGGGCCTGTGATGGTGACCTGGTTTTTCCTGGGATCTGTACAATGTAAGTGATCTGGAAGTGGACTTGGAGCGTCTATGCTGGAGACCTGGATTGCCCCGCGGTCTGTAGAAAGTAAGTGGCGTGGAGGTGGATTTGGAGCGTCTATGCTGGCGACCTGGTTTTTCCTGGGATCTGTACAAGGTAAGTGACCTGGAAGTGGACTTGGAGGGCCTGTGATGGAGACCTGTTTTTTCCTGGGATGTGTACAAGGTAAGTGGCGTGGAGGTGGACTTGGAAGGCCTGTGATGGAGACCTGTTTTTTCCTGGGATCTGTACAAGGTAAGTGACCTGGAAGTAGACTTGGAGGGCCTGTGATGGAGACCTGTTTTTTCCTGGGATCTGTACAAGGTAAGTGGCGTGGAGGTGGACTTGGAAGGCCTGTGATGGAGACCTGTTTTTTCCTGGGATCTGTACAAGGTAAGTGACCTGGAAGTGGACTTGGAGGGCCTGTGATGGAGACCTGTTTTTTCCTGGAATCTGTACAAAGTAAGTGACCTGGAAGTGGACTTGGAAGGCCTGTGTTGGAGACCTGGTTTTTCCTGGGATCTGTACAATGTAAGTGACCTGGAAGTGGACATGGAGTGCCTGTGATGGAGACCTGGTTTTTTCTGGGATCTGTACAAAGTAAGTTATCTGGAAGTGGACTTGGAGGGCCTGTGATGGAGACCTGGTTTTTCCTGGCATCTGTACAAAGTAAGTGATCTGGAAGTGGACTTGGAGGGCCTGTGATGGAGACCTGGTTTTCCTGGGATCTGTACAAAGTAAGTGACCTGGAAGTGGACTTGGAGGGCCTGTGTTGGAGACGTGTTTTTCCTGGGATCTGTACAAAGTAAGTGATCTGGAGGTGGACTTGGAGCGTCTATGCTGGAGACCTGGATTGCCCCGCGGTCTGTAGAAAGTAAGTGGCGTGGAGGTGGATTTGGAGCGTCTATGCTGGCGACCTGGTTTTTCCTGGGATCTGTACAAGGTAAGTGACCTGGAAGTGGACTTGGAGGGCCTGTGATGGAGACCTCGTTTTTCCTGGGATCTGTACAAGGTAAGTGACCTGGAAGTGGACTTGGAAGGCCTGTGTTGGAGTCCTGGTTTTTCCTGGGATCTGTACAAGGTAAGTGACCTGGAAGTGGACATGGAGGGCCTGTGATGGAGACCTGGTTTTTCCTGGGATCTGTACAAGGTAAGTGACCTGGAAGTGGACTTGGAGGGCCTGTGATGGAGACCTGGTTTTTCCTGGGATCTGTACAAAGTAAGTGACCTGGAAGTGGACTTGGAGGGCCTGTGTTGGAGACCTGTTTTTCCTGGGATCTGTACAAAGTACGTGACTTGGAAGTGGACTTGGAGGGCCTGTGATGGTGACCTGGTTTTTCCTGGGATCTGTACAAGGTAAGTGATCTGGAAGTGGACTTGGAGCGTCTATGCTGGAGACCTGGATTGCCCCGCGGTCTGTAGAAAGTAAGTGGCGTGGAGGTGGATTTGGAGCGTCTATGCTGGCGACCTGGTTTTTCCTGGGATCTGTACAAGGTAAGTGACCTGGAAGTGGACTTGGAGGGCCTGTGATGGAGACCTGTTTTTTCCTGGGATGTGTACAAGGTAAGTGGCGTGGAGGTGGACTTGGAAGGCCTGTGATGGAGACCTGTTTTTTCCTGGGATCTGTACAAGGTAAGTGACCTGGAAGTGGACTTGGAGGGCCTGTGATGGAGACCTGGTTTTTCCTGGCATCTGTACAAAGTAAGTGACCTGGAAGTGGACTTGGAGGGCCTGTGTTGGAGACGTGTTTTTCCTGGGATCTGTACAAGGTAAGTGACCTGGAAGTGGACTTGGAGGGCCTGTGATGGAGACCTGGTTTTTCCTGGGATCTGTACAAGGTAAGTGATCTGGAAGTGGACTTGGAGCGTCTATGCTGGAGACCTGGATTGCCCCGTGGTCTGTAGAAAGTAAGTGGTATGGTGGTGGATTTGGAGCGTCTATGCTGGCGACCTGGTTTTTCCTGGGATCTGTACAAGGTAAGTGACCTGGAAGTGGACTTGGAGGGCCTGTGATGGAGACCTGGTTTTTCCTGGGATCTGTACAAGGTAAGTGGTGTCGAGGTGGACATGGAGGGTCTGTGATGGAGACCTGTTTTTTCCTGGGATCTGTACAAAGTCAGTGATGTGGAGTGGACTTGGAGGGTCTATGCTGGAGACCCGGATTGCTCCGCAGTCTGTAGAAAGTAAGTGGCGTGGAGGTGGACTTGGAGGGCCTGTGATGGAGACCTGGTTTTTCCTGGGATCTGTACAAAGTAAGTGATCTGGAAGTGGACTTGGAGGGCCTGTGATGGAGACCTGGTTTTCCTGGGATCTGTACAAAGTAAGTGATCTGGAAGTGGACTTGGAGCGTCTATGCTGGAGACCTGGATTGCCCCGCGGTCTGTAGAAAGTAAGTGGCGTGGAGGTGGATTTGGAGCGTCTATGCTGGCGACCTGGTTTTTCCTGGGATCTGTACAAGGTAAGTGACCTGGAAGTGGACTTGGAGGGCCTGTGATGGAGACCTGTTTTTCCTGGGATCTGTACAAGGTAAGTGACCTGGAAGTGGACTTGGAAGGCCTGTGATGGAGACCTGTTTTTTCCTGGGATCTGTACAAGGTAAGTGACCTGGAAGTGGACTTGGAGGGCCTGTGATGGAGACCTGGTTTTTCCTGGGATCTGTACAAGGTAAGTGATCTGGAAGTGGACTTGGAGCGTCTATGGTGGAGACCTGGATTGCCCCGTGGTCTGTAGAAAGTTAGTGGCGTGGTGGTGGATTTGGAGCGTCTATGCTGGCGACCTGGTATTTCCTGGGATCTGTACAAGGTAAGTGACCTGGAAGTGGACTTGGAGGGCCTGTGATGGAGACCTGGTTTTTCCTGGGATCTGTACAAGGTAAGTGACCTGGAAGTGGACATGGAGGGCCTGTGATGGAGACCTGGTTTTTCCTGGGATCTGTACAAGGTAAGTGGCGTGGAGGTGGACATGGAGGGTCTGTGATGGAGACCTGTTTTTTCCTGGGATCTGTACAAAGTCAGTGATGTGGAGTGGACTTGAAGGGTCTATGCTGGAGACCTGGATTGCTCCGCAGTCTGTAGAAAGTAAGTGGCGTGGAGGTGGACTTGGAGGGCCTGTGATGGAGACCTGGTTTTCCTGGGATCTGTACAAAGTAAGTGACCTGGAAGTGGACTTGGAGGGCCTGTGTTGGAGACGTGTTTTTCCTGGGATCTGTACAAAGTAAGTGACTTGGAAGTGGACTTGGAGGGCCTGTGATGGTGACCTGGTTTTTCCTGGGATCTTTACAAGGTAAGTGATCTGGAAGTGGACTTGGAGCGTCTATGCTGGAGACCTGGATTGCTCCGCGGTCTGTAGAAAGTAAGTGGCGTGGAGGTGGATTTGGAGCGTCTATGCTGGCGACCTGGTTTTTCCTGGGATCTGTACAAGGTAAGTGACCTGGAAGTGGACTTGGAGGGCCTGTGATGGAGACCTGGTTTTTCCTGGGATCTGTACAAGGTAAGTGGCGTGGATGTGGACTTGGAGGGCCTGTGATGGAGACCTGTTTTTTCCTGGGATGTGTACAAGGTAAGTGGCGTGGAGGTGGACTTGGAAGGCCTGTGATGGAGACCTGTTTTTTCCTGGGATCTGTACAAGGTAAGTGACCTGGAAGTGGACTTGGAGGGCCTGTGATGGAGACCTGTTTTTTCCTGGAATCTGTACAAAGTAAGTGACCTGGAAGTGGACTTGGAAGGCCTGTGTTGGAGTCCTGGTTTTTCCTGGGATCTGTACAATGTAAGTGACCTGGAAGTGGACATGCAGTGCCTGTGATGGAGACCTGGTTTTTTCTGGGATCTGTACAAAGTAAGTTATCTGGAAGTGGACTTGGAGGGCCTGTGATGGAGACCTGGTTTTTCCTGGCATCTGTACAAAGTAAGTGACCTGGAAGTGGACTTGGAGGGCCTGTGTTGGAGACGTGTTTTTCCTGGGATCTGTACAAGGTTAGTGACCTGGAAGTGGACTTGGAGGGCCTGTGATGGAGACCTGGTTTTTCCTGGGATCTGTACAAGGTAAGTGATCTGGAAGTGGACTTGGAGCGTCTATGCTGGAGACCTGGATTGCCCCGTGGTCTGTAGAAAGTAAGTGGTATGGTGGTGGATTTGGAGCGTCTATGCTGGCGACCTGGTTTTTCCTGGGATCTGTACAAGGTAAGTGACCTGGAAGTGGACATGGAGGGCCTGTGATGGAGACCTGGTTTTTCCTGGGATCTGTACAAGGTAAGTGACCTGGAAGTGGACATGGAGGGCCTGTGATGGAGACCTGGTTTTTCCTGGGATCTGTACAAGGTAAGTGGCGTGGAGGTGGACATGGAGGGTCTGTGATGGAGACCTGTTTTTTCCTGGGATCTGTACAAAGTCAGTGATGTGGAGTGGACTTGGAGGGTCTATGCTGGAGACCTGGATTGCTCCGCAGTCTGTAGAAAGTAAGTGGCGTGGAGGTGGACTTGGAGGGCCTGTGATGGAGACCTGGTTTTTCCTGGGATCTGTACAAAGTAAGTGATCTGGAAGTGGACTTGGAGGGCCTGTGATAGAGACCTGGTTTTCCTGGGATCTGTACAAAGTAAGTGACCTGGAAGTGGACTTGGAGCGCCTGTGTTGGAGACGTGTTTTTCCTGGGATCTGTACAAAGTAAGTGATCTGGCGGTGGACTTGGAGCGTGTATGCTGGAGACCTGGATTGCCCCGCGGTCTGTAGAAAGTAAGTGGCGTGGAGGTGGATTTGGAGCGTCTATGCTGGTGACCTGGTTTTTCCTGGGATCTGTACAAGGTAAGTGACCTGGAAGTGGACTTGGAGGGCCTGTGATGGAGACCTCCTTTTTCCTGGGATCTGTACAAGGTAAGTGACCTGGAAGTGGACTTGGAAGGCCTGTGATGGAGACCTGGTTTTTCCTGGGATCTGTACAAGGTAAGTGACCTGGAAGTGGACTTGGAGGGCCTGTGATGGAGACCTGTTTTTTCCTGGGATCTGTACAAAGTAAGTGACCTGGAAGTGGACTTGGAGGGCCTGTGTAAGAGACCTGTTTTTCCTGGGATCTGTACAAAGTAAGTGACTTGGAAGTGGACTTGGAGGGCCTGTGATGGTGACCTGGTTTTTCCTGGGATCTGTACAAGGTAAGTGATCTGGAAGTGGACTTGGAGCGTCTATGCTGGAGACCTGGATTGCCCCGCAGTCTGTAGAACGTAAGTGGCGTCGAGGTGGATTTGGAGCGTCTATGCTGGAGACCTGGTTTTTCCTGGGATCTGTACAAGGTAAGTGACCTGGAAGTGGACTTGGAGGGCCTGTGATGGAGACCTGTTTTTTCCTGGGATGTGTACAAGGTAAGTGGCGTGGAGGTGGACTTGGAAGGCCTGTGATGGAGACCTGTTTTTTCCTGGGATCTGTACAAGGTAAGTGACCTGGAAGTGGACTTGGAGGGCCTGTGATGGAGACCTGTTTTTTCCTGGAATCTGTACAAAGTAAGTGACCTGGAAGTGGACTTGGAAGGCCTGTGTTGGAGTCCTGGTTTTTCCTGGGATCTGTACAATGTAAGTGACCTGGATGTGGACATGGAGTGCCTGTGATGGAGACCTGGTTTTTTCTGGGATCTGTACAAAGTAATTTATCTGGAAGTGGACTTGGAGGGCCTGTGATGGAGACCTGGTTTTTCCTGGCATCTGTACAAAGTAAGTGACCTGGAAGTGGACTTGGAGGGCCTGTGTTGGAGACTTGTTTTTCCTGGGATCTGTACAAGGTAAGTGACCTGGAAGTGGACTTGGAGGGCCTGTGATGGAGACCTGGTTTTTCCTGGGATCTGTACAAGGTAAGTGATCTGGAAGTGGACTTGGAGCGTCTATGCTGGAGACCTGGATTGCCCCGTGGTCTGTAGAATGTAAGTGGTATGGTGGTGGATTTGGAGCGTCTATGCTGGCGACCTGGTTTTTCCTGGGATCTGTACAAGGTAAGTGACCTGGAAGTGGACATGGAGGGCCTGTGATGGAGACCTGGTTTTTCCTGGGATCTGTACAAGGTACGTGACCTGGAAGTGGACATGGAGGGCCTGTGATGGAGACCTGGTTTTCCTGGGATCTGTACAAAGTAAGTGGTGTCGAGGTGGACATGGAGGGTCTGTGATGGAGACCTGTTTTTTCCTGGGATCTGTACAAAGTCAGTGATGTGGAGTGGACTTGGAGGGTCTATGCTGGAGACCTGGATTGCTCCGCAGTCTGTAGAAAGTAAGTGGCGTGGAGGTGGACTTGGAGGGCCTGTGATGGAGACCTGGTTTTTCCTGGGATCTGTACAAAGTAAGTGATCTGGAAGTGGACTTGGAGGGCCTGTGATGGAGACCTGGTTTTCCTGGGATCTGTACAAAGTAAGTGACCTGGAAGTGGACTTGGAGGGCCTGTGTTGGAGACGTGTTTTTCCTGGGATCTGTACAAAGTAAGTGATCTGGAGGTGGACTTGGAGCGTCTATGCTGGAGACCTGGATTGCCCCGCGGTGTGTAGAAAGTAAGTGGCGTGGAGGTGGATTTGGAGCGTCTATGCTGGCGACCTGGTTTTTCCTGGGATCTGTACAAGGTAAGTGACCTGGAAGTGGACTTGGAGGGCCTGTGATGGAGACCTCGTTTTTCCTGGGATCTGTACAAGGTAAGTGACCTGGAAGTGGACTTGGAAGGCCTGGGTTGGAGTCCTGGTTTTTCCTGGGATCTGTACAAGGTAAGTGACCTGGAAGTGGACATGGAGGGCCTGTGATGGAGACCTGGTTTTTCCTGGGATCTGTACAAGGTAAGTGACCTGGAAGTGGACTTGGAGGGCCTGTGATGGAGATCTGTTTTTTCCTGGGATCTGTACAAAGTAAGTGACCTGGAAGTGGACTTGGAGGGCCTGTGTTGGAGACCTGTTTTTCCTGGGATCTGTACAAAGTAAGTGACCTGGAAGTGGACTTGGAGGGCCTGTGATGGAGACCTGGTTTTTCCTGGGATCTGTACAAGGTAAGTGATCTGGAAGTGGACTTGGAGCGTCTATGCTGGAGACCTGGATTGCCCCGCGGTCTGTAGAAAGTAAGTGGCGTGGAGGTGGATTTGGAGCGTCTATGCTGGCGACCTGGTTTTTCCTGGGATCTGTACAAGGTAAGTGACCTGGAAGTGGACTTGGAGGGCCTGTGATGGAGACCTGGTTTTTCCTGGGATCTGTACAAGGTAAGTGACCTGGAAGTGGACATGGAGGGCCTGTGATGGAGAGCTGGTTTTTCCTGGGATCTGTGCAAAGGTAAGTGGCGTGGAGGTGGACATGGAGGGTCTGTGATGGAGACCTGTTTTTTCCTGGGATCTGTACAAAGTCAGTGATGTGGAGTGGACTTGGAGGGTCTATGCTGGAGACCTGGATTGCCCCGCAGTCTGTAGAAAGTAAGTGGCGTGGAGGTGGACTTGGAGGGCCTGTGATGGAGACCTGTTTTTTCCTGGGATCTGTACAAGGTAAGTGGCGTGGATGTGGACTTGGAGAGCCTGTGATGGAGACCTGTTTTTTCCTGGGATCTGTACAAGGTAAGTGGCGTGGATGTGGACTTGGAGAGCCTGTGATGGCGACCTGTTTTTTCCTGGGATCTGTACAAAGGTAAGTGGCGTGGAGGTGGACTTGGAAGGCCTGTGATGGCGACCTGGTTTTTCCTGGGATCTGTACAAGGTAAGTGATCTGGAGGTGGACTTGGAGCGTCTATGCTGGAGACCTGGATTGCCCCGCGGTCTGTAGAAAGTAAGTGGCGTGGAGGTGGATTTGGAGCGTCTATGCTGGCGACCTGGTTTTTCCTGGGATCTGTACAAGGTAAGTGACCTGGAAGTGGACTTGGAGGGCCTGTGATGGAGACCTCGTTTTTCCTGGGATCTGTACAATGTAAGTGACCTGGAAGTGGACTTGGAAGGCCTGTGTTGGAGTCCTGGTTTTTCCTGGGATCTGTACAAGGTAAGTGACCTGGAAGTGGACTTGGAGGGCCTGTGATGGAGACCTGGTTTTTTCTGGGATCTGTACAAGGTAAGTGACCTGGAAGTGGACTTGGAGGGCCTGTGATGGAGACCTGTTTTTTCCTGGGATCTGTACAAAGTAAGTGACCTGG
Source organism: Lichenostomus cassidix (assembly GCF_008360975.1). Taxonomy (NCBI): domain Eukaryota; kingdom Metazoa; phylum Chordata; class Aves; order Passeriformes; family Meliphagidae; genus Lichenostomus; species Lichenostomus cassidix. Next base: position 3,212,658 of record NW_028147553.1, read on the forward strand.
AAGTGGACTTGGAGGGCCTGTGTTGGAGACCTGTTTTTCCTGGGATCTGTACAAAGTAAGTGACTTGGAAGTGGACTTGGAGGGCCTGTGATGGAGACCTGGTTTTTCCTGGCATCTGTACAAAGTAAGTGACCTGGAAGTGGACTTGGAGGGCCTGTGTTGGAGACGTGTTTTTCCTGGGATCTGTACAAGGTAAGTGACCTGGAAGTGGACTTGGAGGGCCTGTGATGGAGACCTGGTTTTTCCTGGGATCTGTACAAGGTAAGTGATCTGGAAGTGGACTTGGAGCGTCTATGCTGGAGACCTGGATTGCCCCGTGGTCTGTAGAAAGTAAGTGGTATGGTGGTGGATTTGGAGCGTCTATGCTGGCGACCTGGTTTTTCCTGGGATCTGTACAAGGTAAGTGACCTGGAAGTGGACATGGAGGGCCTGTGATGGAGACCTGGTTTTTCCTGGGATCTGTACAAGGTACGTGACCTGGAAGTGGACATGGAGGGCCTGTGATGGAGACCTGGTTTTTCCTGGGATCTGTACAAGGTAAGTGGTGTCGAGGTGGACATGGAGGGTCTGTGATGGAGACCTGTTTTTTCCTGGGATCTGTACAAAGTCAGTGATGTGGAGTGGACTTGGAGGGTCTATGCTGGAGACCTGGATTGCTCCGCAGTCTGTAGAAAGTAAGTGGCGTGGAGGTGGACTTGGAGGGCCTGTGATGGAGACCTGGTTTTCCTGGGATCTGTACAAAGTAAGTGATCTGGAAGTGGACTTGGAGGGCCTGTGATGGAGACCTGGTTTTCCTGGGATCTGTACAAAGTAAGTGACCTGGAAGTGGACTTGGAGGGCCTGTGTTGGAGACGTGTTTTTCCTGGGATCTGTACAAAGTAAGTGATCTGGAGGTGGACTTGGAGCGTCTATGCTGGAGACCTGGATTGCCCCGCGGTGTGTAGAAAGTAAGTGGCGTGGAGGTGGATTTGGAGCGTCTATGCTGGCGACCTGGTTTTTCCTGGGATCTGTACAAGGTAAGTGACCTGGAAGTGGACTTGGAGGGCCTGTGATGGAGACCTGGTTTTTCCTGGGATCTGTACAAGGTAAGTGACCTGGAAGTGGACTTGGAAGGCCTGTGTTGGAGTCCTGGTTTTTCCTGGGATCTGTACAAGGTAAGTGACCTGGAAGTGGACATGGAGGGCCTGTGATGGAGACCTGGTTTTTCCTGGGATCTGTACAAGGTAAGTGACCTGGAAGTGGACTTGGAGGGCCTGTGATGGAGACCTGTTTTTTCCTGGGATCTGTACAAAGTAAGTGACCTGGAAGTGGACTTGGAGGGCCTGTGATGGAGACCTGTTTTTTCCTGGGATCTGTACAAAGTAAGTGACCTGGAAGTGGACATGGAGGGCCTGTGATGGAGACCTGGTTTTTCCTGGGATCTGTACAAGGTAAGTGACCTGGAAGTGGACTTGGAGGGCCTGTGATGGAGACCTGGTTTTCCCTGGGATCTGTACAAGGTAAGTGACCTGGAAGTGGACTTGGAGGGCCTGTGATGGAGACCTGGTTTTTCCTGGGATCTGTACAAGGTAAGTGACCTGGAAGTGGACTTGGAGGGCCTGTGATGGAGACCTGGTTTTTCCTGGGATCTGTACAAGGTAAGTGACCTGGAAGTGGACATGGAGGGCCTGTGATGGAGACCTGGTTTTTCCTGGGATCTGTACAAGGTAAGTGGCGTGGAGGTGGACATGGAGGGTCTGTGATGGAGACCTGTTTTTTCCTGGGATCTGTACAAAGTCAGTGATGTGGAGTGGACTTGGAGGGTCTATGCTGGAGACCTGGATTGCCCCGCAGTCTGTAGAAAGTAAGTGGCGTGGAGGTGGACTTGGAGGGCCTGTGATGGAGACCTGTTTTTTCCTGGGATCTGTACAAGGTAAGTGGCGTGGATGTGGACTTGGAGAGCCTGTGATGGAGACCTGTTTTTTCCTGGGATCTGTACAAGGTAAGTGGCGTGGATGTGGACTTGGAGAGCCTGTGATGGCGACCTGTTTTTTCCTGGGATCTGTACAAAGGTAAGTGGCGTGGAGGTGGACTTGGAAGGCCTGTGATGGCGACCTGGTTTTTCCTGGGATCTGTACAAGGTAAGTGATCTGGAGGTGGACTTGGAGCGTCTCTGCTGGAGACCTGGATTGCCCCGCGGTCTGTAGAAAGTAAGTGGCGTGGAGGTGGATTTGGAGCGTCTATGCTGGCGACCTGGTTTTTCCTGGGATCTGTACAAGGTAAGTGACCTGGAAGTGGACTTGGAGGGCCTGTGATGGAGACCTCTTTTCCTGGGATCTGTACAAAGTAAGGACCTGAAGTGGACTGAAGGCCTGTGATGGAGACCTGCCACACAAACCAAACACCAAACCGTTTTTCCTGGGATCTGTACAAGGTAAGTGACCTGGAAGTGGACATGGAGGGCCTGTGATGGAGACCTGTTTTTCCTGGGATCTGTACAAAGTAAGTGACCTGGAAGTGGACTTGGAGGGCCTGTGATGGAGACCTGTTTTTCCTGGGATCTGTACAAAGTAAGTGACCTGGAAATGGACATGGAGGGCCTGTGATGGAGACCTGGTTTTTCCTGGGATCTGTACAAAGTAAGTGACCTGGAAGTGGACTTGGAGCGTCTATGCTGGAGACCTGGATTGCCCCGCTGTCTGTAGAAAGTAAGTGGCGTGCAGGTGGATTTGGAGCGTCTATGCTGGCGACCTGGTTTTTCCTGGGATCTGTACAAGGTAAGTGACCTGGAAGTGGACATGGAGGTCCTGTGATGGAGACCTGGTTTTTCCTGGGATCTGTACAAGGTAAGTGACCTGGAAGTGGACATGGAGGGCCTGTGATGGAGACCTGGTTTTTCCTGGGATCTGTACAAGGTAAGTGACCTGGAAGTGGACATGGAGGGCCTGTGATGGAGACCTGTTTTTTCCTGGGATCTGTACAAGGCAAGTGACCTGGAAGTGGACATGGAGGGCCTGTGATGGAGACCTGGTTTTTCCTGGGATCTGTACAAGGTAAGTGACCTGGAAGTGGACATGGAGTGCCTGTGATGGAGACCTGTTTTTTCCTGGGATCTGTACAAAGTAAGTTACCTGGAAGTGGACTTGGAGGGCCTGTGATGGAGACCTGTTTTTTCCTGGCATCTGTACAAAGTAAGTGACCTGGAAGTGGACTTGGAGGGCCTGTGTTGGAGACGTGTTTTTCCTGGGATCTGTACAAGGTAAGTGACCTGGAAGTGGACTTGGAGGGCCTGTGATGGAGACCTGGTTTTTCCTGGCATCTGTACAAGGTAAGTGATCTGGAAGTGGACTTGGAGCGTCTATGCTGGAGACCTGGATTGCCCCGCGGTCTGTAGAAAGTAAGTGGCGTGGAGGAGGATTTGGAGCGTCTATGCTGGCGACCTGGTTTTTCCTGGGATCTGTACAAGGTAAGTGACCTGGAAGTGGACTTGGAGGGCCTGTGATGGAGACCTGGTTTTTCCTGGGATCTGTACAAGGTAAGTGGTGTGGAGGTGGACATGGAGGGTCTGTGATGGAGACCTGTTTTTTCCTGGGATCTGTACAAATTCAGTGATGTGGAGTGGACTTGGAGGGTCTATGCTGGAGACCTGGATTGTCCCGCAGTCTGTAGACAGTAAGTGGCGTGCCGGTGGACTTGGAGGGCCTGTGATGTAGAGTTGTTTTTTCCTGGGATGTGTACAAGGTAAGTGACCTGGAAGTGGACATGGAGGGGCTGTGATGGAGACCTGTTTTTTCCTGGGATCTGTACAAGGTAAGTGACCTGGAAGTGGACATGGAGGGCCTGTGATGGAGACCTGTTTTTTCCTGGGATCTGTACAAAGTAAGTGACCTGGAAGTGGACTTGGAGGGCCTGTGATGGAGACCTGTTTTTCCTGGGATCTGTACAAAGTAAGTGACCTGGAAGTGGACTTGGAGGGCCTGTGATGGAGACCTGGTTTTTCCTGGGATCTGTACAAAGTAAGTGACCTGGAAGTGGACTTGGAGGGCCTGTGATGGAGACCTGGTTTTTCCTGGGATCTGTACAAAGTAAGTGACCTGGAAGTGGACTTGGAGGGCCTGTGATGGAGACCTGTTTTTCCTGGGATCTGTACAAAGTAAATGACTTGGAAGTGGACTTGGAGGGCCTGTGATGGTGACCTGGTTTTTCCTGGGATCTGTACAATGTAAGTGATCTGGAAGTGGACTTGGAGCGTCTATGCTGGAGACCTGGATTGCCCCGCCGTCTGTAGAAAGTAAGTGGCATGGAGGTGGATTTGGAGCGTCTATGCTGGCGACCTGGTTTTTCCTGGGATCTGTACAAGGTAAGTGACCTGGAAGTGGACTTGGAGGGCCTGTGATGGAGACCTGTTTTTTCCTGGGATCTGTACAAGGTAAGTGGCGTGGATGTGGACTTG
>NW_028147553.1:3217588-3238307 GCF_008360975.1 Lichenostomus cassidix
ATCACAGGCCCTCCATGTCCACTTCCAGGTCACTTACCTTGTACAGATCCCAGGAAAAACCAGGTCTCCATCACAGGCCCTCCAAGTCCACCTCCACGCCACTTACTTTCTACAGACATCGGGGCAATCCAGGTCTCCAGCATAGACGCTCCAAGTCCACTCCACATCACTGACTTTGTACAGATCCCAGGAATAAACAGGTCTCCATCACAGGCCCTCCATGTCCACTTCCACGCCACTTACCTTGTACAGATCCCAGGATAAACCAGGTCTCCATCACAGGCCCTCCATGTCCACTTCCAGGTCACTTACCTTGTACAGATCCCAGGAAAAACCAGGTCTCCATCACAGGCCCTCCAAGTCCACTTCCAGGTCACTTACTTTGTACAGATCCCAGGAAAAACCAGGTCTCCATCACAGGCGCTCTATGGCCACTTCCAGCTCACTTACTTTGTACAGATCCCAGGAAAAAACAGGTCTCCATCACAGGCCCTCCATGTCCACTTCCAGGTCACTTACCTTGTACAGATCCCAGGAAAAACCAGGTCTCCATCACAGGCCCTCCAAGTCCACCTCCACGCCACTTACTTTCTACAGACCGCGGGGCAATCCAGGTCTCCAGCATAGACGCTCCAAGTCCACTTCCAGGTCACTTACTTTGTACAGATCCCAGGAAAAACTAGGTCTCCATCACAGGCGCTCTATGTCCTTTTCCAGGTCACTTACTTTGTACAGATCCCAGGAAAAACGAGGTCTCCATCAGAGGCGATCTATGTCCTTTTCCAGGTCACTTACTTTGTACAGATCCCAGGAAAAACCAGGTCTCCATCACAGGCCCTCCAAGTCCACTTCCAGGTCACTTACCTTGTACAGATCCCAGGAAAAACCAGGTCCCCATCACAGGCCCTCCAAGTCCAATTCCAGGTCACTTACTTTGTACAGATCCCAGGAAAAACCAGGTCTCCATCACAGGCCCTCCAAGTCCACTTCCAGGTCACTTACTTTGTACAGATACCAGGAAAAACCAGGTCTCCATCACAGGCCCTCCATGTCCACTTCCAGGTCACTTACGTTGCAAAGATCCCAGGAAAAACCAGGTCTCCATCACAGGCGCTCTAAGTCCATCTCAAGGCCACTTACTTTCTACACAGCATGGGCACATCAAGGCCTCCAGCACAGACGCTCTAAGTCCACGTCCACCCCACTTACCTTATACAGATGCCAGGAAAAACCAGGTCTCCATCACCGGCACTCCATGTCCACTTCCAGGTCACTTACTTTGTACAGATCCCAGGAAAAACCAGGTCTCCATCACAGGCCCTCCATGTCCACTTCCAGGTCACTTACCTTGTACAGATCCCAGGAAAAACCAGGTCGCCAGCATAGACGCTCCAAATCCACCTCCACGCCACTTACTTTCTACAGACCGCGGGGCAATCCAGGTCTCCAGCATAGACGCTCCAAGTCAACCTCCAGATCACTTACCTTGTACAGATCCCAGGAAAAACCAGGTCGCCATCACAGGCCTTCCAAGTCCACTTCCAGGTCACTTACTTTGTACAGATCCCAGGAAAAACACGTCTCTAACACAGGCCCTCCAAGTCCACTTCCAGGTCACTTACTTTGTACAGATCCCAGGAAAACCAGGTCTCCATCACAGGCCCTCCAAGTCCACTTCCAGATCACTTACTTTGTACAGATCCCAGGAAAAACCAGGTCTCCATCACAGGCCCTCCAAGTCCACCTCCACGCCACTTACTTTCTACAGATTGCGGAGCAATCCAGGTCTCCAGCATAGACCCTCAAAGTCCACTCCACATCACTGACTTTGTACAGATCCCAGGAAAAAACAGGTCTCCATCACAGACCCTCCATGTCCACCTCCACGCCACTTACCTTGGACAGATCCCAGGAAAAACCAGGTCTCCATCACAGGCCCTCCATGTCCACTTCCAGGTCACTTACCTTGTACAGATCCCAGGAAAAACCAGGTCTCCATCACAGGCCCTCCAAGTCCACTTCCAGGTCACTTACCTTGTACAGATCCCAGGAAAAACCAGGTCGCCAGCAGAGACGCTCCAAATCCACCACCACGCCACTTACTTTCTACAGACCACGGGGCAATCCAGGTCTCCACCATAGACGCTCCAAGTCCACTTCCAGATCACTTACCTTGTACAGATCCCAGGAAAAACCAGGTCTCCATCACAGGCCCTCCAAGTCCACTTCCAGGTCACTTACGTTGTACAGATCCCAGGAAAAACAGGTCTCCAACACAGGCCCTCCAAGTCCACTTCCAGGTCACTTACTTTGTACAGATCCCAGAAAAAACCAGGTCTCCATCACAGGCCCTCCATGTCCACTTCCAGGTCACTTACCTTGGACAGATCCCAGGAAAAACCAGGACTCCAACACAGGCCTTCCAAGTCCACTTCCAGGTCACTTACTTTGTACAGATCCCAGGAAAAAACAGGTCTCCATCACAGGCCCTCCAAGTCCACTTCCAGGTCACTTACCTTGTACAGATCCCAGGAAAAACCAGGTCTCCATCACAGGCCTTCCAAGTCCACCTCCACGCCACTTACCTTGTACACATCCCAGGAAAAAACAGGTCTCCATCACAGGCCCTCCAAGTCCACATCCACGCCACTTACCTTGTACAGATCCCAGGAAAAACCAGGTCTCCATCACAGGCCCTCCAAGTACACTTCCAGGTCACTTACCTTGTACAGATCCCAGGAAAAACCAGGTCTCCATCACAGGCCCTCCATGTCCACTTCCAGGTCACTTACCTTGGACAGATCCCAGGAAAAACCAGGCCTCCATCACAGGCCCTCCAAGTCCACCTCCACGCCACTTACTTTCTACAGACTGCGGGGCAATCCAGGTCTCCAGCATAGACCCTCCAAGTCCACTCCACATCACTGACTTTGTACAGATCCCAGGAAAAACCAGGTCTCCATCACAGGCCCTCTATGTCCACTTCCAGGTCACTTACTTTGTACAGATCCCAGAATAAACCAGGACTCCAACACAGGCCCTCCAAGTCCACTTCCAGGTCACTTACTTTGTACAGATCCCAGGAAAAACAGGTCTCCATCACAGGCCCTCCAAGTCCACTTCCAGGTCACTTACCTTGTACAGATCCCAGGAAAAACCAGGTCTCCATCACAGGCCCTCAGTCCACTTCCAGGTCACATACCTTGTACAGATCCCAGGAAAAACCAGGTCTCCATCACAGGCCCTCCAAGTCCACTTCCAGGTCACTTACTTGGTACAGATCCCAGGAAAAACCAGGTCTCCATCACAGGCGCTCAAAGTCCACTTCCAGGTCACTTACGTTGCAAAGATCCCTGGAAAAACCAGGTCTCCATCCGAGGCGCTCTACGTCCATCTCAAGGCCACTTACTTTCTACACAGCATGGGCACATCAAGGCCTGCAGCACAGACGCTCTAAGTCCACGTCCACCCCACTTACCTTGTACAGATGCCAGGAAAAACCAGGTCTCCATCACCGGCACTCAATGTCCACTTCCAGGTCACTTACCTTGTACAGATCCCAGGAAAAACCAGGTCTCCATCACAGACCCTCCATGTCCACCTCCACGCCCCTTACCTTGTACAGATCCCAGAAAAACCAGGTCTCCATCACAGGCCCTCCATGTCCACTTCCAGGTCACTTACCTTGTACAGATCCCAGGAAAAACCAGGTCTCCATCACAGGCCCTCCAAGTCCACTTCCAGGTCACTTACCTTGTACAGATACCAGGAAAAACCAGGTCGCCAGCATAGACGCTCCAAATCCACCTCCACGCCACTTACTTTCTAAAGACCGTGGGGCAATCCAGGTCTCCAGCATAGACGCTCCAAGTCCACTTCCAGATCACTTACCTTGTACAGATCCCAGGAAAAACCAGGTCTCCATCACAGGCCCTCCAAGTCCACCTCCACGCCACTTACTTTCTACAGACTGCGGGGCAATCCAGGTCTCCAGCATAGACGCTCCAAGTCCACTCAACATCACTGAACTTGTACAGATCCCAGGAAAAACCAGGTCTCCAACAGAGGCCCTCCATGTCCACTTCCAGGTCACTTACCTTGTACAGATCCCAGGAAAAACACGTCTCCAACACAGGCCCTCCAAGTCCACTTCCAGGTCACTTACTTTGTACAGATCCCAGGAAAAACAGGTCTCCATCACAGGCCCTCCAAGTCCACTTCCAGGTCAATTACTTTGTACAGATCCCAGGAAAACCAGGTCTCCATCACAGGCCCTCCAAGTCCACTTCCAGATCACTTACCTTGTACAGATCCCAGGAAAAACCAGGTCTCCATCACAGGCCCTCCATGTCCACTTCCAGGTCACTTACCTTGTACAGATCCCAGGAAAAACCAGGACTCCAACACAGGCCTTCCAAGTCCACTTCCGTATCACTTACTTTGTACAGATCCCAGGAAAAAACAGGTCTCCATCACAGGCCCTCCAACTCCACTTCCAGGTCACTTACCTTGTAGAGATCCCAGGAAAAACCAGGTCTCCAACACAGGCCTTCCAAGTCCACTTCCATGTCACTTACTTTGTTCAGATCCCAGGAAAAAACAAGTCCCCATCACAGGCCCTCCAAGTCCACTCCACATCATTTACTTTGTACAGATCCCAGGATAAACCAGCTCTCCATCACAGGCGCTCCAAGGCCACTTCCAGGTCACTCACTTTGTACAGATCCGAGGAAAAAACAGGTCTCCATCACAGGCCCTCCAATTCCACTTCCAGGTCACTTACTTTGTACAGATCCCAGGAAAAACCAGGTCTCCATCACAGGCACTCCAAGTCCATCCGAAAACCACTTACTTTCTACACAGCGCAGACACATCAAGGCCTCCAGCACCGACGCTCTAAGTCCACGTCCACCACACTTACCTTGTACAGATCCCAGGAAAAACCAGGTCTCCATAACAGGCGCTCTATGGCCACTTCCAGCTCACTTACTTTGTACAGATCCCAGAAAAAACAGATCTCCATCACAGACCCTCCATGTCCACTTCCAGGTCACTTACCTTGTACAGATCCCAGGAAAAACCAGGTCTCCATCACAGGCCCTCCAAGTCCACCTCCACGCCACTTACTTTCTACAGACTGCGAGGCAATCCAGGTCTCCAGCATAGACCCTCCAAGTCCACTCCACATCACTGACTTTGTACAGATCCCAGGAAAAAACAGGTCTCCATCACAGACGCTCCATGTCCAACTCCACGCCACTTACCTTATACAGATCCCAGGAAAAAACAGGTCTCCATCACAGGCCCTCCATGTCCACTTCCAGGTCACTTACCTTGTACAGATCCCAGGAAAAAACAGGTCGCCAGCATAGACGCTCCAAATCCACCTCCACGCCACTTACTTTCTACAGACCGCGGGGCAATCCAGGTCTCCAGCATAGACGCTCCAAGTCCACTTCCAGATCACTTACCTTGTACAGATCCCAGGAAAAACCAGGTCTCCAACACAGGCCCTCCAAGTCCACTTCCAGGTCACTTACTTTGTACAGATCCCAGGAAAAACAGGTCTCCATCACAGGCCCTCCAACTCCACTTCCAGGTCACTTACCTTGTAGAGATCCCAGGAAAAACCAGGACTCCAACACAGGACTTCCAAGTCCACTTCCATGTCACTTACTTTGTTCAGATCCCAGGAAAAAACAAGTCCCCATCACAGGCCCTCCAAGTCCACTCCACATCATTTACTTTGTACAGATCCCAGGATAAACCAGCTCTCCATCACAGGGGCTCCAAGGCCACTTCCAGGTCACTCACTTTGTACAGATCCGAGGAAAAACCAGGTCTCCATCACAGGCCCTCCAATTCCACTTCCAGGTCACTTACTTTGTACAGATCCCAGGAAAAACCAGGTCTCCATCACAGGCACTCCACGTCCATCCGAAAACCACTTACTTTCTACACAGCGCAGACACATCAAGGCCTCCAGCACCGACGCTCTAAGTCCACGTCCACCACACTTACCTTGTACAGATCCCAGGAAAAACCAGGTCTCCATAACAGGCGCTCTATGGCCACTTCCAGCTCACTTACTTTGTACAGATCCCAGAAAAAACAGATCTCCATAACAGGCCCTCCATGTCCACTTCCAGGTCACTTCCTTTGTACTGATCCCAGGAAAAACCAGGTCTCCATCACAGGCCCTCCAAGTCCACCTCCACGCCACTTACTTTCTACAGACCACGGGGCAATCCAGGTCTCCATCACAGGCCCTCCAAGTCCACTTCCAGGTCACTTACTTTGTACAGATCCCAAGAAAAAACAGGTCCCCATCACAGGCCCTCCAAGTCCACTCCACATCACTTACTTTGTACAGATCCCAGGAAAAAACTGGTCTCCATCACAGGCGCTCTAAGTCCATCTCGAGGCCACTTACTTTCTACACAACATGGGCACATCAAGGCCTCCAGCACAGACCCTCCATGTCCACGTCCACCCCACTTACCTTGTACAGATCCCAGGAAAAACCAGGTCTCCATCACAGGCACTCTATGTCCACTTCCAGATCACTTACCTTGTACAGATCCCAGGAAAAACCAGGTCTCCATCACAGGCGCCCTATGGCCACTTCCAGGTCACTTACTTTGTACAGATCCCAGGAAAAACCAGGTCTCCATCTCAGGCCCTCCATGTCCACTTCCAGGTCACTTACCTTGTACAGATGCCAGGAAAAACCAGGTCTCCATCACAGGCCCTCCAAGTCCACTTCCAGGTCACTTACCTTGTACAGATCCCAGGAAAAACCAGGTCTCCATCACAGGCAATCTATGGCCACTTCCACATCACTTACTTTGTACAGATCCCAGGAAAAACCAGGTCTCCATCACAGGCGCCCTATGGCCACTTCCAGGTCACTTACTTTGTACAGATCCCAGGAAAAACCAGGTCTCCATCACAGGCCCTCCATGTCCACTTCCAGGTCACTTACCTTGTACAGATCCCAGGAAAAACCAAGTCTCCATCACAGGCCCTCCAAGTCCACCTCCACGCCACTTACTTTCTACAGACAGCGGGGCAATCCAGGTCTCCAGCATAGACGCTCCAAGTCCACTTCCAGGTCACTTACTTTGTACAGATCCCAGGAAAAACCAAGTCTCCATCACAGGCACTCTATGGCCACTTCCAGGTCACTTACTTTGTACAGATCCCAGGAAAAACCAGGTCTCCATCACAAGCCCTCCAAGTCCACCTCCACGCCACTTACTTTCTACAGACTGCGGGGCAATCCAGGTCTCCAGCATAGACCCTCCAAGTCCACTCCACATCACTGACTTTGTACAGATCCCAGGAAAAAACAGGTCTCCATCACAGGCCCTCCAAGTCCACTTCCAGGTCACTTACTTTGTACAGATCCCAGGAAAAAACAGGTCCCCATCACAGGCCCTCCAAGTCCACTCCACATCACTTACTTTGTTCAGATCCCAGGAAAAAACAGGTCCCCATCACAGGCCCTCCAAGTCCACTCCACATCATTTACTTTGTACAGATCCCAGGAAAAACCAGGTCTCCATCACAGGCGCTCTATGGCCACTTCCAGCTCACTTACTTTGTACAGATCCCAGGAAAAACCAGGTCTCCATCACAGGCCCTCCATGTCCACTTCCAGGTCACTTACCTTGTACAGATCCCAGGAAAAACCAGGTCTCCATCACAGGCCCTCCAAGTCCACCTCCACGCCACTTACTTTCTAGAGACAGCGGGGCAATCCAGGTCTCCAGCATAGACGCTCCAAGTCCACTCCACATCACTGACTTTGTACAGATCCCAGGAAAAAACAGGTCTCCATCACAGGCCCTCCATGTCCACCTCCACGCCACTTACCTTGTACAGATCCCAGGAAAAACCAGGTCTCCATCACAGGCCCTCCATGTCCACTTCCAGGTCACTTACCTTGTACAGATCCCAGGAAAAACCAGGTCTCCATCACAGGCCCTCCAAGTCCACTTCCAGGTCACTTACTTGGTACAGATCCCAGGAAAAACCAGGTCTCCATCACAGGCCCTCCATGTCCACTTCCAGGTCACTTACATTGTACAGATCCCAGGAAAAACCAGGTCTCCATCACAGGCCCTCCAAGTCCACCTCCACGCCACTTACTTTCTACAGACCGCGGGGCAATCCAGGTCTCCAGCATAGACGCTCCAAGTCCACTTCCAGGTCACTTACTTTGTACAGATCCCAGGAAAAACTAGGTCTCCATCACAGGCGCTCTATGTCCTTTTCCAGTTCACTTACTTTGTACAGATCCCAGGAAAAACGAGGTCTCCATCACAGGCGCTCTATGTCCTTTTCCAGGTCACTTACTTTGTACAGATACCAGGAAAAACCAGGTCTCCATCACAGGCGCTCTATGTCCACTTCCAGGTCACTTACTTTGTACAGATTCGAGAAAAACCACGTCTCCATCACAGGCCCTCCAAGTCCACTTCCAGGTCACTTACTTTGTACAGATCCCAGGAAAAACCAGGTCTCCATCACAGGCCCTCAAAGTCCACTTCCAGGTCACTTACGTTGCAAAGATCCCTGGAAAAACCAGGTCTCCATCACAGGCGCTCTAAGTCCATCTCAAGGCCACTTACTTTCTACACAGCATGGGAACATCATGGCCTCCAGCACAGACGCTCTATGTCCACGTCCACCCCACTTACCTTGTACAGATGCCAGGAAAAACCAGGTCTCCATCACCGGCACTCTATGTCCACTTCCAGGTCACTTACTTTGTACAGATCCCAGGAAAAACCAGGTCCCCATCACAGGCCCTCCATGTCCACTTCCAGGTCACTTACCTTGTACAGATCCCAGGAAAAACCAGGTCTCCATCACAGGCCCTCCATGTCCACTTCCAGGTCACTTACCTTGTACAGATCCCAGGAAAAACCAGGTCTCCATCACAGGCCCTCCATGTCCACTTCCAGGTCACTTACCTTGTACAGATCCCAGGAAAAACCAGGTCTCCAGCATAGACGCTCCAAGTCCACCTCCACGCCACTTACTTTCTACAGACCGCGGGGCAATCCAGGTCTCCAGCATAGACGCACCAAGTCCACTTCCAGGTCACTTACTTTGTACAGATCCCAGGAAAAACCAGGTCTCCATCACAGGCCCTCCATGTCCTTTTCCAGGTCACTTACCTTGTACAGATCCCAGAAAAAACCAGGTCTCCATCACAGGCCATCCAAGTCCACTTCCAGGTCACTTACTTGGTACAGATCCCAGGAAAAAACAGGTCTCCATCACAGGCCCTCCAAGTCCACTTCCAGGTCACTTACTTTGTACAGATCCCAGGAAAAACCAGGTCCCCATCACAGGCCCTCCAAGTCCACTTCCACATCACTTACTTTGTACAGATCCCAGGGAAAAACAGGTCCCCATCACAGGCCCTCCAAGTCCACTCCACATCATTTACTTTGTACAGATCCCAGGAAAAACCAGGTCTCCATCACAGGCGCTCTATGGCCACTTCCAGGTCACTTACTTTGTACAGATCCCAGGAAAAACCAGGTCCCCATCACAGGCGCTCTAAGTCCATCTCGAGGCCACTTACTTTCTATACAGCATGGGCACATCAAGGCCTCCAGCACAGACGCTCTAAGTCCACGTCCACCCCACTTACATTGTACAGATCCCAGGAAAAAACAGGTCCCCATCACAGGCCCTCCATGTCCACTTCCAGGTCACTTCCTTTGTACTGATCCCAGGAAAAAACAGGTCTCCATCACAGGCCCTCCAAGTCCACCTCCACGCCACTTACTTTCTACAGACCACGGGGCAATCCAGGTCTCCATCACAGGCCCTCCAAGTCCACTTCCAGGTCACTTACTTTGTACGGATCCCAAGAAAAAACAGGTCCCCATCACAGGCCCTCCAAGTCCACTCCACATCACTTACTTTGTACAGATCCCAGGAAAAAACTGGTCTCCATCACAGGCGCTCTAAGTCCATCTCGAGGCCACTTACTTTCTACACAACATGGGCACATCAAGGCCTCCAGCACAGACCCTCCATGTCCACGTCCACCCCACTTACCTTGTACAGATCCCAGGAAAAACCAGGTCTCCATCACAGGCACTCTATGTCCACTTCCACATCACTTACTTTGTACAGATCCCAGGAAAAACCAGGTCTCCATCACAGGCGCCCTATGGCCACTTCCAGGTCACTTACTTTGTACAGATCCCAGGAAAAACCAGGTCTCCATCTCAGGCCCTCCATGTCCACTTCCAGGTCACTTACCTTGTACAGATGCCAGGAAAAACCAGGTCTCCATCACAGGCCCTCCAAGTCCACTTCCAGGTCACTTACCTTGTACAGATCCCAGGAAAAACCAGGTCTCCATCACAGGCACTCTATGGCCACTTCCAGGTCACTTACTTTGTACAGATCCCAGGAAAAACCAGGTCTCCATCACAGGCCCTCCATGTCCACTTCCAGGTCACTTACTTTGTACAGATCCCAGGAAAAACCAGGTCTCCATCACAAGCCCTCCAAGTCCACCTCCACGCCACTTACTTTCTACAGACTGCGGGGCAATCCAGGTCTCCAGCATAGACCCTCCAAGTCCACTCCACATCACTGACTTTGTACAGATCCCAGGAAAAAACAGGTCTCCATCACAGGCCCTCCAAGTCCACTTCCAGGTCACTTACTTTGTACAGATCCCAGGAAAAAACAGGTCCCTATCACAGGCCCTCCAAGTCCACTCCACATCACTTACGTTGTTCAGATCCCAGGAAAAAACAGGTCCCCATCACAGGCCCTCCAAGTCCACTCCACATCATTTACTTTGTACAGATCCCAGGAAAAACCAGGTCTCCATCACAGGCGCTCTATGGCCACTTCCAGCTCACTTACTTTGTACAGATACCAGGAAAAACCAGGTCTCCATCACAGGCCCTCCATGTCCACTTCCAGGTCACTTACCTTGTACAGATCCCAGGAAAAACCAGGTCTCCATCACAGGCCCTCCAAGTCCACCTCCACGCCACTTACTTTCTACAGACAGCGGGGCAATCCAGGTCTCCAGCATAGACGCACCAAGTCCACTCCACATCACTGACTTTGTACAGATCCCAGGAAAAAACTGGTCTCCATCACAGGCGCTCCATGTCCACCTCCACGCCACTTACCTTGTACAGATCCCAGGAAAAACCAGGTCTCCATCACCGGCAATCTATGTCCACTTCCAGGTCACTTACTTTGTACAGATCCCAGGAAAAACCAGGTCTCCATCACAGGCCCTCCATGTCCACTTCCAGGTCACTTACCTTGTACAGATCCCAGGAAAAACCAGGTCTCCATCACAGGCCCTCCAAGTCCACCTCCACGCCACTTACTTTCTACAGACAGCGGGGCAATCCAGGTCTCCAGCATAGACGCTCCAAGTCCACTCCACATCACTGACTTTGTACAGATCCCAGGAAAAACCAGGTCTCCATCACAGGCCCTCCATGTCCACTTCCAGGTCACTTACTTTGTACAGATCCCAGGAAAACCAGGTCTCCATCACAGGCCCTCCATGTCCACTTCCAGGTCACTTACCTTGTACAGATCCCAGGAAAAACCAGGTCTCCATCACAGGCCATCCAAGTCCACTTCCAGGTCACTTACTTTGTACAGATCCCAGGAAAAACCAGGTCTCCATCACAGGCCCTCCAAGTCCACTTCCAGGTCACTTACTTTGTACAGATCCCAGGAAAAACCAGGTCTCCATCACAGGCCCTCCAAGTCCACTTCCACGTCACTTACTTTGTTCAGATCCCAGGGAAAAACAGGTCTCCATCACAGGCCCTCCAAGTCCACTCCACATCACTTACTTTGTACAGATCCCAGGAAAAACCAGGTCTCCATCACAGGCCCTCTATGTCCACTTCCAGGTCACTTACTTTGTACAGATCCCAGGCAAAACCAGGTCCCCATCACAGGCGCTCTAAGTCCATCTCGAGGCCACTTACTTTCTACACAGCATGGGCACATCAAGGCCTCCAGCACAGACGCTCTAAGTCCACGTCCACCCCACTTACCTTGTACAGATCCCAGGAAAAAACAGGTCCCCATCACAGGACCTCCAAGTCCACTCCACGTCACTTACTTTGTACAGATACCAGGAAAAAGCAGGTCTCCATCACAGGCCCTCCATGTCCACTTCCAGGTCACTTCCTTTGTACAGATCCCAGGAAAAAACAGGTCTCCATCACAGGCCCTCCAAGTCCACCTCCACGCCACTTACTTTCTACAGACCACGGGGCAATCCAGGTCTCCATCACAGGCCCTCCAAGTCCACTTCCAGGTCACTTACTTTGTACAGATCCCAAGAAAAAACAGGTCCCCATCACAGGCCCTCCAAGTCCACTCCACATCACTTACTTTGTACAGATCCCAGGAAAAAACTGGTCTCCATCACAGGCGCTCTAAGTCCATCTCGAGGCCACTTACTTTCTACAGAACATGGGCACATCAAGGCCTCCAGCACAGACCCTCCATGTCCACGTCCACCCCACTTACCTTGTACAGATCCCAGGAAAAACCAGGTCTCCATCACAGGCACTCTATGTCCACTTCCACATCACTTACTTTGTACAGATCCCAGGAAAAACCAGGTCTCCATCACAGGCGCCCTATGGCCACTTCCAGGTCACTTACTTTGTACAGATCCTAGGAAAAACCAGGTCTCCATCACAGGCCCTCCATGTCCACTTCCAGGTCACTTACCTTGTACAGATCCCAGGAAAAACCAAGTCTCCATCACAGGCCCTCCAAGTCCACCTCCACGCCACTTACTTTCTACAGACAGCGGGGCAATCCAGGTCTCCAGCATAGACGCTCCAAGTCCACTTCCAGGTCACTTACTTTGTACAGATCCCAGGAAAAACCAGGTCTCCATCACAGGCACTCTATGGCCACTTCCAGGTCACTTACTTTGTACAGATCCCAGGAAAAACCAGGTCTCCATCACAAGCCCTCCAAGTCCACCTCCACGCCACTTACTTTCTACAGACTGCGGGGCAATCCAGATCTCCAGCATAGACCCTCCAAGTCCACTCCACATCACTGACTTTGTACAGATCCCAGGAAAAAACAGGTCTCCATCACAGGCCCTCCAAGTCCACTTCCAGGTCACTTACTTTGTACAGATCCCAGGAAAAAACAGGTCCCCATCACAGGCCCTCCATGTCCACTCCACATCACTTACTTTGTTCAGATCCCAGGAAAAAACAGGTCCCCATCACAGGCCCTCCAAGTCCACTCCACATCATTCACTTTGTACAGATCCCAGGAAAAACCAGGTCTCCATCACAGGCGCTCTATGGCCACTTCCAGCTCACTTACTTTGTACAGATCCCAGGAAAAACCAGGTCTCCATCACAGGCCCTCCATGTCCACTTCCAGGTCACTTACCTTGTACAGATCCCAGGAAAAACCAGGTCTCCATCACAGGCCCTCCAAGTCCACCTCCACGCCACTTACTTTCTACAGACCGCGGGGCAATCCAGGTCTCCAGCATAGATCCTCAAAGTCCACTCCACATCACTGACTTTGTACAGATCCCAGGAAAAAACAGGTCTCCATCACAGGCCCTCCATGTCCACCTCCACGCCACTTACCTTGTACAGATCCCAGGAAAAACCAGGTCTCCATCACAGGCCCTCCATGTCCACTTCCAGGTCACTTACCTTGTACAGATCCCAGGAAAAACCAGGTCTCCATCACAGGCCCTCCAAGTCAACTTCCAGGTCACTTACTTGGTACAGATCCCAGGAAAAACCAGGTCTCCATCACAGGCCCTCCATGTCCACTTCCAGGTCACTTACATTGTACAGATCCCAGGAAAAACCAGGTCTCCATCACAGGCCCTCCAAGTCCACCTCCACGCCACTTACTTTCTACAGACCGCGGGGCAATCAGGTCTCCAGCATAGGCGCTCCAGTCCACTTCCAGGTCACTTACTTTGTACAGATCCCAGGAAAAACCAGGTCTCCATCACAGGCGCTCTATGTCCACTTCCAGGTCACTTACTTTGTACAGATCCCAGGAAAAACCAGGTCTCCAACACAGGCCCTCCAAGTCCACTTCCAGGTCACTTACTTTGTACAGATCCCAGGAAAACCAGGTCTCCATCACAGGCCCTCCATGTCCACTTCCAGGTCACTTACCTTGTACAGATCCCAGGAAAAACCAGGTCTCCATCACAGGCCCTCCATGTCCACTTCCAGGTCACTTACCTTGTACAGATCCCAGGAAAAACCAGGTCTCCATCACAGGCCCTCCATGTCCACTTCCAGGTCACTTACCTTGTACAGATCCCAGGAAAAACCAGGTCTCCAGCATAGACGCTCCAAGTCCACCTCCACGCCACTTACTTTCTACAGACCGCGGGGCAATCCAGGTCTCCAGCATAGACGCACCAAGTCCACTTCCAGGTCACTTACTTTGTACAGATCCCAGGAAAAACTAGGTCTCCATCACAGGCGCTCTATGTCCTTTTCCAGGTCACTTACCTTGTACAGATCCCAGGAAAAACCAGGTCTCCATCACAGGCCCTCCAAGTCCACTTCCAGGTCACTTACCTTGTACAGATCCCAGGAAAAACCAGGTCTCCATCACAAGCCCTCCAAGTCCACCTCCACGCCACTTAATTTCTACAGACTGCGGGGCAATCCAGGTCTCCAGCATAGACCCTCCAAGTCCACTCCACATCACTGACTTTGTACAGATCTCCAGGAAAAAACAGGTCTCCATCACAGGCCCTCCAAGTCCACTTCCAGGTCACTTACTTTGTACAGATCCCAGGAAAAACCAGGTCTCCATCACAGGCCCTCCAAGTCCACTTCCAGGTCACTTACTTTGTACAGATCCCAGGAAAAACCAGGTCTCCATCACAGGCCCTCAAAGTCCACTTCCAGGTCACTTACGTTGCAAAGATCCCAGGAAAAACCAGGTCTCCATCACAGGCGCTCTAAGTCCATCTCAAGGCCACTTACTTTCTACACAGCATGGGCACATCAAGGCCTCCAGTACAGACGCTCTAAGTCCACGTCCACCCCACTTACCTTGTACAGATGCCAGGAAAAACCAGGTCTCCATCACCGGCACTCTATGTCCACTTCCAGGTCACTTACTTTGTACAGATCCCAGGAAAAACCAGGTCTCCATCACAGGCCCTCCATGTCCACTTCCAGGTCACTTACCTTGTACAGATCCCAGGAAAAACCAGGTCTCCATCACAGGCCCTCCAAGTCCACCTCCACGCCACTTACTTTCTACAGACAGCGGGGCAATCCAGGTCTCCAGCATAGACGCTCCAAGTCCACTCCACATCACTGACTTTGTACAGATCCCAGGAAAAAACAGGTCTCCATCACAGGCCCTCCATGTCCACCTCCACGCCACTTACCTTGTACAGATCCCAGGAAAAACCAGGTCTCCATCACAGGCCCTCCATGTCCACTTCCAGGTCACTTACCTTGTACAGATCCCAGGAAAAACCAGGTCTCCACACAGGCCCTCCATGTCCTTTTCCAGGTCACTTACTTGTACAGATCCCAGAAAAAACCAGGTCTCCATCACAGGCCATCCAAGTCCACTTCCAGGTCACTTACTTCGTACAGATCCCAGGAAAAAACAGGTCTCCATCACAGGCCCTCCAAGTCCACTTCCAGGTCACTTACTTTGTACAGATCCCAGGAAAAACCAGGTCCACATCACAGGCCCTCCAAGTCCACTTCCACATCACTTACTTTGTTCAGATCCCAGGGAAAAACAGGTCCCCATCACAGGCCCTCCAAGTCCACTCCACATCATTTACTTTGTACAGATCCCAGGAAAAACCAGGTCTCCATCACAGGCCATCCAAGTCCACTTCCAGGTCACTTACTTTGCACAGATCCCAGGAAAAACCAGGTCCCCAGCACAGACGCTCTAAGTCCACACCCACCCCACTTACCTTGTACAGATCCCAGGAAAAAACAGGTCCCCATCACAGGCCCTCCATGTCCACTTCCAGGTCACTTCCTTTGTACTGATCCCAGGAAAAAACAGGTCTCCATCACAGGCCCTCCAAGTCCACCTCCACGCCACATACTTTCTACAGACCACGGGGCAATCCAGGTCTCCATCACAGGCCCTCCAAGTCCACTTCCAGGTCACTTACTTTGTACAGATCCCAGGAAAAAACTGGTCTCCATCACAGGCGCTCTAAGTCCATCTCGAGGCCACTTACTTTCTACACAACATGGGCACATCAAGGCCTCCAGCACAGACCCTCCATGTCCACGTCCACCCCACTTACCTTGTACAGATCCCAGGAAAAACCAGGTCTCCATCACAGGCACTCTATGTCCACTTCCACATCACTTACTTTGTACAGATCCCAGGAAAAACCAGGTCTCCATCACAGGCCCTCCAAGTCCACTCCACATCATTTACTTTGTACAGATCCCAGGAAAAACCAGGTCTTCATCACAGGCGCTCTATGGCCACTTCCAGCTCACTTACTTTGTACAGATACCAGGAAAAACCAGGTCTCCATCACAGGCCCTCCATGTCCACTTCCAGGTCACTTACCTTGTACAGATCCCAGGAAAAACCAGGTCTCCATCACAGGCCCTCCAAGTCCACCTCCACGCCACTTACTTTCTACAGACAGCGGGGCAATCCAGGTCTCCATCACAGGCGCTCCAAGTCCACTCCACATCACTGACTTTGTACAGATCCCAGGAAAAACAGGTCTCCATCACAGACCCTCCATGTCCACCTCCACGCCACTTACCTTGTACAGATCCCAGGAAAAACCAGGTCTCCATCACAGGCCCTCCATGTCCACTTCCAGGTCACTTACCTTGTACAGATCCCAGGAAAACCAGGTCTCCATCACAGGCCCTCCAAGTCCACTTCCAGGTCACTTACCTTGTACAGATCCCAGGAAAAACCAGGTCTCCATCACAGGCCCTCCATGTCCACTTCCAGGTCACTTACATTGTACAGATCCCAGGAAAAACCAGGTCTCCATCACAGGCCCTCCAAGTCCACCTCCACGCCCCTTACTTTCTACAGACCGCGGGGCAATCCAGGTCTCCAGCATAGACGCTCCAAGTCCACTTCCAGGTCACTTACTTTGTACAGATCCCAGGAAAAACCAGGTCTCCATCACAGGCGCTCGATGTCCACTTCCAGGTCACTTACTTTGTACAGATCCCAGGATAAACCAGGACTCCAACACAGGCCCTCCAAGTCCACTTCCAGGTCACTTACTTTGTACAGATCCCAGGAAAAACAGGTCTCCATCAAAGGCCCTCCAAGTCCACTTCCAGGTCACTTACTTTGTACAGATCCCAGGAAAAACCAGGTCTCCATCACAGGCCCTCCAAGTCCACTTCCAGGTCATTTACGTTGCAAAGATCCCTGGAAAACCAGGTCTCCATCCGCTCTAAGTCCATCTCAAGGCCACTTTCTTTCTACACAGCATGGGAACATCATGGCCTCCAGCACAGACGCTCTAAGTCCACGTCCACTCCACTTACCTTGTACAGATGCCAGGAAAAACCAGGTCTCCATCACCGGCACTCTATGTCCACTTCCAGGTCACTTACTTTGTACAGATCCCAGGAAAAACCAGGTCCCCATCACAGGCCCTCCATGTCCACTTCCAGGTCACTTACCTTGTACAGATCCCAGGAAAAACCAGGTCTCCATCACAGGCCCTCCATGTCCACTTCCAGGTCACTTACCTTGTACAGATCCCAGGAAAAACCAGGTCTCCATCACAGGCCCTCCATGTCCACTTCCAGGTCACTTACCTTGTACAGATCCCAGGAAAAACCAGGTCTCCAGCATAGACGCTCCAAGTCCACTTCCACGCCACTTACTTTCTACAGACCGCGGGGCAATCCAGGTCTCCAGCATAGACGCACCAAGTCCACTTCCAAGTCACTTACTTTGTACAGATCCCAGGAAAAACTAGGTCTCCATCACAGGCGCTCTATGTCCTTTTCCAGGTCACTTACCTTGTACAGATCCCAGGAAAAACCAGGTCTCCATCACAGGCCCTCCATGTCCACTTCCAGGTCACTTACCTTGTACAGATCCCAGGAAAAACCAGGTCTCCATCACAAGCCCTCCAAGTCCACCTCCACGCCACTTACTTTCTACAGACTGCGGGGCAATCCAGGTCTCCAGCATAGACCCTCCAAGTCCACTCCACATCACTGACTTTGTACAGATCCCAGGAAAAACCAGGTCCCCATCACAGGCCCTCCAAGTCCACTTCCAGGTCACTTACTTTGTACAGATCCCAGGAAAAACCAGGTCTCCATCACAGGCCCTCCATATCCACTTCCAGGTCACTTACGTTGCAAAGATCCCAGGAAAACCAGGTCTCCATCACAGGCGCTCTAAGTCCATCTCAAGGCCACTTCTCTTTCTACACAGCATGGGAACATCATGGCCTCCAGCACAGACGCTCTAAGTCCACCTCCACTCCACTTACCTTGTACAGATCCCAGGAAAAACCAGGTCTCCATCACAGGCCCTCCATATCCACTTCCAGGTCACTTACCTTGTAGAGATCCCAGGAAAAACCAGGTCTCCAGCATAGACGCTCCAAGTCCACCTCCACGCCACTTACTTTCTACAGACTGCGGGGCAATCCAGGTCTCCAGCATAGACCCTCCAAGTCCACTCCACATCACTGACTTTGTACAGATCCCAGGAAAAAACAGGTCTCCATCACAGACCCTCCATGTCCACCTCCACGCCACTTACCTTGTACAGATCCCAGGAAAAAACAGGTCTCCATCACAGGCGCTCCATGTCCACCTCCACGCCACTTACCTTGTACAGATCCCAGGAAAAACCAGGTCTCCATCACAGGCCCTCCATGTCCTTTTCCAGGTCACTTACCTTGTAGAGATCCCAGGAAAAACCAGGTCTCCATCACAGGCCATCCAAGTCCACTTCCAGGTCACTTACTTCGTACAGATCCCAGGAAAAACCAGGTCTCCATCACAGGCCCTCCATGTCCACTTCCAGGTCACTTATATTGTACAGATCCCAGGAAAAACCAGGTCTCCATCACAAGCCCTCCAAGTCCACCTCCACGCCACTTACTTTCTACAGACCGCGGGGCAATCCAGGTCTCCAGCATAGACGCTCCAAGTCCACTTCCAGGTCACTTACTTTCTACAGATCCCAGGAAAAACCAGGTCTCCATCACAGGCGCTCTATGTCCACTTCCAGGTCACTTACTTTGTACAGATCCCAGGATAAACCAGGACTCCAACACAGGCCCTCCAAGTCCACTTCCAGGTCACTTACTTTGTACAGATCCCAGGAAAACCAGGTCTCCATCACAGGCCCTCCAAGTCCACTTCCAGGTCACTTACTTTGTACAGATCCCAGGAAAAACCAGGTCTCCATCACAGGCCCTCATAGTCCACTTCCAGGTCACTTACGTTGCAAAGATCCCTGGAAAACCAGGTCTCCATCACAGGCGCTCTAAGTCCATCTCAAGGCCACTTTCTTTCTACACAGCATGGGAACATCATGGCCTCCAGCACAGACGCTCTAAGTCCACGTCCACTCCACTTACCTTGTACAGATGCCAGGAAAAACCAGGTCTCCATCACCGGCACTCTATGTCCACTTCCAGGTCACTTACTTTGTACAGATCCCAGGAAAAACCAGGTCCCCATCACAGGCCCTCCATGTCCACCTCCAGGTCACTTACGTTGTACAGATCCCAGGAAAAACCAGGTCTCCATCACAGGCCCTCCATGTCCACTTCCAGGTCACTTACCTTGTACAGATCCCAGGAAAAACCAGGTCTCCATCACAGGCCCTCCATGTCCACTTCCAGGTCACTTACCTTGTACAGATCCCAGGAAAAACCAGGTCTCCAGCATAGACGCTTCAAGTCCACTTCCACGCCACTTACTTTCTACAGACCGCGGGGAAATCCAGGTCTCCAGCATAGACGCACCAAGTCCACTTCCAGGTCACTTACTTTGTACAGATCCCAGGAAAAACCAGGTCTCCATCACAGGCGCTCTATGTCCTTTTCCAGGTCACTTACCTTGTACAGATCCCAGGAAAAACCAGGTCTCCATCACAGGCCCTCCATGTCCACTTCCAGGTCACTTACCTTGTACAGATCCCAGGAAAAACCAGGTCTCCATCACAAGCCCTCCAAGTCCACCTCCACGCCACTTAATTTCTACAGACTGCGGGGCAATCCAGGTCTCCAGCATAGACCCTCCAAGTCCACTCCACATCACTGACTTTGTACAGATCTCCAGGAAAAAACAGGTCTCCATCACAGGCCCTCCAAGTCCACTTCCAGGTCACTTACTTTGTACAGATCCCAGGAAAAACCAGGTCTCCATCACAGGCCCTCCAAGTCCACTTCCAGGTCACTTACTTTGTACAGATCCCAGGAAAAACCAGGTCTCCATCACAGGCCCTCAAAGTCCACTTCCAGGTCACTTACGTTGTACAGATCCCAGGAAAAACCAGGTCTCCATCACAGGCGCTCTAAGTCCATCTCAAGGCCACTTACTTTCTACAGACCGCGGGGCAATCCAGGTCTCCAGCACAGACGCTCCAAGTCCACTTCCAGCTCACTTACCTTGTACAGATCCCAGGAAAAACCAGGTCTCCATCACCGGCACTC
>NW_028147553.1:3238803-3277806 GCF_008360975.1 Lichenostomus cassidix
TATGTGACCTGGAAGTGGACTTGGAGGGCCTGTGATGGAGACCTGTTTTTTCCTGGGATCTGTACAAAGTAAGTGACCTGGAAGTGGACTTGGAGCGTCCGTGTTGGAGAGCCGGTTTTTCCTGGGATCTGTACAAAGTAAGTGACCTGGAAGTGGACTTCGAGGGCCTGTTAGGGAGACCTGGTTTTTCCTGGGATCTGTAGTAAGTAAGTGGCGTGGAGGTGGACTTGGAGGGCCCGTGATGGAGACCTGTGTTTTCCTGGGATCTGTACAATGTCAGTGACCTGGAAGTGGACTTGGAGGGCCTGTGATGGAGACCTGTGTTTTCCTGGGATGTGTACAAACTAAGCGACCTGGAAGTGGACTTGGAGGGCCTGTGATGGAGACCTGTTTTTTCCTGGGATCTGTACAAAGTAAGTGACCTGGAAGTGGACTTGGAGCGTCCGTGCTGGAGTCCTGGATTGCCCTGCGGTCTGTAGTAAGTAAGTGGCGTGGAGGTGGACTTGGAGGGCCTGTGATGGAGACCTGGTTTTTCCTGGGATCTGTAGAAAGTAAGTGACCTGGAAGTGGACTTGGAGCGTCCGTGTCGTAGAGCCGGTTTTTCCTGGGATCTGTACTAAGTAAGTGACCTGGAAGTGGACTTGGAGGCCCTGTGATGGAGACCTGTTTTTTCCTGGGATCTGTAGAAAGTAAGTGACCTGGAAGTGGACTTGGAGCGTCCGTGCTGGAGAGCTGGATTGCCCCGCGGTCTGTAGAAAGTAAGTGGCGTGGAGGTGGACTTGGAGGGCCTGTGTTGGACACCTGTTTTTTTCTGGGCTCTTTACAATGTCAGTGATCTGGAAGTGGACTTGGAGGGCCTGTGATGGAGACCTGGTTTTTCCTGGGATCTGTAGAAAGTAAGTGACCTGGAAGTGGACTTGGAGCATTCATGCTGGAGGCCTGGATTGCCCCGCGGTCCGTAGAAAGTAAGTGGCGTGGAGGTGGACTTGGAGGGCCTGTGATGGAGAGGTGGTTTTTTCTGGGATCTGTACAAAGTAAGTGACCTGGAAGTGGACTTGGAGGGCCTGTGATGGAGAGGTGGTTTTTCCTGGGATCTGTAGAAAGTAAGTGACCTGGAAGTGGACTTGGAGCGTTCAGTGCTGGAGACCTGGTTTTTTTTGGGATGTGTATAAAGTAAGTGAGCTGGAATTGGAGTTGGCGCGTCTGTGTGGGAGAGGTGGTTTTTGCTGGGATGTGTACCAAGTAAGTGACCTGGAAGTGGATTTGGAGGGTCTGTGATGGAGAGCTGGTTTTTCCTTGGATGTGTACAATGTAAGTGACCTGGAAGTGGACTTGGAGCGTCCATGCTGGAGACCTGGATTTCCCCGTGGTCTGTAGAAAGGAAGTGGCGTGGCGGTGGACTTGGAGAGCCTTTGATGGAGAGCTGGTTTTTTTTTGGGATGTGTATAAAGTAAGTGACCTGGAAGTGGAGTTGGAGCGTCTATGCTGGAGAGCTGGATTGCCCCGTGGTCTGTAGAAAGTAAGGGGTGTGGGGGTGGACTTGGAGGGCCTGTGATGTAGAGCTGGTTTTTTTTGGGATGTGTACAAAGTAAGTGACCTGGAAGTGGACTTGGAGGGTGTGTGATGGAGAGATGTTTTTTTCTGGGATTTGTAGAAAGTAAGTGGCGTGGAGGTGGACTTGGAGGGCGTGTGCTGGAGACCTGGTTTTTCCTGGGATGTGTACAAAGTAAGTGACCTGGAAGTGGACTTGGAGCGTCCGTGCTGGAGACCTGGATTGCCCCGGGATCTGTAGAAAGTAAGTGGCGTGGAGGTGGACTTGGAGGGCCTGTGATGGAGACCTGTATTTTCCTGGGATGTGTACAAACTAAGTGACCTAGAAGTGGACTTGGAGGGCCTGTGATGGAGACCTGGTTTTTCCTGGGATGTGTACAAAGTAAGTGACCTGGAAGTGGACTTGGAGCGTTCAGTGGTGGAGACCTGGATTTTCCTGGGGTCTGTACAAGGTAAGTGACCTGGAAGTGGACTTGGAGTGTCCATGCTGGAGACCTGGATTGCCTCGCGGTCTGTAGAAAGTAAGTGGCGTGGAGGTGGACTTGGAGGGCCTGTGATGGAGAGCTGGTTTTTTCTGGGATCTGTACAAAGTCAGTGACCTGGAAGTGGACTTGGAGGGCCTGTGATGGAGACCTGTTTTTTCCTGGGATGTGTACAAAGTAAGTGGCGTGGAGGTGGACTTGGAGGGCCTGTGATGGAGACCTGTTTTTCCCTGGGATGTGTACAAAGTAAGTGACCTGGAAGTGGACTTGGAGGGCCTGTGATGGAGACCTGGTTTTTCCTGGGATGTGTACATACTAAGTGAATTGGAAGTGGACTTGGAGGGCCTGTGATGGAGACCTGTTTTTTTCTGGGATCTGTGGAAAATAAGTGACCTGGAAGTGGACTTGGAGGGCCCGTGATGGAGACCTGGTTTTTCCTGGGATCTGTACAAGGTAAGTGACCTGGAAGTGGACTTGGAGCGTCCGTGCTGGAGTCCTGGATTTCCCCGCGGTCTGTGGAATGTAAGTGGCGTGGAGGTGGACTTGGAGGGCCTGTGATGGAGACCTGTTTTTTCCTGGGATGTGTACAATGTCAGTGACCTGGAAGTGGACTTGGAGGGCCTGTGATGGAGACCTGGTTTTTCCTGGGATCTGTACTAAGTAAGTGACCTGGAAGTGGACTTGGAGCGTCCGTGCTGGAGTCCTGGATTGCCCTGCGGTCTGTAGTAAGTAAGTGGCGTGGAGGTGGATTTGGAGGGCCTGTGATGGAGAGCTGGTTTTTCCTGGGATCTGTACAAAGTAAGTGACCTGGAAGTGGACTTGGAGCGTCCGTGTCGGAGAGCCGGTTTTTCCTGGGATCTGTACAAAGTAAGTGACCTGGAAGTGGACTTGGAGGGCCTGTGAGGGAGACCTGTGTTTTCCTGGGATGTGTACAAAGTAAGTGACCTGGAAGTGGACTTGGAGGGCCTGTGATGGAGACCTGTTTTTTCCTGGGATCTGTAGAAAGTAAGTGACCTGGAAGTGGACTTGGAGCGTCCGTGCTGGAGTCCTGGATTGCCCTGCGGTCTGTAGTAAGTAAGTGGCGTGGAGGTGGACTTGGAAGGCCTGTGATGGAGACCTGGTTTTTCCTGGGATCTGTAGAAAGTAAGTGACCTGGAAGTGGACTTGGAGCGTCCGTGTCGTAGAGCCGATTTTTCCTGGGATCTGTACTAAGTAAGTGACCTGGAAGTGGACTTGGAGGCCCTGTGATGGAGACCTGTTTTTTCCTGGGATCTGTAGAAAGTAAGTGACCTGGAAGTGGACTTGGAGCGTCCGTGCTGGAGAGCTGGATTGCCCCGCGGTCTGTAGAAAGTAAGTGGCGTGGAGGTGGACTTGGAGGGCCTGTGTTGGACACCTGTTTTTTTCTGGGTTCTTTACAATGTCAGTGATCTGGAAGTGGACTTGGAGGGCCTGTGATGGAGACCTGGTTTTTCCTGGGATCTGTAGAAAGTAAGTGACCTGGAAGTGGACTTGGAGCATTCATGCTGGAGGCCTGGATTGCCCCGCGGTCCGTAGAAAGTAAGTGGCGTGGAGGTGGACTTGGAGGGCCTGTGATGGAGAGGTGGTTTTTTCTGGGATCTGTACAAAGTAAGTGACCTGGAAGTGGACTTGGAGGGCCTGTGATGGAGAGGTGGTTTTTCCTGGGATCTGTAGAAAGGAAGTGACCTGGAAGTGGACTTGGAGCGTTCAGTGCTGGAGACCTGGTTTTTTTTGGGATGTGTATAAAGTAAGTGAGCTGGAATTGGAGTTGGCGCGTCTGTGTGGGAGAGGTGGTTTTTGCTGGGATGTGTACCAAGTAAGTGACCTGGAAGTGGATTTGGAGGGTCTGTGATGGAGAGCTGGTTTTTCCTTGGATGTGTACAAAGTAAGTGACCTGGAAGTGGACTTGGAGCGTCCATGCTGGAGACCTGGATTTCCCCGGGGTCTGTAGAAAGGAAGTGGCGTGGCGGTGGACTTGGAGAGCCTTTGGTGGAGAGCTGGTTTTTTTTTGGGATGTGTATAAAGTAAGTGACCTGGAAGTGGAGTTGGAGCGTCCGTGCTGGAGAGCTGGATTGCCTTGCGGTCTGTAGAAAGGAAGTGGAGTGGAGGTGGAGTTGGAGGGTCTGTGATGGAGAGCTGGTTTTATTCTGGGACGTGTACAAAGTAAGTGACCTGGAAGTGGACTTGGAGGGCGTGTGATGGAGACATGTTTTTTTCTGGGATTTGTAGAAAGTAAGTGGCGTGGAGGTGGACTAGGAGGGCGTGTGCTGGAGACCTGTGTTTTCCTGGGATGTGTACAAACTAAGTGACCTGGAAGTGGTCTTGGAGGGCCTGTGATGGAGACCTGGTTTTTCCTGGGATCTGTAGTAAGTAAGTGGCGTGGAGGTGGACTTGGAGGGCCTGTGCTGGAGACCTGTATTTTCCTGGGATGTGTACAAACTAAGTGACCTAGAAGTGGACTTGGAGGGCCTGTGATGGAGACCTGGTTTTTCCTGGGATGTGTACAAAGTAAGTGACCTGGAAGTGGACTCGGAGCGTTCAGTAGTGGAGACCTGGATTTTCGTGGGGTCTGTACACGGTAAGTGACCTGGAAGTCGACTTGGAGTGTCCATGCTGGAGACCTGGATTTCCTCGCGGTCTGTAAAAAGTTAGTGGTGTGGCGGTGGACTTGGAGGGCCTGTGATGGAGAGGTGGTTTTTCCTGGGATGTGTACAAAGTAAGTGACCTGGAAGTGGACTTGGAGGGCCCGTGATGGAGACCTGGTTTTTCCTGGGATGTGTACAAAGTAAGTGGCGTGGAGGTGGACTTGGAGGGCCTGTGATGGAGACCTGTGTTTCCCTGGGATGTGTACAAACTAAGTGACCTGGAAGTGGACTTGGAGGGCCTGTGATGGAGACCTGGTTTTTCCTGGGATGTGTACATACTAAGTGAATTGGAAGTGGACTTGGAGGGCCTGTGATGGAGACCTGTTTTTTTCTGGGATCTGTGGAAAATAAGTGACCTGGAAGTGGACTTGGAGGGCCCGTGATGGAGACCTGGATTTTCCTGGGATCTGTACAAGGTAAGTGACCTGGAAGTGGACTTGGAGCGTCCGTGCTGGAGTCCTGGATTTCCCCGCGGTCTGTGGAATGTAAGTGGCGTGGAGGTGGACTTGGAGGGCCTGTGATGGAGACCTGTTTTTTCCTGGGATGTGTACAATGTCAGTGACCTGGAAGTGGACTTGGAGGGCCTGTGATGGAGACCTGGTTTTTCCTGGGATCTGTACTAAGTAAGTGACCTGGAAGTGGACTTGGAGGGCCTGTGATGGAGACTTGGTTTTTCCTGGGATCTGTACTAAGTAAGTGACCTGGAAGTGGACTTGGAGCGTTCAGTGCTGGAGACCTGGTTTTTCTTGGGATCTGTACACGGTAAGTGACCTGGAAGTCGACTTGGAGCGTCCATGCTGGAGACCTGGATTTCCTCGCGGTCTTTAAAAAGTAAGTGGCGTGGCGGTGGACTTGGAGGGCCTGTGATGGAGACCTGGTTTTTCCTGGGATGAGTACAAAGTAAGTGACCTGGAAGTGGACTTGGAGGGCCTGTGATGGAGAGCTGGTTTTTCCTGGGATGTGTACAAAGTAAGTGACCTGGAAGTGGACTTGGAGGGCCCGTGATGGAGACCTGGTTTTTCCTCGGATCTGTACAAAGTAAGTGACCTGGAAGTGGACTTGGAGGGCCTGTGAGGGAGACCTGGTTTTTCCTGGGATCTGTGCAAAGTAAGTGTCCTGGAAGTGGACTTGGAGCGTCCGTGCTGGAGACCTGGATTGCCCCGCGGTCTGTAGAAAGTAAGTGGCGTGGAGGTGGACTTGGAGGGCCTGTGATGGAGACCTGGTGTTTTCTGGGATCTGTACAAAGTAAGTAACCTGGAAGTGGACTTGGGGCATCCATGCTGGAGACCTGGATTGCCCCGCGGTCCGTAGAACGTAAGTGACCTGGAAGTGGACTTGGAGCAATTGTGCTGGAGGCCTGGATTGCCCCACGGTCTGTAGAAAGTAAGTGGCGTGGAGGTGGACTTGGAGGGCCTGTGATGGCGAACTGGTTTTTTCTGGGATCTGTACAAAGTCAGTGACCAGGAAGTGGACTTGGAGCGTCCGTGATGGAGATCTGTGTTTTCGTGGGATGTGTACAAACTAAGTGACCTGGAAGTGGACTTGGAGGGCCTGTGATGGAGACCTGTTTTTTCCTGGGATGTGTACAAAGTAAGTGACGTGGAAGTGGACTTGGAGGGCCTGTGATGGAGACCTGTTTTTTCCTGGGATCTGTACAATGTCAGTGATGTGAAGTGGACTTGGAGGGCCTGTGATGGAGACCTGTTTTTTCCTGGGATCTGTAGAAAGTAAGTGACCTGGAAGTGGACTTGGAGCGTTCATGCTGGAGGCCTGGATTGCCCCGTGGTCCGTACAAATTAAGTGGCGTGGAGGTGGACTTGGAGGGACTGTGATGGAGACCTGTTTTTGTCTGGGATCTGTGCAAAGTAAGTGACCTGGAAGTGGACTTGGAGGGCCTGTGATGGAGACCTGTTTTTTTGTGGGATCTGTACAAAGTAAGTGACCTGGAAGTGGACTTGGAGGGCCTGTGATGGTGATCTTGTTTTTTCTGGGATCTGTACAAGGTAAGTGACCTGGAAGTAGACTTGGAGGGCCTGTGATGGAGACCTGTTTTTTTGTGGGATCTGTACAAAGTAAGTGACCTGGAAGTGGACTTGGAGGGCCTGTAATGGAGACCTGTTTATTTGTGGGATCTGTACAAAGTAAGTGACCTGGAAGTGGACTTGGAGGGCCTGTGATGGAGACCTGTTTTTTCCTGGGATCTGTAGAAAGTAAGTGACCTGGAAGTGGACTTGGAGCGTCCGTGCTGGAGTCCTGGATTGCCCTGCGGTCTGTAGTAAGTTAGTGGCGTGGAGGTGGATTTGGAGGGCCTGTGATGGAGAGCTGGTTTTTCCTGGGATCTGTACAAAGTAAGTGACCTGGAAGTGGACTTGGAGCGTCCGTGTCGGAGAGCCGGTTTTTCCTGGGATCTGTACAAAGTAAGTGACCTGGAAGTGGACTTGGAGGGCCTGTGAGGGAGACCTGTGTTTTCCTGGGATGTGTACAAAGTAAGTGACCTGGAAGTGGACTTGGAGGGCCTGTGATGGAGACCTGTTTTTTCCTGGGATCTGTAGAAAGTAAGTGACCTGGAAGTGGACTTGGAGCGTCCGTGCTGGAGTCCTGGATTGCCCTGCGGTCTGTAGTAAGTAAGTGGCGTGGAGGTGGACTTGGAGGGCCTGTGATGGAGACCTGGTTTTTCCTGGGATCTGTAGAAAGTAAGTGACCTGGAAGTGGACTTGGAGCGTCCGTGTCGTAGAGCCGGTTTTTCCTGGGATCTGTACTAAGTAAGTGACCTGGAAGTGGACTTGGAGGCCCTGTGATGGAGACCTGTTTTTTCCTGGGATCTGTAGAAAGTAAGTGACCTGGAAGTGGACTTGGAGCGTCCATGCTGGAGAGCTGGATTGCCCCGCGGTCTGTAGAAAGTAAGTGGCGTGGAGGTGGACTTGGAGGGCCTGTGTTGGACACCTGTTTTTTTCTGGGTTCTTTACAATGTCAGTGATCTGGAAGTGGACTTGGAGGGCCTGTGATGGAGACCTGGTTTTTCCTGGGATCTGTAGAAAGTAAGTGACCTGGAAGTGGACTTGGAGCATTCATGCTGGAGGCCTGGATTGCCCCGCGGTCCGTAGAAAGTAAGTGGCGTGGAGGTGGACTTGGAGGGCCTGTGATGGAGAGGTGGTTTTTTCTGGGATCTGTACAAAGTAAGTGACCTGGAAGTGGACTTGGAGGGCCTGTGATGGAGAGGTGGTTTTTTCTGGGATCTGTACAAAGTAAGTGACCTGGAAGTGGACTTGGAGGGCCTGTGATGGAGAGGTGGTTTTTCCTGGGATCTGTAGAAAGTAAGTGACCTGGAAGTGGACTTGGAGCATTCAGTGCTGGAGACCTGGTTTTTTTTGGGATGTGTATAAAGTAAGTGAGCTGGAATTGGAGTTGGCGCGTCTGTGTGGGAGAGGTGGTTTTTGCTGGGATGTGTACCAAGTAAGTGACCTGGAAGTGGATTTGGAGGGTCTGTGATGGAGAGCTGGTTTTTCCTTGGATGTGTACAAAGTAAGTGACCTGGAAGTGGACTTGGAGCGTCCATGCTGGAGACCTGGATTTCCCCGCGGTCTGTAGAAAGGAAGTGGCGTGGCGGTGGACTTGGAGAGCCTTTGGTGGAGAGCTGGTTTTTTTTTGGGATGTGTATAAAGTAAGTGACCTGGAAGTGGAGTTGGAGCGTCTATGCTGGAGAGCTGGATTGCCCCGTGGTCTGTAGAAAGTAAGTGGTGTGGGGGTGGACTTGGAGGGTCTGTGATGTAGAGCTGGTTTTTTTTGGGATCTGTACAAAGTAAGTGACCTGGAAGTGGAGTTGGAGCGTCCGTGCTGGAGAGCTGGATTGCCTTGCGGTCTGTAGAAAGGAAGTGGTGTGGAGGTGGAGTTGGAGGGTCTGTGATGGAGAGCTGGTTTTATTCTGGGACGTGTACAAAGTAAGTGACCTGGAAGTGGACTTGGAGGGCGTGTGATGGAGACATGTTTTTTTCTGGGATTTGTAGAAAGTAAGTGGCGTGGAGGTGGACTAGGAGGGCGTGTGCTGGAGACCTGTGTTTTCCTGGGATGTGTACAAACTAAGTGACCTGGAAGTGGTCTTGGAGGGCCTGTGATGGAGACCTGGTTTTTCCTGGGATGTGTACATACTAAGTGACTTGGAAGTGGACTTGGAGGGCCTGTGATGGAGACCTGTTTTTTTCTGGGATCTGTACTAAGTAAGTGACGTGGAAGTGGACTTGGAGGGCCTGTGATGGAGACCTGTTTTTTCCTGGGATCTGTGGAAAGTAAGTGACCTGGAAGTGGACTTGGAGGGCCCGTGATGGAGATCTGGTTTTTCCTGGGATCTGTAGAAAGTAAGTGACCTGGAAGTGGACTTGGAGGGCCTGTGATGGAGACCTGGTTTTTTCTGGGATCTGTACAAAGTAAGTGACGTGGAAGTGGACTTGGAGGGCCCGTGATGGAGATCTGTGTTTTCCTGGGATGTGTACAAACTAAGTGACCTGGAAGTGGACTTGGAGGGCCCGTGATGGAGACCTGGTTTTTCCTGGGATCTGTATAAGGTAAGTGACCTGGAAGTGGACTTGGAGCATCCATGCTGGAGGCCTGGATTTCCCCACGGTCTGTAGAAAGTAAGTGGCGTGGCGGTGGACTTGGAGGGCCTGTGATGGAGAGCTGGTTTTTCCTGGGATGTTTACAAAGTAAGTGACCTGGAAGTGGACTTGGAGGGCCCGTGATGGAGACCTGGTTTTTCCTGGGATGTGTACAAAGTAAGTGACCTGGAAGTGGACTTGGAGGGCCCGTGATGGAGACCTGGTTTTTCCTGGGATCTGTACAAAGTAAGTGACGTGGAAGTGGACTTGGAGGGCCTGTGATGGAGACCTGGTGTTTTCTGGGATCTGTACAAAGTAAGTGACCTGGAAGTGGACTTGGGGCATCCATGCTGGAGACCTGGATTGCCCCGCGGTCCGTAGAACGTAAGTGACCTGGAAGTGGACTTGGAGCAATTGTGCTGGAGGCCTGGATTGCCCCGCGGTCTGTAGAAAGTAAGTGGCGTGGAGGTGGACTTGGAGGGCCCGTGATGGAGACCTGGTGTTTTCTGGGATCTGTACAAAGTCAGTGACCAGGAAGTGGACTTGGAGGGCCCGTGATGTAGATCTGTGTACAAACTAAGTGACCTGGAAGTGGACTTGGAGGGCCTGTGATGGAGACCTGGTTTTTTCTGGGATCTGTACAAAGTAAGTGACCTGGAAGTGGACTTGGAGCGTCCGTGCTGGAGTCCTGGATTGCCCTGCGGTCTGTAGAAAGTAAGTGGCGTGGAGGTGGACTTGGAGGGCCTGTGATGGAGACCTGTTTTTTTCTGGGATCTGTACAATGTCAGTGATCTGGAAGTGGACTTGGAGGGCCTGTGATGGAGACCTGTTTTTTCCTGGGATCTGTACAAAGTAAGTGACCTGGAAGTGGACTTGGAGCGTTCATGCTGGAGTCCTGGATTGACCCGTGGTCCGTAGAAAGTAAGTGGCGTGGAGGTGGACTTGGAGGGACTGTGATGGAGACCTGTTTATGTCTGGGATCTGTGCAAAGTAAGTGACATGGAAGTGGACTTGGAGGGCCTGTGATGGAGACCTGGTTTTTCGTGGGATCTGTACAAGGTACGTGACATGGAAGTGGACTTGGAGCGTCCGTTCTGGAGACCTGGATTTCCCTGAGGTGTGTGGAATGTAAGTGGCGTGGAGGTGGACTTGGAGGGCCTGTGATGGAGACCTGGTTTTGTCTGGGATCTGTACAAAGTAAGTGACCTGGAAGTGGACTTGGAGCATCCGTGCTGGAGAGCTGGATTGCCCCGTGGTCCGTAGAAATTAAGTGGCATGGAGGTGGACGTGGAGGGACTGTGATGGAGACCTGCTTTTGTCTGGGATCTGTGCGAAGTAAGTGACCTGGAAGTGGACTTGGAGGGCCTGTGATGGAGACCTGTTTTTCTGTGGGATCTGCACAAAGTAAGTGACCTGGAAGTGGACTTGGAGGGCCTGTGATGGAGATCTGTTTTTTCCTGGGATCTGTACAAGGTAAGTGACCTGGAAGTGGACTTGGAGGGCCTGTGATGGAGACCTGGTTTTTTTTGGGATCTGTACAAAGTAAGTGACCTGGAAGTGGACTTGGAGGGCCTGTGATGGAGGCCTGGTTTTTTGTGGGATCTGTACAAAGTAAGTGACCTGGAAGTGGACTTGGAGGGCCTGTGATGGAGACCTGTTTTTTCCTGGGATCTGTAGAAAGTAAGTGGCCTGGAAGTGGACTTGGAGCGTCCGTGCTGGAGTCCTGGATTGCCCTGCGGTCTGTAGAAAGTAAGTGGCGTGGAGGTGGACTTGGAGGGCCTGTGATGGAGACCTGGTTTTTCCTGGGATGTGTACAAAGTAAGTGACCTGGAAGTGGACTTGGAGCGTCCGTGCTGGAGAGCTGGATTGCCCTGCCGTCTGTAGAAAGTAAGTGGCGTGGAGGTGGACTTGGAGGGCCTGTGTTGGAGACCTGTTTTTTTCTGGGTTCTTTACAATGTCAGTGACCTGGAAGTGGACTTGGAGGCCCTGTGATGGAGACCTGGTGTTTTCTGGGATCTGTACAAAGTCAGTGACCAGGAAGTGGACTTGGAGGGCCCGTGATGTAGATCTGTGTTTTCCTGGGATGTGTACAAACTAAGTGACCTGGAAGTGGACTTGGAGGCCCTGTGATGGAGACCTGGTTTTTTCTGGGATCTGTACAAAGTAAGTGACGTGGAAGTGGACTTGGAGGGCCTGTGATGGAGACCTGTTTTTTCCTGGGATGTGTACAAAGTAAGTGACCTGGAAGTGGACTTGGAGCGTCCGTGCTGGAGTCCTGGATTGCCCTGCGGTCTGTAGAAAGTAAGTGGCGTGGAGGTGGACTTGGAGGGCCTGTGATGGAGACCTGGTTTTTCCTGGGATCTGTACTAAGTAAGTGACCTGGAAGTGGACTTGGAGGGCCTGTGATGGAGACCTGGTTTTTCCTGGGATCTGTACTAAGTAAGTGACCTGGAAGTGGACTTGGAGCGTCCGTGCTGGAGAGCTGGATTGCCCCGTGGTCTGTAGAAAGTAAGTGGCGTGGAGGTGGACTTGGAGGGCCTGTGATGGAGACCTGTTTTTTTCTGGGATCTGTACAATGTCAGTGATCTGGAAGTGGACTTGGAGGGCCTGTGATGGAGACCTGTTTTTTCCTGGGATGTGTACAAAGTAAGTGACCTGGAAGTGGACTTGGAGCGTTCATGCTGGAGTCCTGGATTGCCCCGTGGTCCGTAGAAAGTAAGTGGCGTGGCGGTGGACTTGGAGGGCCTGTGATGGAGAGGTGGTTTTTTCTGGGATCTGTACAAAGTAAGTGACCTGGAAGTGGACTTGGAGGGCCTGTGCTGGAGACCTGGTTTTTCCTGGGATCTGTACAAGATAAGTGACCTGGAAGTGGACTTGGAGCGTCTGTGCTGCGGAGCTGGATTGCCCCGCGGTCCGTACAAATTAAGTGGCGTGGAGGTGGACTTGGAGGGACTGTGATGGAGACCTGTTTATGTCTGGGATCTGTGCAAAGTAAGCCACATGGAAGTGGACTTGGAGGGCCTGTGATGGAGACCTGGTTTTTCGTGGGATCTGTACAAGGTACGTGACATGGAAGTGGACTTGGAGCGTCCGTTCTGGAGACCTGGATTTCCCTGAGGTGTGTGGAATGTAAGTGGCGTGGAGGTGGACTTGGAGGGCCTGTGATGGAGACCTGGTTTTGTCTGGGATCTGTACAAAGTAAGTGACCTGGAAGTGGACTTGGAGCATCCGTGCTGGAGAGCTGGATTGCCCCGTGGTCCGTAGAAATTAAGTGGCATGGAGGTGGACGTGCAGGGACTGTGATGGAGACCTGCTTTTGTCTGGGATCTGTGCGAAGTAAGTGACCTGGAAGTGGACTTGGAGGGCCTGTGATGGAGACCGTCTTTTGTCTGGGATCTGTGCGAAGTAAGTGACCTGGAAGTGGACTTGGAGGGCCTGTGATGGAGACCTGCTTTTGTCTGGGATCTGTGCGAAGTAAGTGACCTGGAAGTGTACTTGGAGGGCCTGTGATGGAGACCTGTTTTTTTGTGGGATCTGCACAAAGTAAGTGACCTGGAAGTGGACTTGGAGGGCCTGTGATGGAGATCTGTTTTTTTCTGGGATCTGTACAAGGTAAGTGACCTGGAAGTGGACTTGGAGGGCCTGTGATGGAGACCTGGTTTTTTTTGGGATCTGTACAAAGTTAGTGACCTGGAAGTGGACTTGCAGCAATTGTGCTGGAGGCCTGGATTGCCCCGCGGTCTGTAGAAAGTAAGTGGCGTGGAGGTGGACTTGGAGGGCCTGTGATGGAGACCTGGTGTTTTCTGGGATCTGTACAAAGTCAGTGACCAGGAAGTGGACTTGGAGGGCCCGTGATGTAGATCTGTGTTTTCCTGGGATGTGTACAAACTAAGTGACCTGGAAGTGGACTTGGAGGCCCTGTGATGGAGACCTGGTTTTTTCTGGGATCTGTACAAAGTAAGTGACGTGGAAGTGGACTTGGAGGGCCTGTGATGGAGACCTGTTTTTTCCTGGGATCTGTACAAAGTAAGTGACCTGGAAGTGGACTTGGAGCGTCTAGGCTGGAGACCTGGATTGCCCCGCTGTCTGTAGAATGTAAGTGGCGTGGAGGTGGACTTGGAGGGCTTGTGATGGAGACCTGGTTTTTCCTGGGATCTGTACAAGGTAAGTGACCTGGAAGTGGACATGGAGGGCCTGAGATGGAGACCTGGTTTTTCCTGGGATCTGTACAAGGTAAGTGACCTGGAAGTGGCCATAGAGCGCCTGTGATGGAGACCTGTTTTTTGCTGGGATCTGTACAAAGTAAGTGATGTGGAAGTGGACATAGAGTGCCTGTGATGGAGACCTGGTTTTTCCTGGGATCTGTACAAGGTAAGTGGGGTGGACAGGGACATGGAGGGTCTGTGCTGGAGGCCTTGATGTGCCCATGTTGTGTAGAAAGTAAGTGGCCTCGAGATGGACTTAGAGCGCCTGTGATGGAGACCTGGTTTTTCCTGGGATCTTTGCAACGTAAGTGATCTGGAAGAGGACTTTGAGGGCCTGTGATGGAGACCTGTTTTTTCCTGGGATCTGTACAAAGTAAGTGACCTGGAAGTGGCCATAGAGTGCCTGTGATGGAGACCTGGTTTTTCCTGGGATTTGTTCAATGTAAGTGATGTGGAGGTGGACTTGGAGGGCCTGTGATGGGGATCTGGTTTTTCCTGGGATCTGTACAAAGTAAGTGACCTGGAAGTGGACTTGGAGGGCCTGTGATGGAGACCTGGTTTTTCCTGGGATCTGTACAAGGTAAGTGACCTGGACGTGGACATGGAGGGCCTGTGATGGAGACCTGGTTTTTCCTGGGATCTGTACAAAGTAAGTGACCTGGAAGTGGACATAGAGCGCCTGTGATGGAGACCTGGTTTTTCCTAGCATCTGTACAAGGTAAGTGACCTGGAAGTGGACTTGGAGCGTCTATGCTGGAGACCTGGATTGCCCCGCGGTCTGTAGAAAGTAAGTGGCGTGGAGGTGGACTTGGAGTGTCTATGCTGGCGACCTGGTTTTTCCTGGGATCTGTACAAGGTAAGTGACCTGGAAGTGGACATGGAGGGTCTGTGCTGGAGGCCTTGATGTGCCCATGTTGTGTAGAAAGTAAGTGGCCTCGAGATGGACTTAGAGCGCCTGTGATGGAGACCAGTTTTTTCCTGGGATCTGTACAAAGTAAGTGATGTGGAGTGGACTTGGAGGGCCTGTGATGGGGACCTGTTTTTTCTTGGGATCTGTACAAGGTAAGTGACCTGGAAGTGGACTTGGAGGGCCTGTGATGGAGACGTGGATTGCCCCGTGGTCTGTAGAAAGTAAGTGGCGTGGAGGTGGACTTGGAGGGCCTGTGATGGAGACCTGTTTTTTCCTGGGATCAGTACAAAGGAAGTGACCTGGAAGTGGACATGGAGGGCCTGTGATGGAGACCTGTTTTTTCCTGGGATCTGTACAAAGTAAGTGACGTGGAGTGGACTTGGAGGTCCTGTGATGGGGACCTGTTTTTTCCTGGGATCTGTACAAGGTAAGTGGGGTGGACGTGGACTTAGAGCGTCTGTGCTGGAGGCCTTGATGTGCCCATGCTGTGTAGAAAGTAAGTGACCTGGAAGTGGACTTGGAGGGCCTGTGATGGAGACCTGTTTTTTCCTGGGATCTGTACAAAGTAAGTGACCTGGAAGTGGACTTGGAGGGCCTGTGATGGAGACCTGTTTATCCTGGGATCTGTACAAGGTAAGTGACCTGGAAGTGGACATGGAGGGCCTGTGATGGAGACCTGTTTTTTCCTGGGATTTGTACAAAGTCAGTGATGTGGAGTGGACTTGGAGGGTCTATGCTGGAGACCTGGATTGCCCCGCAGTCTGTAGAAAGTAAGTGGCGTGGAGGTGGACTTGGAGGGCTTGTGATGGGGACCTGGTTTTTCCTGGGATCTGTACAAAGTAAGTGACCTGGAAGTGGCCATAGAGCGCCTGTGATGGAGACCTGGTTTTTCCTGGGATCTGTACAAAGTAAATGATGTGGAGTGGACTTGGAGGGCCTGTGATGGGGACCTGTTTTTCCTGGGATCTGAACAAAGTAAGTGATGTGGAGTGGACTTGGAGGGCCTGTGATGGGGACCTGGTTTTTCCTGGGATCTGTAAAAAGTAAGTGACCTGGAAGTGGACATAGAGCGCCTGTGATGGAGACCTGGTTTTTCCTGGGATCTTTTCAAAGTAAATGACCTGGAAGTGGACTTGGAGGGCCTGTGATGGAGACCTGGTTTTTCCTGGGATCTGTACAAAGTAAGTGACCTGGAAAAGGACATAGAGCGCCTGTGATGGAGACCTAGTTTTTCCTGGGATAAGTACAAAGTAAGTGGCCTGGAAGTGGACTTGGAGCGTCTATGCTGGAGACCTGGATTGCCCCGCGGTCTGTAGAAAGTAAGTGGCGTGGAGGTGGACATGGAGCGTCTATGCTGGAGACCTGGTTTTTCCTGGGATCTGTACAAGGTAAGTGACCTGGAAGTGGACATGGAGGGCCTGTGATGGAGACCTGGTTTTTCCTGGGATCTGTACAAGGTAAGTGACCTGGAAGTGGACCTGGAGGGCCTGTGATGGAGACCTGGTTTTTCCTGGGATCTGTACAAGGTAAGTGACCTGGAAGTGGACTTGGAGGGCCTGTGATGGAGACCTGTTTTTCCTGGGATCTGTACAAGGTAAGTGACCTGGAAGTGGACTTGGAGGGCCTGTGATGGAGACCTGGTTTTTCCTGGGATCTGTACAAGGTAAGTGACCTGGAAGTGGACATGGAGGGCCTGTGATGGAGACCTGGTTTTTCCTGGGATCTGTACAAGGTAAGTGACCTGGAAGTGGACTTGGAGGGCCTGTGATGGAGACCTGTTTTTTCCTGGGATCTGTACAAGGTAAGTGACCTGGAAGTGGACATGGAGGGCCTGTGATGGCGACCTGGTTTTTCCTGGGATCTGTACAAGGTAAGTGACCTGGAAGTGGACATGGAGGGCCTGTGATGGAGACCTGGTTTTTCCTGGGATCTGTACAAGGTAAGTGGCGTGGAGGTGGACATGGAGGGCCTGTGATGGAGACCTGTTTTTTCCTGGGATCTGTACAAAGTAAGTGATGTGGAGTGGACTTGGAGGGTCTATGCTGGAGACCTGGATTGCCCCGCAGTCTGTAGAAAGTTAGTGGCGTGGAGATGGACTTGGAGCGTCTATGCTGGAGACCTGGTTTTTCCTGGGATCTGTACAAGGTAAGTGACCTGGAAGTGGATATGGAGGGCCTGTGATGGAGGCCTGGTTTTTCCTGGGATCTGTACAAAGTAAGTGACCTGGAAGTGGACATAGAGCGCCTGTGATGGAGACCTGGTTTTTCCTGGGATCTGTACAAGGTAAGTGACCTGGAAGTGGACATGGAGGGCCTGTGATGGAGACCTGGTTTTTCCTGGGATCTGTACAAGGTAAGTGACCTGGAAGTGGACTTGGAGGGCCTGTGATGGAGACCTGGTTTTTCCTGGGATCTGTACAAGGTAAGTGACCTGGAAGTGGACTTGGAGGGCCTGTGATGGAGACCTGGTTTTTCCTGGGATCTGTACAAGGTAAGTGACCTGGAAGTGGACATGGAGGGCCTGTGATGGAGACCTGGTTTTTCCTGGGATCTGTACAAGGTAAGTGACCTGGAAGTGGACATGGAGGGCCTGTGATGGAGACCTGGTTTTTCCTGGGATCTGTACAAAGTCAGTGATGTGGAGTGGACTTGCAGGGTCTATGCTGGAGACCTGGATTACCCCGCAGTCTGTAGAAAGTAAGTGGCGTGGAGGTGGACTTGGAGAGTCTATGCTGGAGACCTGGTTTTTCCTGGGATCTCTACAAGGTAAGTGACCTGGAAGTGGATATGGAGGGCCTGTGATGGAGACCTGGTTTTTCCTGGGATGTGTAGCAAGTAAGTGACCTGGAAGTGGACTTGGAGGGCCTGTGATGGAGACCTGGTTTTTCCTGGGATCTGTACAAGGTAAGTGACCTGGAAGTGGACATGGAGGGCCTGTGATGGAGACCTGGTTTTTCCTGGGATCTGTACAAAGTGAGTGACCTGGAAGTGGACATGGAGGGCCTGTGATGGAGACCTGGTTTTTCCTGGGATCTGTACAAAGTAAGTGACCTGGAAGTGGACAT
Source organism: Lichenostomus cassidix (assembly GCF_008360975.1). Taxonomy (NCBI): domain Eukaryota; kingdom Metazoa; phylum Chordata; class Aves; order Passeriformes; family Meliphagidae; genus Lichenostomus; species Lichenostomus cassidix. Next base: position 3,256,268 of record NW_028147553.1, read on the forward strand.
AGAGTGCCGGTGATGGAGACCTGGTTTTTCCTGGCATCTGTACAAGGTAAGTGGGGTGGACGTGGACTTAGAGCGTCTGTACTGGAGGCCTTGATGTGCCCATGCTGTGTAGAAAGTAAGTGGCCTTGAGATGGACATAGAGCGCCTGTGATGGAGACCTGGTTTTTCCTGGGATCTTTGCAACGTAAGTGACCTGGAAGTGGACTTGGAGGGCCTGTGATGGAGACCTGGTTTTTCCTGATATGTGTAGCAAGTAAGTGACCTGGAAGTGGACTTGGAGGGCCTGTGATGGAGACCTGTTTTTTCCTGGGATCTGTACAAAGTAAGTGACCTGGAAGTGGACTTGGAGGGCCTGTGATGGAGACCTGTTTATCCTGGGATCTGTACAAATAAGTGACCTGGAAGTGGACATAGAGCGCCTGTGATGGAGACCTGGTATTTCCTGGGATCTGTACAAAGTAAGTGACCTGGAAGTGGACTTGGAGGGCCTGTGATGGGGACCTGGTTTTTCCTGGGATCTGTACAAAGTAAGTGACCTGGAAGTGGACTTGGAGGGCCTGTGATTGGGACCTGGTTTTTCCTGGGATCTGTACAAAGTAAGTGACCTGGAAGTGGACTTGCAGCGCCTGTGATGGAGACCTGGTTTTTCCTGGGATCTGTACAAGGTAAGTGGGGTGGGTGTGGCTTTGAGCGTCAGTGCTGGAGGCCTTGATGTGCCCATGCTGTGTAGAAAGTAAGTGGCCTCGAGATGGACTTAGAGCGCTTGTGATGGAGACCTGGTTTTTCCTGGGATCTGTAGAAAGTAAGTGACCTGGTAGTGGACTTGGAGGGCCTGTGATGGAGACCTGTTTTTTCCTGGGATCTGTACAAAGTCAGTGATGTGGAGTGGACTTGGAGGGTCTATGCTGGAGACCTGGATTGCCCCGCAGTCTGTAGAAAGTAAGTGGCGTGGAGGTGGACTTGGAGGGCTTGTGATGGAGACCTGGTTTTTCCTGGGATCTGTACAAAGTAAGTGACCTGGAAGTGGCCATAGAGTGCCTGTGATGGAGACCTGGTTTTTCCTGGGATCTGTACAAAGTAAGTGACGTGGAAGTGGACATAGAGTGCCTGTGATGGGGATCTGGTTTTTCCTGGGATCTGTACAAAGTAAGTGACCTGGAAGTGGACTTGGAGGGCCTGTGATGGAGACCTGGTTTTTCCTGGGATCTGTACAAGGTAAGTGACCTGGAAGTGGACATGGAGGGCCTGTGATGGAGACCTGTTTTTTCCTGGGATCTGTACAAGGTAAGTGACCTGGAAGTGGACTTAGAGCGTCTATGCTGGAGACCTGGATTGCCCCGCGGTCTGTAGAAAGTAAGTGGCGTGGAGGTGGACTTGGAGCATCTATGCTGGAGACCTGGTTTTTCCTGGGATCTGTACAAGGTAAGTGACCTGGAAGTGGACTTAGAGCGTCTATGCTGGAGACCTGGATTGCCCCGCGGTCTGTAGAAAGTAAGTGGCGTGGAGGTGGACTTGGAGCATCTATGCTGGAGACCTGGTTTTTCCTGGGATCTCTACAAGGTAAGTGACCTGGAAGTGGATATGGAGGGCCTGTGATGGAGACCTGGTTTTTCCTGGGATCTGTACAAAGTAAGTGACCTGGAAGTGGACTTGGAGGGTCTGTGATGGAGACCTGTTTTTTCCTGGGATCTGTACAAGGTAAGTGACCTGGAAGTGGACATGGAGGGCCTGTGATGGAGACCTGGTTTTTCCTGGGATCTGTACAAGGTAAGTGACCTGGAAGTGGACATGGAGGGCCTGTGATGGAGACCTGGTTTTTCCTGGGATCTGTACAAGGTAAGTGACCTGGAAGTGGACATGGAGGGCCTGTGATGGAGACCTGGTTTTTCCTGGGATCTGTACAAGGTAAGTGACCTGGAAGTGGACATGGAGGGCCTGTGATGGAGACCTGGTTTTTCCTGGGATCTGTACAAAGTAAGTGACCTGGAAGTGGACATAGAGTGCCGGTGATGGAGACCTGGTTTTTCCTGGCATCTGTACAAGGTAAGTGGGGTGGACGTGGACTTAGAGCGTCTGTACTGGAGGCCTTGATGTGCCCATGCTGTGTAGAAAGTAAGTGGCCTTGAGATGGACTTAGAGCGCCTGTGATGGAGACCTGGTTTTTCCTGGGATCTTTGCAACGTAAGTGACCTGGAAGTGGACTTTGAGGGCCTGTGATGGAGACCTGGTTTTTCCTGGGATGTGTAGCAAGTAAGTGACCTGGAAGTGGACTTGGAGGGCCTGTGATGGAGACCTGTTTTTTCCTGGGATCTGTACAAAGTAAGTGACCTGGAAGTGGACTTGGAGGGCCTGTGATGGAGACCTGTTTTTTCCTGGGATCTGTACAATGTAAGTGACCTGGAAGTGGACTTGGAGGGCCTGTGATGGAGACCTGTTTATCCTGGGATCTGTACAAAGTAAGTGACCTGGAAGTGGACATAGAGCGCCTGTGATGGAGACCTGGTTTTTCCTGGGATCTGTACAAAGTAAGTGACCTGGAAGTGGACTTGGAGGGCCTGTGATGGGGACCTGGTTTTTCCTGGGATCTGTACAAAGTAAGTGACCTGGAAGTGGACTTGGAGGGCCTGTGATGGGGACCTGGTTTTTCCTGGGATCTGTACAAAGTAAGTGACCTGGAAGTGGACTTGGAGGGCCTGTGATGGGGACCTGGTTTTTCCTGGGATCTGTACAAAGTAAGTGACCTGGAAGTGGACTTGGAGGGCCTGTGATGGGGACCTGGTTTTTCCTGGGATCTGTACAAAGTAAGTGACCTGGAAGTGGACTTGGAGGGCCTGTGATGGAGACCTGTTTTTTCCTGGGATCTGTACAAAGTCAGTGATGTGGAGTGGACTTGGAGGGTCTATGCTGGAGACCTGGATTGCCCCGCAGTCTGTAGAAAGTAAGTGGCGTGGAGGTGGACTTGGAGGGCTTGTGATGGAGACCTGGTTTTTCCTGGGATCTGTACAAAGTAAGTGACCTGGAAGTGGACTTGGAGGGCCTGTGATGGAGACCTGTTTATCCTGGGATCTGTACAAAGTAAGTGACCTGGAAGTGGACATAGAGCGCCTGTGATGGAGACCTGGTTTTTCCTGGGATCTGTACAAAGTAAGTGACCTGGAAGTGGACTTGGAGGGCCTGTGATGGGGACCTGGTTTTTCCTGGGATCTGTACAAAGTAAGTGACCTGGAAGTGGACTTGGAGGGCCTGTGATGGGGACCTGGTTTTTCCTGGGATCTGTACAAAGTAAGTGACCTGGAAGTGGACTTGGAGGGCCTGTGATGGGGACCTGGTTTTTCCTGGGATCTGTACAAAGTAAGTGACCTGGAAGTGGACTTGGAGGGCCTGTGATGGGGACCTGGTTTTTCCTGGGATCTGTACAAAGTAAGTGACCTGGAAGTAGACTTGGAGGGCCTGTGATGGAGACCTGTTTTTTCCTGGGATCTGTACAAAGTCAGTGATGTGGAGTGGACTTGGAGGGTCTATGCTGGAGACCTGGATTGCCCCGCAGTCTGTAGAAAGTAAGTGGCGTGGAGGTGGACTTGGAGGGCTTGTGATGGAGACCTGGTTTTTCCTGGGATCTGTACAAAGTAAGTGACCTGGAAGTGGCCATAGAGTGCCTGTGATGGAGACCTGGTTTTTCCTGGGATCTGTACAAAGTAAGTGACCTGGAAGTGGACTTGGAGCGTCTATGCTGGAGACCTGGATTGCCCCGCTGTCTGTAGAAAGTAAGTGGCGTGGAGGTGGACTTGGAGGGCCTGTGATGGAGACCTGGTTTTTCCTGGGATCTGTACAAGGTAAGTGACCTGGAAGTGGACATGGAGGGCCTGAGATGGAGACCTGTTTTTTCCTGGGATCTGTACAAAGTAAGTGACCTGAAAGTGGCCATAGGGCGCCTGTGATGGAGACCTGGTTTTTCCTGGGATCTGTACAAAGTAAGTGACCTGGAAGTGGACATAGAGTGCCTGTGATGGAGACCTGGTTTTTCCTGGGATCTGTACAAGGTAAGTGGGGTGGACGTGGACATGGAGGGTCTGTGCTGGAGGCCTTGATGTGCCCATGTTGTGTAGAAAGTAAGTGGCCTCGAGATGGACTTAGAGCGCCTGTGATGGGGACCTGTTTTTTCTTGGGATCTGTACAAAGTAAGTGACCTGGAAGTGGACTTGGAGGGCCTGTGATGGAGACCTGGATTGCCCCGTGGTCTGTAGAAAGTATGTGGCGTGGAGGTGGACTTGGAGGGCCTGTGATGGAGACCTGTTTTTTCCTGGGATCAGTACAAAGGAAGTGACCTGGAAGTGGACATGGAGGGCCTGTGATGGAGACCTGTTTTTTCCTGGGATCTGTACAAAGTAAGTGGCGTGGAGTGGACTTGGAGGTCCTGTGATGGGGACCTGTTTTTTCCTGGGATCTGTACAAGGTAAGTGGGGTGGACGTGGACTTAGAGCGTCTGTGCTGGAGGCCTTGATGTGCCCATGCTGTGTAGAAAGTAAGTGACCTGGAAGTGGACTTGGAGGGCCTGTGATGGAGACCTGGTTTTTCCTGGGATCTGTACAAGGTAAGTGACCTGGAAAAGGACATAGAGCGCCTGTGATGGAGACCTAGTTTTTCCTGGGATCTGTACAAAGTAAGTGACCTGGAAGTGGACTTGGTGCGTCTATGCTGGAGACCTGGATTGCCCCGTGGCCTGTAGAAAGTAAGTGGCGTGGAGGTGGACTTGGAGCGTCTATGCTGGAGACCTGGTTTTTCCTGGGATCTGTACAAGGTAAGTGACCTGGAAGTGGACATAGAGTGCCGGTGATGGAGACCTGGTTTTTCCTGGGATCTGTACAAGGTAAGTGGGGTGGACGTGGACTTAGAGCGTCTGTGCTGGAGGCCATGATGTTCCCATGCTGTGTATAAAGTAAGTGGCCTTGAGATGGACTTAGAACGCCTGTGATGGAGACCTGGTTTTTCCAGGGATCTTTGCAACGTAAGTGACCTGGAAGTGGACTTTGAGGGCCTGTGATGGAGACCTGGTTTTTCCTGGGATCTGTACAAAGTAAGTGACCTGGAAGTGGACTTGGAGGGCCTGTGATGGAGACCTGGTTTTCCTGGGATCTGTACAAAGTAAGTGACCTGGAAGTGGACTTGGAGGGCCTGTGATGGGGACCTGGTTTTTCCTGGGATCTGTACAAAGTAAGTGACCTGGAAGTGGACTTGGAGGGCCTGTGATGGGGACCTGGTTTTTCCTGGGATCTGTACAAAGTAAGTGACCTGGAAGTGGACTTGGAAGGCCTGTGTTGGAGTCCTGGTTTTTCCTGGGATGTGTACAAGGTAAGTGACCTGGAAGTGGACATGGAGGGCCTGTGATGGAGACCTGTTTTTTCCTGGGATCTGTACAAAGTCAGTGATGTGGAGTGGACTTGGAGGGTCTATGCTGGAGACCTGGATTGCCCCGCAGTATGTAGAAAGTAAGTGGCGTGGAGGTGGACTTGGAGGGCTTGTGATGGAGACCTGGTTTTTCCTGGGATCTGTACAAAGTAAGTGACCTGGAAGTGGCCATAGAGTGCCTGTGATGGAGACATGGTTTTTCCTGGGATCTGTACAAAGTAAGTGACCTGGAAGTGGACTTGGAGCGTCTATGCTGGAGACCTGGATTGCCCCGCTGTCTGTAGAAAGTAAGTGGCGTGGAGGTGGACTTGGAGGGCCTGTGATGGAGACCTGGTTTTTCCTGGGATCTGTACAAGGTAAGTGAGCTGGAAGTGGACATGGAGGGCCTGAGATGGAGACCTGGTTTTTCCTGGGATCTGTACAAAGTAAGTGACCTGGAAGTGGACTTGGAGGGCCTGTGATTGGGACCTGGTTTTTCCTGGGATCTGTACAAAGTAAGTGACCTGGAAGTGGACTTGCAGCGCCTGTGATGGAGACCTGGTTTTTCCTGGGATCTGTACAAGGTAAGTGGGGTGGGTGTGGCTTTGAGCGTCAGTGCTGGAGGCCTTGATGTGCCCATGCTGTGTAGAAAGTAAGTGGCCTCGAGATGGACTTAGAGCGCTTGTGATGGAGACCTGGTTTTTCCTGGGATCTGTAGAAAGTAAGTGACCTGGTAGTGGACTTGGAGGGCCTGTGATGGAGACCTGTTTTTTCCTGGGATCTGTACAAAGTCAGTGATGTGGAGTGGACTTGGAGGGTCTATGCTGGAGACCTGGATTGCCCCGCAGTCTGTAGAAAGTAAGTGGCGTGGAGGTGGACTTGGAGCGTCTATGCTGGAGACCTGGTTTTTCCTGGGATCTGTACAAAGTAAGTGACCTGGAAGTGGCCATAGAGCGCCTCTGATGGAGACCTGGTTTTTCCTGGGATCTGTACAAAGTAAGTGTTGTGGAAGTGGACATAGAGTGCCTGTGATGGGGATCTGGTTTTTCCTGGGATCTGTACAAAGTAAGTGACCTGGAAGTGGACTTGGAGGGCCTGTGATGGAGACCTGGTTTTTCCTGGGATCTGTACAAGGTAAGTGACCTGGAAGTGGACATGGAGGGCCTGTGATGGAGACCTGTTTTTTCCTGGGATCTGTACAAGGTAAGTGACCTGGAAGTGGACTTAGAGCGTCTATGCTGGAGACCTGGATTGCCCCGCGGTCTGTAGAAAGTAAGTGGCGTGGAGGTGGACTTGGAGCATCTATGCTGGAGACCTGGTTTTTCCTGGGATCTCTACAAGGTAAGTGACCTGGAAGTGGATATGGAGGGCCTGTGATGGAGACCTGGTTTTTCCTGGGATCTGTACAAGGTAAGTGACCTGGAAGTGGACATGGAGGGCCTGTGATGGAGACCTGCTTTTTCCTGGGATCTGTACAAGGTAAGTGACCTGGAAGTGGACATGGAGGGCCTGTGATGGAGACCTGGTTTTTCCTGGGATCTGTACAAAGTAAGTGACCTGGAGGTGGACATGGAGGGCCTGTGATGGAGACCTGGTTTTTCCTGGGATCTGTACAAGGTAAGTGACCTGGAAGTGGACATGGAGGGCCTGTGATGGAGACCTGGTTTTTCCTGGGATCTGTACAAGGTAAGTGACCTGGAAGTGGACATGGAGGGCCTGTGATGGAGACCTGGTTTTTCCTGGGATCTGTACAAAGTAAGTGACCTGGAAGTGGACATAGAGTGCCGGTGATGGAGACCTGGTTTTTCCTGGCATCTGTACAAGGTAAGTGGGGTGGACGTGGACTTAGAGCGTCTGTACTGGAGGCCTTGATGTGCCCATGCTGTGTAGAAAGTAAGTGGCCTTGAGATGGACTTAGAGCGCCTGTGATGGAGACCTGGTTTTTCCTGGGATCTTTGCAACGTAAGTGACCTGGAAGTGGACTTTGAGGGCCTGTGATGGAGACCTGGTTTTTCCTGGGATGTGTAGCAAGTAAGTGACCTGGAAGTGGACTTGGAGGGCCTGTGATGGAGACCTGTTTTTTCCTGGGATCTGTACAAAGTAAGTGACCTGGAAGTGGACTTGGAGGGCCTGTGATGGAGACCTGTTTTTCCTGGGATCTGTACAAAGTAAGTGACCTGGAAGTGGACATAGAGCGCCTGTGATGGAGACCTGTTTTTCCTGGGATCTGTACAAAGTAAGTGACCTGGAAGTGGACTTGGAGGGCCTGTGATGGGGACCTGGTTTTTCCTGGGATCTGTACAAAGTAAGTGACCTGGAAGTGGACTTGGAGGGCCTGTGATGGGGACCTGGTTTTTCCTGGGATCTGTACAAAGTAAGTGACCTGGAAGTGGACTTGGAGGGCCTGTGATGGGGACCTGGTTTTTCCTGGGATCTGTACAAAGTAAGTGACCTGGAAGTGGACTTGGAGGGCCTGTGATGGAGACCTGGTTTTTCCTGGGATCTGTACAAAGTAAGTGACCTGGAAGTGGACTTGGAGGGCCTGTGATGGAGACCTGTTTTTTCCTGGGATCTGTACAAAGTCAGTGATGTGGAGTGGACTTGGAGGTCTATGCTGGAGACCTGGATTGCCCCGCGCAGTCTGTAGAAAGTAAGTGGCGTGGAGGTGGACTTGGAGGGCTTGTGATGGAGACCTGGTTTTTCCTGGGATCTGTACAAAGTAAGTGACCTGGAAGTGGACTTGGAGGGCCTGTGATGGAGACCTGTTTTTCCTGGGATCTGTACAAGGTAAGTGACCTGGAAGTGGACATGGAGGGCCTGTGATGGAGACCTGGTTTTTCCTGGGATCTGTACAAGGTAAGTGACCTGGAAGTGGACATGGAGGGCCTGTGATGGAGACCTGGTTTTTCCTGGGATCTGTACAAAGTAAGTGACCTGGAAGTGGACTTGGAGGGCCTGTGATGGAGACCTGGTTTTTCCTGGGATCTGTACAAAGTAAGTGACCTGGAAGTGGACTTGGAGGGCCTGTGATGGGGACCTGGTTTTTCCTGGGATCTGTACAAAGTAAGTGACCTGGAAGTGGACTTGGAGGGCCTGTGATGGGGACCTGGTTTTTCCTGGGATCTGTACAAAGTAAGTGACCTGGAAGTGGACTTGGAGGGCCTGTGATGGAGACCTGTTTTTTCCTGGGATCTGTACAAAGTCAGTGATGTGGAGTGGACTTGGAGGGTCTATGCTGGAGACCTGGATTGCCCCGCAGTCTGTAGAAAGTAAGTGGCGTGGAGGTGGACTTGGAGGGCTTGTGATGGAGACCTGGTTTTTCCTGGGATCTGTACAAAGTAAGTGACCTGGAAGTGGCCATAGAGTGCCTGTGATGGAGACCTGGTTTTTCCTGGGATCTGTACAAAGTAAGTGACCTGGAAGTGGACTTGGAGCGTCTATGCTGGAGACCTGGATTGCCCCGCTGTCTGTAGAAAGTAAGTGGCGTGGAGGTGGACTTGGAGGGCCTGTGATGGAGACCTGGTTTTTCCTGGGATCTGTACAAGGTAAGTGAGCTGGAAGTGGACATGGAGGGCCTGAGATGGAGACCTGGTTTTTCCTGGGATCTGTACAAAGTAAGTGACCTGAAAGTGGCCATAGGGCGCCTGTGATGGAGACCTGGTTTTTCCTGGGATCTGTACAAAGTAAGTGACCTGGAAGTGGACATAGAGTGCCTGTGATGGAGACCTGTTTTTTCCTGGGATCTGTACAAGGTAAGTGGGGTGGACGTGGACATGGAGGGTCTGTGCTGGAGGCCTTGATGTGCCCATGTTGTGTAGAAAGTAAGTGGCCTCGAGATGGACTTAGAGCGCCTGTGATGGGGACCTGTTTTTTCTTGGGATCTGTACAAAGTAAGTGACCTGGAAGTGGACTTGGAGGGCCTGTGATGGAGACCTGGATTGCCCCGTGGTCTGTAGAAAGTAAGTGGCGTGGAGGTGGACTTGGAGGGCCTGTGATGGAGACCTGTTTTTTCCTGGGATCAGTACAAAGGAAGTGACCTGGAAGTGGACATGGAGGGCCTGTGATGGAGACCTGTTTTTTCCTGGGATCTGTACAAAGTAAGTGGCGTGGAGTGGACTTGGAGGTCCTGTGATGGGGACCTGTTTTTCCCTGGGATCTGTACAAGGTAAGTGGGGTGGACGTGGACTTAGAGCGTCTGTGCTGGAGGCCTTGATGTGCCCATGCTGTGTAGAAAGTAAGTGACCTGGAAGTGGACTTGGAGGGCCTGTGATGGAGACCTGGTTTTTCCTGGGATCTGTACAAGGTAAGTGACCTGGAAAAGGACATAGAGCGCCTGTGATGGAGACCTAGTTTTTCCTGGGATCTGTACAAAGTAAGTGACCTGGAAGTGGACTTGGTGCGTCTATGCTGGAGACCTGGATTGCCCCGTGGCCTGTAGAAAGTAAGTGGCGTGGAGGTGGACTTGGAGCGTCTATGCTGGAGACCTGGTTTTTCCTGGGATCTGTACAAGGTAAGTGACCTGGAAGTGGACATAGAGTGCCGGTGATGGAGACCTGGTTTTTCCTGGCATCTGTACAAGGTAAGTGGGGTGGACGTGGACTTAGAGCGTCTGTGCTGGAGGCCATGATGTTCCCATGCTGTGTATAAAGTAAGTGGCCTTGAGATGGACTTAGAACGCCTGTGATGGAGACCTGGTTTTTCCAGGGATCTTTGCAACGTAAGTGACCTGGAAGTGGACTTTGAGGGCCTGTGATGGAGACCTGGTTTTTCCTGGGATCTGTACAAAGTAAGTGACCTGGAAGTGGACTTGGAGGGCCTGTGATGGAGACCTGGTTTATCCTGGGATCTGTACAAAGTAAGTGACCTGGAAGTGGACATAGAGCGCCTGTGATGGAGACCTGGTTTTTCCTGGGATCTGTACAAAGTAAGTGACCTGGAAGTGGACATGGAGGGCCTGTGATGGAGACCTGGTTTTTCCTGGGATCTGTACAAGGTAAGTGACCTGGAAGTGGACATGGAGGGCCGGTGATGGAGACCTGGTTTTTCCTGGCATCTGTACAAGGTAAGTGGCGTGGAGGTGGACATGGAGGGCCTGTGATGGAGACCTGTTTTTTCCTGGGATCTGTACAAAGTCAGTGATGTGGAGTGGACTTGGAGGGTCTATGCTGGAGACCTGGATTGCCCCGCAGTCTGTAGAAAGTAAGTGGCGTGGAGGTGGACTTGGAGGGCTTGTGATGGAGACCTGGTTTTTCCTGGGATCTGTACAAAGTAAGTGACCTGGAAGTGGACTTGGAGGGCCTGTGATGGAGACCTGTTTATCCTGGGATCTGTACAAAGTAAGTGACCTGGAAGTGGACATAGAGCACCTGTGATGGAGACCTGGTTTTTCCTGGGATCTGTACAAAGTAAGTGACCTGGAAGTGGACTTGGAGGGCCTGTGATGGGGACCTGGTTTTTCCTGGGATCTGTACAAGGTAAGTGACCTGGAAGTGGACATGGAGGGCCTGTGATGGAGACCTGGTTTTTCCTGGGATCTGTACAAGGTAAGTGACCTTGAAGTGGACTTGGAGGGCCTGTGATGGGGACCTGGTTTTTCCTGGGATCTGTACAAAGTAAGTGACCTGGAAGTGGACTTGGAGGGCCTGTGATGGGGACCTGGTTTTTCCTGGGATCTGTACAAAGTAAGTGACCTGGAAGTAGACTTGGAGGGCCTGTGATGGAGACCTGTTTTTTCCTGGGATCTGTACAAAGTCAGTGATGTGGAGTGGACTTGGAGGGTCTATGCTGGAGACCTGGATTGCCCCGCAGTCTGTAGAAAGTAAGTGGCGTGGAGGTGGACGTGGAGGGCTTGTGATGGAGACCTGGTTTTTCCTGGGATCTGTACAAAGTAAGTGACCTGGAAGTGGCCATAGAGTGCCTGTGATGGAGACCTGGTTTTTCCTGGGATCTGTACAAAGTAAGTGACCTGGAAGTGGCCATAGAGTGCCTGTGATGGAGACCTGGTTTTTCCTGGGATCTGTACAAGGTAAGTGGGGTGGACGTGGACATGGAGGGTCTGTGCTGGAGGCCTTGATGTGCCCATGTTGTGTAGAAAGTAAGTGGCCTCGAGATGGACTTAGAGCGCCTGTGATGGGGACCTGTTTTTTCTTGGGATCTGTACAAAGTAAGTGACCTGGAAGTGGACTTGGAGGGCCTGTGATGGAGACCTGGATTGCCCCGTGGTCTGTAGAAAGTAAGTGGCGTGGAGGTGGACTTGGAGGGCCTGTGATGGAGACCTGTTTTTTCCTGGGATCAGTACAAAGGAAGTGACCTGGAAGTGGACATGGAGGGCCTGTGATGGAGACCTGTTTTTTCCTGGGGTCTGTACAAAGTAAGTGGCGTGGAGTGGACTTGGAGGTCCTGTGATGGGGACCTGTTTTTCCCTGGGATCTGTACAAGGTAAGTGGGGTGGACGTGGACTTAGAGCGTCTGTGCTGGAGGCCTTGATGTGCCCATGCTGTGTAGAAAGTAAGTGACCTGGAAGTGGACTTGGAGGGCCTGTGATGGAGACCTGGTTTTTCCTGGGATCTGTACAAGGTAAGTGACCTGGAAAAGGACATAGAGCGCCTGTGATGGAGACCTAGTTTTTCCTGGGATCTGTACAAAGTAAGTGACCTGGAAGTGGACTTGGTGCGTCTATGCTGGAGACCTGGATTGCCCCGTGGCCTGTAGAAAGTAAGTGGCGTGGAGGTGGACTTGGAGCGTCTATGCTGGAGACCTGGTTTTTCCTGGGATCTGTACAAGGTAAGTGACCTGGAAGTGGACATAGAGTGCCGGTGATGGAGACCTGGTTTTTCCTGGGATCTGTACAAGGTAAGTGGGGTGGACGTGGACTTAGAGCGTCTGTGCTGGAGGCCATGATGTTCCCATGCTGTGTATAAAGTAAGTGGCCTTGAGATGGACTTAGAACGCCTGTGATGGAGACCTGGTTTTTCCAGGGATCTTTGCAACGTAAGTGACCTGGAAGTGGACTTTGAGGGCCTGTGATGGAGACCTGGTTTTTCCTGGGATCTGTACAAAGTAAGTGACCTGGAAGTGGACTTGGAGGGCCTGTGATGGAGACCTGGTTTATCCTGGGATCTGTACAAAGTAAGTGACCTGGAAGTGGACATAGAACGCCTGTGATGGAGACCTGGTTTTTCCTGGGATCTGTACAAAGTAAGTGACCTGGAAGTGGACTTGGAGCGTCTATGCTGGAGACCTGGATTGCCCCGCGGTCTGTAGAAAGTAAGGGGCGTGGAGGTGGACTTGGAGGGCCTGTGATGGAGACCTGGTTTTTCCTGGGATCTGTACAATGTAAGTGACCTGGAAGTGGACATGGAGGGCCTGTGATGGAGACCTGGTTTTTCCTGGGATCTGTACCAAGTAAGTGACCTGGAAGTGGACTTGGAGGGCCTGTGATGGAGACCTGGTTTTTCCTGGGATCTGTACAAAGTAAGTGACCTGGAAGTGGACTTGGAGGGCCTGTGATGGAGACCTGGTTTTTCCTGGGATCTGTACAAAGTAAGTGACCTGGAAGTGGACATGGAGGGCCTGTGATGGAGACCTGGTTTTTCCTGGGATCTGTACAAAGTAAGTGACCTGGAAGTGGACTTGGAGGGCCTGTGATGGAGACCTGGTTTTCCTGGGATCTGTACAAGGTAAGTGACCTGGAAGTGGACATGGAGGGCCTGTGATGGGGACCTGGTTTTCCTGGGATCTGTACAAAGTAAGTGACCTGGAAGTGGACATAGAGTGCCGGTGATGGAGACCTGGTTTTTCCTGGCATCTGTACAAGGTAAGTGGGGTGGACGTGGACTTAGAGCGTCTGTACTGGAGGCCTTGATGTGCCCATGCTGTGTAGAAAGTAAGTGGCCTTGAGATGGACTTAGAGCGCCTGTGATGGAGACCTGGTTTTTCCTGGGATCTTTGCAACGTAAGTGACCTGGAAGTGGACTTTGAGGGCCTGTGATGGAGACCTGGTTTTTCCTGGGATGTGTAGCAAGTAAGTGACCTGGAAGTGGACTTGGAGGGCCTGTGATGGAGACCTGTTTTTTCCTGGGATCTGTACAATGTAAGTGACCTGGAAGTGGACTTGGAGGGCCTGTGATGGAGACCTGTTTATCCTGGGATCTGTACAAATAAGTGACCTGGAAGTGGACATAGAGCGCCTGTGATGGAGACCTGGTTTTTCCTGGGATCTGTACAAAGTAAGTGACCTGGAAGTGGACTTGGAGGGCCTGTGATGGGGACCTGGTTTTTCCTGGGATCTGTACAAAGTAAGTGACCTGGAAGTGGACTTGGAGGGCCTGTGATGGGGACCTGGTTTTTCCTGGGATCTGTACAAAGTAAGTGACCTGGAAGTGGACTTGGAGGGCCTGTGATGGAGACCTGGTTTTTCCTGGGATCTGTACAAAGTCAGTGATGTGGAGTGGACTTGGAGGGTCTATGCTGGAGACCTGGATTGCCCCGCAGTCTGTAGAAAGTAAGTGGCGTGGAGGTGGACTTGGAGGGCTTGTGATGGAGACCTGGTTTTTTCTGGGATCTGTACAACGTAAGTGACCTGGAAGTGGCCATAGAGTGCCTGTGATGGAGACCTGGTTTTTCCTGGGATCTGTACAAAGTAAGTGACCTGGAAGTGGACTTGGAGCGTCTATGCTGGAGACCTGGATTGCCCCGCTGTCTGTAGAAAGTAAGTGGCGTGGAGGTGGACTTGGAGGGCCTGTGATGGAGACCTGGTTTTTCCTGGGATCTGTACAAGGTAAGTGAGCTGGAAGTGGACATGGAGGGCCTGAGATGGAGACCTGGTTTTTCCTGGGATCTGTACAAAGTAAGTGACCTGGAAGTGGACATAGAGTGCCTGTGATGGAGACCTGGTTTTTCCTGGGATCTGTACAAGGTAAGTGGGGTGGACGTGGACACGGAGGGTCTGTGCTGGAGGCCTTGATGTGCCCATGTTGTGTAGAAAGTAAGTGGCCTCGAGATGGACTTAGAGTGCCTGTGATGGGGACCTGTTTTTTCTTGGGATCTGTACAAAGTAAGTGACCTGGAAGTGGACTTGGAGGGCCTGTGATGGAGACCTGGATTGCCCCGTGGTCTGTAGAAAGTATGTGGCGTGGAGGTGGACTTGGAGGGCCTGTGATGGAGACCTGTTTTTTCCTGGGATCAGTACAAAGGAAGTGACCTGGAAGTGGACATGGAGGGCCTGTGATGGAGACCTGGTTTTTCCTGGGATCTGTACAAGGTAAGTGACCTGGAAAAGGACATAGAGCGCCTGTGATGGAGACCTAGTTTTTCCTGGGATCTGTACAAAGTAAGTGACCTGGAAGTGGACTTGGAGCGTCTATGCTTGAGACCTGGATTGCCCCGCGGTCTGTAGAAAGTAAGTGGCGTGGAGGTGGACTTGGAGCGTCTATGCTGGCGACCTGGTTTTTCCTGGGATCTGTACAAGGTAAGTGACCTGGAAGTGGACATGGAGGGCCTGTGATGGAGACCTGGTTTTTCCTGGGATCTGTACAAGGTAAGTGGGGTGGACGTGGACTTAGAGTGTCTGTGCTGGAGGCCTTGATGTGCCCATGCTCTGTAGAAAGTAAGTGGCCTTGAGATGGACATGGAGGGCCTGTGATGGAGACCTGGTTTTTCCAGGGATCTTTGCAACGTAAGTGACCTGGAAGTGGACTTTGAGGGCCTGTGATGGAGACCTGGTTTTTCCTGGGATCTGTACAAAGTAAGTGACCTGGAAGTGGACTTGGAGGGCCTGTGATGGAGACCTGGTTTATCCTGGGATCTGTACAAAGTAAGTGACCTGGAAGTGGACATAGAACGCCTGTGATGGAGACCTGGTTTTTCCTGGGATCTGTACAAAGTAAGTGACCTGGAAGTGGACTTGGAGCGTCTATGCTGGAGACCTGGATTGCCCCGCGGTCTGTAGAAAGTAAGGGGCGTGGAGGTGGACTTGGAGGGCCTGTGATGGAGACCTGGTTTTTCCTGGGATCTGTACAATGTAAGTGACCTGGAAGTGGACATGGAGGGCCTGTGATGGAGACCTGGTTTTTCCTGGGATCTGTACCAAGTAAGTGACCTGGAAGTGGACTTGGAGGGCCTGTGATGGAGACCTGGTTTTTCCTGGGATCTGTACCAAGTAAGTGACCTGGAAGTGGACATGGAGGGCCTGTGATGGAGACCTGGTTTTTCCTGGGATCTGTACAAGGTAAGTGACCTGGAAGTGGACATGGAGGGCCTGTGATGGAGACCTGTTTTTCCTGGGATCTGTACAAAGTAAGTGACCTGGAAGTGGACTTGGAGGGCCTGTGTTGGAGACGTGTTTTTCCTGGGATCTGTACAAAGTCAGTGATGTGGAGTGGACTTGGAGGGTCTATGCTGGAGACCTGGATTGCCCCGCTGTCTGTAGAAAGTAAGTGGCGTGGAGATGGACTTGGAGGGCCTGTGATGGAGACCTGGTTTTTCCTGGGATCTGTACAAGGTAAGTGACCTGGAAGTGGACATGGAGGGCCTGTGATGGAGACCTGTTTTTCCTGGTATCTGTACAAAGTAAGTGAGCTGGAAGTGGCCATAGAGCGCCTGTGATGGAGACCTGGTTTTTCCTGGGATCTGTACAAAGTAAATGATGTGGAGTGGACTTGGAGGGCCTGTGATGGGGACCTGTTTTTTCCTGGGATCTGTACAAAGTAAGTGACCTGGAAGTGGACTTGGAGGGCCTGTGATGGAGACCTGTTTTTTCCTGGGATCTGTACAAAGTCAGTGATGTGGAGTGGACTTGGAGGGTCTATGCTGGAGACCTGGATTGCCCCGCAGTCTGTAGAAAGTAAGTGGCGTGGAGGTGGACATGGAGGGCTTGTGATGGAGACCTGGTTTTTCCTGGGATCTGTACAAGGTAAGTGACCTGGAAGTGGACATGGAGGGCCTGAGATGGAGACCTGTTTTTTCCTGGGATCTGCACAAAGTAAGTGACCTGGAAGTGGCCATAGGGCGCCTGTGATGGAGACCTGGTTTTTCCTGGGATCTGTACAAAGTAAGTGACCTGGAAGTGGACATGGAGGGCCTGAGATGGAGACCTGTTTTTTCCTGGGATCTGCACAAAGTAAGTGACCTGGAAGTGGCCATAGGGCGCCTGTGATGGAGACATGTTTTTTCCTGGGATCTGTACAAAGTAAGTGATGTGGAGTGGACTTGGAGGGCCTGTGATGGGGACCTGTTTTTTCTTGGGATCTGTACAAAGTAAGTGACCTGGAAGTGGACATGGAGCGTCTATGCTGGAGACCTGGATTGCCCCGCTGTCTGTAGAAAGTAAGTGGCGTGGAGGTGGACTTGGAGGGCCTGTGATGGAGACCTGGTTTTTCCTGGGATCTGTACAAGGTAAGTGACCTGGAAGTGGACTTGGAGGGCCTGTGATGGAGACCTGGATTTCCCCGTGGTCTGTACAAAGTAAGTGACGTGGAGTGGACTTGGAGGTCCTGTGATGGGGACCTGTTTTTTCCTGGGATCTGTACAAGGTAAGTGACCTGGAAGTGGACTTGGAGGGCCTGTGATGGAGACCTGTTTTTTCCTGGGATCTGTACAAGGTAAGTGACCTGGAAGTGGACTTGGAGGGCCTGTGTTGGAGTCCTGGTTTATCCTGGGATCTGTACAAAGTAAGTGACCTGGAAGTGGACATTGAGCGCCTGTGATGGAGACCTGGTTTTTCCTGGGATCTGTACAAGGTAAGTGACCTGGAAGTGGACATGGAGGGCCTGTGATGGAGACCTGGTTTTTCCTGGGATCTGTACAAGGTAAGTGACCTGGAAGTGGACTTGGAGGGCCTGTGATGGAGACCTGGTTTTTCCTGGGATCTGTACAAAGTAAGTGACCTGGAAAAGGACATAGAGCGCCTGTGATGGAGACCTAGTTTTTCCTGGGATCTGTACAAAGTAAGTGACCTGGAAGTGGACTTGGTGCGTCTATGCTGGAGACCTGGATTGCCCCGTGGTCTGTAGAAAGTAAGTGGCGTGGAGGTGGACTTGGAGCGTCTATGCTGGAGACCTGGTTTTTCCTGGGATCTGTACAAGGTAAGTGACCTGGAAGTGGACATAGAGTGCCGGTGATGGAGACCTGGTTTTTCCTGGCATCTGTACAAGGTAAGTGGGGTGGACGTGGACTTAGAGCGTCTGTGCTGGAGGCCATGATGTTCCCATGCTGTGTAGAATGTAAGTGGCCTTGAGATGGACTTAGAGCGCCTGTGATGGAGACCTGGTTTTTCCTGGGATCTGTACAAGGTAAGTGACCTTGAAGTGGACTTGGAGGGCCTGTGATGGAGACCTGTTTTTTCCTGGGATCTGTAAAAGGTAAGTGACCTGGAAGTGGACATGGAGGGCCTGTGATGGCGACCTGGTTTTTCCTGGGATCTGTACAAGGTAAGTGACCTGGAAGTGGACATGGAGGGCCTGTGATGGAGACCTGGTTTTTCCTGGGATCTGTACAAGGTAAGTGGCGTGGAGGTGGACATGGAGGGTCTGTGATGGAGACCTGTTTTTCCTGGGATCTGTACAAAGTCAGTGATGTGGAGTGGACTTGGAGGGTCTATGCTGGAGACCTGGATTGCCCCGCAGTCTGTAGAAAGTAAGTGGCGTGGAGGTGGACTTGGAGCGTCTATGCTGGAGACCTGGTTTTTCCTGGGATCTGTACAAGGTAAGTGACCTGGAAGTGGATATGGAGGGCCTGTGATGGAGACCTGGTTTTTCCTGGGATGTGTAGCAAGTAAGTGACCTGGAAGTGGACTTGGAGGGCCTGTGATGGAGACCTGGTTTTTCCTGGGATCTGTACAAGGTAAGTGACCTGGAAGTGGACATGGAGGGCCTGTGATGGAGACCTGGTTTTTCCTGGGATCTGTACAAGGTAAGTGACCTGGAAGTGGACATGGAAGGCCTGTGATGGAGACCTGGTTTTTCCTGGGATCTGTACAAGGTAAGTGACCTGGAAGTGGACTTGGAGGGCCTGTGTTGGAGACCTGTTTTTTCCTGGGATCTGTACAAGGTAAGTGAACTGGAAGTGGACATGGAGGGCCTGTGATGGAGACCTGGTTTTTCCTGGGATCTGTACAAAGTAAGTGACCTGGAAGTGGACATAGAGTGCCGGTGATGGAGACCTGGTTTTTCCTGGCATCTGTACAAGGTAAGTGGGGTGGACGTGGACTTAGAGCGTCTGTACTGGAGGCCTTGATGTGCCCATGCTGTGTAGAAAGTAAGTGGCCTTGAGATGGACTTAGAGCGCCTGTGATGGAGACCTGGTTTTTCCTGGGATCTTTGCAACGTAAGTGACCTGGAAGTGGACTTTGAGGGCCTGTGATGGAGACCTGGTTTTTCCTGGGATGTGTAGCAAGTAAGTGACCTGGAAGTGGACTTGGAGGGCCTGTGATGGAGACCTGTTTTTTCCTGGGATCTGTACAAAGTAAGTGACCTGGAAGTGGACTTGGAGGGCCTGTGATGGAGACCTGTTTATCCTGGGATCTGTACAAGGTAAGTGACCTGGAAGTGGACATGGAGGGCCTGTGATGGAGACCTGTTTTTTCCTGGGATTTGTACAAAGTCAGTGATGTGGAGTGGACTTGGAGGGTCTATGCTGGAGACCTGGATTGCCCCGCAGTCTGTAGAAAGTAAGTGGCGTTGAGGTGGACTTGGAGGGCTTGTGATGGGGACCTGGTTTTTCCTGGGATCTGTACAAAGTAAGTGACCTGGAAGTGGACTTGGAGTGCCTGTGATGGAGACCTGGTTTTTCCTGGGATCTGTACAAAGTAAGTGATGTGGAGTGGACTTGGAGGGTCTGTGATGGGGACCTGTTTTTTCCTGGGATCTGAACAAAGTAAGTGATGTGGAGTGGACTTGGAGGGCCTGTGATGGGGACCTGGTTTTTCCTGGGATCTGTAAAAAGTAAGTGACCTGGAAGTGGACATAGAGCGCCTGTGATGGAGACCTGGTTTTTCCTGGGATCTTTTCAAAGTAAATGACCTGGAAGTGGACTTGGAGGGCCTGTGATGGAGACCTGGTTTTTCCTGGGATCTGTACAAAGTAAGTGACCTGGAAAAGGACATAGAGCGCCTGTGATGGAGACCTAGTTTTTCCTGGGATCAGTACAAAGTAAGTGGCCTGGAAGTGGACTTGGAGCGTCTATGCTGGAGACCTGGATTGCCCCGCGGTCTGTAGAAAGTAAGTGGCGTGGAGGTGGACATGGAGCGTCTATGCTGGAGACCTGGTTTTTCCTGGGATCTGTACAAGGTAAGTGACCTGGAAGTGGACATGGAGGGCCTGTGATGGAGACCTGGTTTTTCCTGGGATCTGTACAAGGTAAGTGGCGTGGAGGTGGACTTGGAAGGCCTGTGATGGAGACCTGGTTTTTCCTGGGATCTGTACAAGGTAAGGGACCTGGAAGTGGACATGGAGGGCCTGGGATGGAGACCTGGTTTTTCCTGGGATCTGTACAAGGTAAGTGACCTGGAAGTGGACATGGAGGGCCTGTGATGGAGACCTGGTTTTTCCTGGGATCTGTACAAGGTAAGTGACCTGGAAGTGGACATAGAGTGCCTGTGATGGAGGCCTGGTTTTTCCTTGCTGTGTACAAGGTAAGTGGGGTGGAAGTGGACTTGGAGGGTCTGTGATGGAGTCCTTGTTTTTCCTTTGATGTGTAGAAAGTAAGTGTCCTTGATTTGGACTTGGAGGGCCTGTGATGGAGACCTGGTTTTTCCTGGGATCTGTGCAAGGTAAGTGACCTGGAAGTGGACATGGAGGGCCTGTGATGGAGACCTGGTTTTTCCTGGGATCTGTACAAGGTAAGTGACCTGGAAGTGGACTTGGAGGGCCTGTGTTGGAGACCTGGTTTTTCCTGGGATCTGTACAATGTAAGTGGCGTGGAGGTGGACTTGGAGGGTCTGTGATGGAGACCTGTTTTTTCCTGGGATCTGTACAAAGTAAGTGATGTGGAGTGGACTTGGAGGGCCTGTGATGGAGACCTGGATTTTCCTGGGATCTGTACAAAGTAAGTGACCTGGAAGTGGACTTGGAGGGCCTGTGATGGGGACCTGGTTTTTCCTGGGATCTGTACAATGTAAGTGACCTGGAAGTGGACTTGGAGGGCCTGTGATGGGGACCTGGTTTTTCCTGGGATCTGTACAAAGTAAGTGACCTGGAAGTAGACTTGGAGGGCCTGTGATGGAGACCTGTTTTTTCCTGGGATCTGTACAAAGTCAGTGATGTGGAGTGGACTTGGAGGGTCTATGCTGGAGACCTGGATTGCCCCGCAGTCTGTAGAAAGTAAGTGGGGTGGAGGTGGACTTGGAGGGCTTGTGATGGAGACCTGGTTTTTCCTGGGATCTGTCCAAAGTAAGTGACCTGGAAGTGGCCATAGAGTGCCTGTGATGGAGACCTGGTTTTTCCTGGGATCTGTACAAAGTATGTTACCTGGAAGTGGACTTGGAGCGTCTATGCTGGAGACCTGGATTGCCCCGCTGTCTGTAGAAAGTAAGTGGCGTGGAGGTGGACTTGGAGGGCCTGTGATGGAGACCTGGTTTTTCCTGGGATCTGTACAAGGTAAGTGAGCTGGAAGTGGACATGGAGGGCCTGAGATGGAGACCTGGTTTTTCCTGGGATCTGTACAAAGTAAGTGACCTGAAAGTGGCCATAGGGCGCCTGTGATGGAGACCTGGTTTTTCCTGGGATCTGTACAAAGTAAGTGACCTGGAAGTGGACATAGAGTGCCTGTGATGGAGACCTGTTTTTTCCTGGGATCTGTACAAGGTAAGTGGGGTGGACGTGGACATGGAGGGTCTGTGCTGGAGGCCTTGATGTGCCCATGTTGTGTAGAAAGTAAGTGGCCTCGAGATGGACTTAGAGCGCCTGTGATGGGGACCTGTTTTTTCTTGGGATCTGTACAAAGTAAGTGACCTGGAAGTGGACTTGGAGGGCCTGTGATGGAGACCTGGATTGCCCCGTGGTCTGTAGAAAGTAAGTGGCGTGGAGGTGGACTTGGAGGGCCTGTGATGGAGACCTGGTTTTTTCCTGGGATCAGTACAAAGGAAGTGACCTGGAAGTGGCCATAGAGTGCCTATGATGGAAACCTGTTTTTTCCTGGGATCTGTACAAAGTAAGTGA
>NW_028147553.1:3278305-3309960 GCF_008360975.1 Lichenostomus cassidix
TGATGGAGACCTGGTTTTTCCTGGGATCTGTACAAGGTAAGTGACCTGGAAAAGGACATAGAGCGCCTGTGATGGAGACCTAGTTTTTCCTGGGATCTGTACAAAGTAAGTGACCTGGAAGTGGACTTGGTGCGTCTATGCTGGAGACCTGGATTGCCCCGTGGTCTGTACAAAGTAAGTGGCGTGGAGGTGGACTTGGAGCGTCTATGCTGGAGACCTGGTTTTTCCTGGGATCTGTACAAGGTAAGTGACCTGGAAGTGGACATAGAGTGCCGGTGATGGAGACCTGGTTTTTCCTGGGATCTGTACAAGGTAAGTGGGGTGGACGTGGACTTAGAGCGTCTGTGCTGGAGGCCATGATGTTCCCATGCTGTGTATAAAGTAAGTGGCCTTGAGATGGACTTAGAGCGCCTGTGATGGAGACCTGGTTTTTCCAGGGATCTTTGCAACGTAAGTGACCTGGAAGTGGACTTTGAGGGCCTGTGATGGAGACCTGGTTTTTCCTGGGATCTGTACAAAGTAAGTGACCTGGAAGTGGACTTGGAGGGCCTGTGATGGAGACCTGGTTTATCCTGGGATCTGTACAAAGTAAGTGACCTGGAAGTGGACATAGAGCGCCTGTGATGGAGACCTGGTTTTTCCTGGGATCTGTACAAAGTAAGTGACCTGGAAGTGGACTTGGAGCGTCTATGCTGGAGACCTGGATTGCCCCGAGGTCTGTAGAAAGTAAGGGGCGTGGAGGTGGACTTGGAGGGCCTGTGATGGAGACCTGGTTTTTCCTGGGATCTGTACAAAGTAAGTGACCTGGAAGTGGACATGGAGGGCCTGTGATGGAGACCTGGTTTTTCCTGGGATCTGTACCAAGTAAGTGACCTGGAAGTGGACATGGAGGGCCTGTGATGGAGACCTGGTTTTTCCTGGGATCTGTACCAAGTAAGTGACCTGGAAGTGGACATGGAGGGCCTGTGATGGAGACCTGGTTTTTCCTGGGATCTGTACAAAGTAAGTGACCTGGAAGTGGACTTGGAGGGCCTGTGATGGAGACCTGGTTTTTCCTGGGATCTGTACAAGGTAAGTGGCGTGGAGGTGGACATGGAGGGCCTGTGATGGAGACCTGTTTTTTCCTGGGATCTGTACAAAGTCAGTGATGTGGAGTGGACTTGGAGCGCCTGTGATGGAGACCTGGATTGCCCCGCTGTCTGTAGAAAGTAAGTGGCGTGGAGATGGACTTGGAGGGCCTGTGATGGAGACCTGGTTTTTCCTGGGATCTGTACAAGGTAAGTGACCTGGAAGTGGACATGGAGGGCCTGTGATGGAGACCTGTTTTTCCTGGTATCTGTACAAAGTAAGTGAGCTGGAAGTGGCCATAGAGCGCCTGTGATGGAGACCTGGTTTTTCCTGGGATCTGTACAAAGTAAATGATGTGGAGTGGACTTGGAGGGCCTGTGATGGGGACCTGTTTTTTCCTGGGATCTGTACAAAGTAAGTGACCTGGAAGTGGACTTGGAGGGCCTGTGATGGAGACCTGTTTTTTCCTGGGATCTGTACAAAGTCAGTGATGTGGAGTGGACTTGGAGGGTCTATGCTGGAGACCTGGATTGCCCCGCAGTCTGTAGAAAGTAAGTGGCGTGGAGGTGGACATGGAGGGCTTGTGATGGAGACCTGGTTTTTCCTGGGATCTGTACAAGGTAAGTGACCTGGAAGTGGACATGGAGGGCCTGAGATGGAGACCTGTTTTTTCCTGGGATCTGCACAAAGTAAGTGACCTGGAAGTGGCCATAGGGCGCCTGTGATGGAGACCTGGTTTTTCCTGGGATCTGTACAAAGTAAGTGACCTGGAAGTGGACATGGAGGGCCTGAGATGGAGACCTGTTTTTTCCTGGGATCTGCACAAAGTAAGTGACCTGGAAGTGGCCATAGGGCGCCTGTGATGGAGACATGTTTTTTCCTGGGATCTGTACAAAGTAAGTGATGTGGAGTGGACTTGGAGGGCCTGTGATGGGGACCTGTTTTTTCTTGGGATCTGTACAAAGTAAGTGACCTGGAAGTGGACTTGGAGGGCCTGTGATGGAGACGTGGATTGCCCCGTGGTCTGTAGAAAGTAAGTGGCGTGGAGGTGGACTTGGAGGGCCTGTGATGGAGACCTGTTTTTTCCTGGGATCAGTACAAAGGAAGTGACCTGGAAGTGGACATGGAGGGCCTGTGATGGAGACCTGTTTTTTCCTGGGATCTGTACAAAGTAAGTGACGTGGAGTGGACTTGGAGGTCCTGTGATGGGGACCTGTTTTTTCCTGGGATCTGTACAAGGTAAGTGGGGTGGACGTGGACTTAGAGCGTCTGTGCTGGAGGCCTTGATGTGCCCATGCTGTGTAGAAAGTAAGTGACCTGGAAGTGGACTTGGAGGGCCTGTGATGGAGACCTGGTTTATCCTGGGATCTGTACAAAGTAAGTGACCTGGAAGTGGACATAGAGCGCCTGTGATGGAGACCTGGTTTTTCCTGGGATCTGTACAAAGTAAGTGACCTGGAAGTGGACTTGGAGCGTCTATGCTGGAGACCTGGATTGCCCCGCTGTCTGTAGAAAGTAAGGGGCGTGGAGGTGGACTTGGAGGGCCTGTGATGGAGACCTGGTTTTTCCTGGGATCTGTACAAGGTAAGTGACCTGGAAAAGGACATAGAGCGCCTGTGATGGAGACCTAGTTTTTCCTGGGATCTGTACAAAGTAAGTGACCTGGAAGTGGACTTGGTGCGTCTATGCTGGAGACCTGGATTGCCCCGTGGTCTGTAGAAAGTAAGTGGCGTGGAGGTGGACTTGGAGCGTCTATGCTGGAGACCTGGTTTTTCCTGGGATCTGTACAAGGTAAGTGACCTGGAAGTGGACATAGAGTGCCGGTGATGGAGACCTGGTTTTTCCTGGCATCTGTACAAGGTAAGTGGGGTGGACGTGGACTTAGAGCGTCTGTGCTGGAGGCCATGATGTTCCCATGCTGTGTAGAATGTAAGTGGCCTTGAGATGGACTTAGAGCGCCTGTGATGGAGACCTGGTTTTTCCTGGGATCTGTACAAGGTAAGTGACCTTGAAGTGGACTTGGAGGGCCTGTGATGGAGACCTGTTTTTTCCTGGGATCTGTACAAGGTAAGTGACCTGGAAGTGGACATGGAGGGCCTGTGATGGCGACCTGGTTTTTCCTGGGATCTGTACAAGGTAAGTGACCTGGAAGTGGACATGGTGGGCCTGTGATGGAGACCTGGTTTTTCCTGGGATCTGTACAAGGTAAGTGGCGTGGAGGTGGACATGGAGGGCCTGTGATGGAGACCTGTTTTTTCCTGGGATCTGTACAAAGTCAGTGATGTGGAGTGGACTTGGAGGGTCTATGCTGGAGACCTGGATTGCCCCGCAGTCTGTAGAAAGTAAGTGGCGTGGAGGTGGACTTGGAGCGTCTATGCTGGAGACCTGGTTTTTCCTGGGATCTCTACAAGGTAAGTGACCTGGAAGTGGATATGGAGGGCCTGTGATGGAGACCTGGTTTTTCCTGGGATCTGTACAAAGTAAGTGACCTGGAAGTGGACTTGGAGGGCCTGTGATGGAGACCTGGTTTTTCCTGGGATCTGTTCAAGGTAAGTGACCTGGAAGTGGACATGGAGGGCCTGTGATGGAGACCTGGTTTTTCCTGGGATCTGTACAAGGTAAGTGACCTGGAAGTGGACATGGAGGGCCTGTGATGGAGACCTGTTTTTCCTGGGATCTGTACAAGGTAAGTGACCTGGAAGTGGACATGGAGGGCCTGTGATGGAGACCTGGTTTTCCTGGGATCTGTACAAGGTAAGTGACCTGGAAGTGGACTTGGAGGGCCTGTGATGGAGACCTGGTTTTTCCTGGGATCTGTACAAAGTAAGTGACCTGGAAGTGGACATAGAGTGCCGGTGATGGAGACCTGGTTTTTCCTGGCATCTGTACAAGGTAAGTGGGGTGGACGTGGACTTAGAGCGTCTGTACTGGAGGCCTTGATGTGCTCATGCTGTGTAGAAAGTAAGTGGCCTTGAGATGGACTTAGAGCGCCTGTGATGGAGACCTGGTTTTTCTTGGGATCTTTGCAACGTAAGTGACCTGGAAGTGGACTTTGAGGGCCTGTGATGGAGACCTGGTTTTTCCTGGGATGTGTAGCAAGTAAGTGACCTGGAAGTGGACTTGGAGGGCCTGTGATGGAGACCTGTTTTTTCCTGGGATCTGTACAAAGTAAGTGACCTGGAAGTGGACTTGGTGGGCCTGTGATGGAGACCTGTTTATCCTGGGATCTGTACAAGGTAAGTGACCTGGAAGTGGACATGGAGGGCCTGTGATGGAGACCTGTTTTTTCCTGGGATTTGTACAAAGTCAGTGATGTGGAGTGGACTTGGAGGGTCTATGCTGGAGACCTGGATTGCCCCGCAGTCTGTAGAAAGTAAGTGGCGTGGAGGTGGACTTGGAGGGCTTGTGATGGGGACCTGGTTTTTCCTGGGATCTGTACAAAGTAAGTGACCTGGAAGTGGACATGGAGGGCCTGTGATGGAGACCTGGTTTTTCCTGGGATCTGTACAAAGTAAATGATGTGGAGTGGACTTGGAGGGCCTGTGATGGGGACCTGTTTTTTCCTGGGATCTGAACAAAGTAAGTGATGTGGAGTGGACTTGGAGGGCCTGTGATGGGGACCTGGTTTTTCCTGGGATCTGTAAAAAGTAAGTGACCTGGAAGTGGACATAGAGCGCCTGTGATGGAGACCTGGTTTTTCCTGGGATCTTTTCAAAGTAAATGACCTGGAAGTGGACTTGGAGGGCCTGTGATGGAGACCTGGTTTTTCCTGGGATCTGTACAAAGTAAGTGACCTGGAAAAGGACATAGAGCGCCTGTGATGGAGACCTAGTTTTTCCTGGGATCAGTACAAAGTAAGTGGCCTGGAAGTGGACTTGGAGCGTCTATGCTGGAGACCTGGATTGCCCCGCGGTCTGTAGAAAGTAAGTGGCGTGGAGGTGGACATGGAGCGTCTATGCTGGAGACCTGGTTTTTCCTGGGATCTGTACAAGGTAAGTGACCTGGAAGTGGACATGGAGGGCCTGTGATGGAGACCTGGTTTTTCCTGGGATCTGTACAAGGTAAGTGACCTGGAAGTGGACTTGGAGGGCCTGTGATGGAGACCTGGTTTTTCCTGTGATCTGTACAAAGTAAGTGACCTGGAAGTGGACTTGGAGGGCCTGTGATGGAGACCTGTTTTTCCTGGGATCTGTACAAAGTAAGTGACCTGGAAGTGGACATGGAGGGCCTGTGATGGAGACCTGGTTTTTCCTGGGATCTGTACAAAGTAAGTGACCTGGAAGTGGACATAGAGTGCCGGTGATGGAGACCTGGTTTTTCCTGGCATCTGTACAAGGTAAGTGGGGTGGACGTGGACTTAGAGCGTCTGTACTGGAGGCCTTGATGTGCCCATGCTGTGTAGAAAGTAAGTGGCCTTGAGATGGACTTAGAGCGCCTGTGATGGAGACCTGGTTTTTCCTGGGATCTTTGCAACGTAAGTGACCTGGAAGTGGACTTTGAGGGCCTGTGATGGAGACCTGGTTTTTCCTGGGATGTGTAGCAAGTAAGTGACCTGGAAGTGGACTTGGAGGGCCTGTGATGGAGACCTGTTTTTTCCTGGGATCTGTACAAAGTAAGTGACCTGGAAGTGGACTTGGAGGGCCTGTGATGGAGACCTGTTTATCCTGGGATCTGTACAAAGTAAGTGACCTGGAAGTGGACATAGAGCGCCTGTGATGGAGACCTGGTTTTTCCTGGGATCTGTACAAAGTAAGTGACCTGGAAGTGGACTTGGAGGGCCTGTGATGGAGACCTGGTTTTTCCTGGGATCTGTACAAAGTAAGTGACCTGGAAGTGGACTTGGAGGGCCTGTGATGGGGACCTGGTTTTTCCTGGGATCTGTACAAAGTAAGTGACCTGGAAGTGGACTTGGAGGGCCTGTGATGGAGACCTGTTTTTTCCTGGGATCTGTACAAAGTCAGTGATGTGGAGTGGACTTGGAGGGTCTATGCTGGAGACCTGGATTGCCCCGCAGTCTGTAGAAAGTAAGTGGCGTGGAGGTGGACTTGGAGGGCTTGTGATGGAGACCTGGTTTTTCCTGGGATCTGTACAAAGTAAGTGACCTGGAAGTGGCCATAGAGTGCCTGTGATGGAGACCTGGTTTTTCCTGGGATCTGTACAAAGTAAGTGACCTGGAAGTGGACTTGGAGCGTCTATGCTGGAGACCTGGATTGCCCCGCTGTCTGTAGAAAGTAAGTGGCGTGGAGGTGGACTTGGAGGGCCTGTGATGGAGACCTGGTTTTTCCTGGGATCTGTACAAGGTAAGTGAGCTGGAAGTGGACATGGAGGGCCTGAGATGGAGACCTGGTTTTTCCTGGGATCTGTACAAAGTAAGTGACCTGAAAGTGGCCATAGGGCGCCTGTGATGGAGACCTGGTTTTTCCTGGGATCTGTACAAAGTAAGTGACCTGGAAGTGGACATAGAGTGCCTGTGATGGAGACCTGGTTTTTCCTGGGATCTGTACAAGGTAAGTGGGGTGGACGTGGACATGGAGGGTCTGTGCTGGAGGCCTTGATGTGCCCATGTTGTGTAGAAAGTAAGTGGCCTCGAGATGGACTTAGAGTGCCTGTGATGGGGACCTGTTTTTTCTTGGGATCTGTACAAAGTAAGTGACCTGGAAGTGGACTTGGAGGGCCTGTGATGGAGACCTGGATTGCCCCGTGGTCTGTAGAAAGTAAGTGGCGTGGAGGTGGACTTGGAGGGCCTGTGATGGAGACCTGTTTTTTCCTGGGATCAGTACAAAGGAAGTGACCTGGAAGTGGACATGGAGGGCCTGTGATGGAGACCTGTTTTTTCCTGGGGTCTGTACAAAGTAAGTGGCGTGGAGTGGACTTGGAGGTCCTGTGATGGGGACCTGTTTTTCCCTGGGATCTGTACAAGGTAAGTGGGGTGGACGTGGACTTAGAGCGTCTGTGCTGGAGGCCTTGATGTGCCCATGCTGTGTAGAAAGTAAGTGACCTGGAAGTGGACTTGGAGGGCCTGTGATGGAGACCTGGTTTTTCCTGGGATCTGTACAAGGTAAGTGACCTGGAAAAGGACATAGAGCGCCTGTGATGGAGACCTAGTTTTTCCTGGGATCTGTACAAAGTAAGTGACCTGGAAGTGGACTTGGTGCGTCTATGCTGGAGACCTGGATTGCCCCGTGGTCTGTACAAGGTAAGTGGCGTGGAGGTGGACTTGGAGCGTCTATGCTGGAGACCTGGTTTTTCCTGGGATCTGTACAAGGTAAGTGACCTGGAAGTGGACATAGAGTGCCGGTGATGGAGACCTGGTTTTTCCTGGGATCTGTACAAGGTAAGTGGGGTGGACGTGGACTTAGAGCGTCTGTGCTGGAGGCCATGATGTTCCCATGCTGTGTATAAAGTAAGTGGCCTTGAGATGGACTTAGAGCGCCTGTGATGGAGACCTGGTTTTTCCAGGGATCTTTGCAACGTAAGTGACCTGGAAGTGGACTTTGAGGGCCTGTGATGGAGACCTGGTTTTTCCTGGGATCTGTACAAAGTAAGTGACCTGGAAGTGGACTTGGAGGGCCTGTGATGGAGACCTGGTTTATCCTGGGATCTGTACAAAGTAAGTGACCTGGAAGTGGACATAGAGCGCCTGTGATGGAGACCTGGTTTTTCCTGGGATCTGTAGAAAGTAAGTGACCTGGAAGTGGACTTGGAGCGTCTATGCTGGAGACCTGGATTGCCCCGCGGTCTGTAGAAAGTAAGTGGCGTGGAGGTGGACTTGGAGGGACTGTGATGGAGACCTGTTTTTGTCTGGGATCTGTGCAAAGTAAGTGACCTGGAAGTGGACTTGGAGGGCCTGTGATGGAGACCTGGTTTTTCCTGGGATCTGTACCAAGTAAGTGACCTGGAAGTGGACATGGAGGGCCTGTGATGGAGACCTGGTTTTTCCTGGGATCTGTACCAAGTAAGTGACCTGGAAGTGGACATGGAGGGCCTGTGATGGAGACCTGGTTTTTCCTGGGATCTGTACCAAGTAAGTGACCTGGAAGTGGACATGGAGCGCCTGTGATGGAGACCTGGTTTTTCCTGGGATCTGTACAAGGTAAGTGGCGTGGAGGTGGACATGGAGGGCCTGTGATGGAGACCTGGTTTTTCCTGGGATCTGTACAAAGTCAGTGATGTGGAGTGGACTTGGAGCGTCTATGCTGGAGACCTGGATTGCCCCGCTGTCTGTAGAAAGTAAGTGGCGTGGAGATGGACTTGGAGGGCCTGTGATGGAGACCTGGTTTTTCCTGGGATCTGTACAAGGTAAGTGACCTGGAAGTGGACATGGAGGGCCTGTGATGGAGACCTGTTTTTCCTGGTATCTGTACAAAGTAAGTGAGCTGGAAGTGGCCATAGAGCGCCTGTGATGGAGACCTGGTTTTTCCTGGGATCTGTACAAAGTAAATGATGTGGAGTGGACTTGGAGGGCCTGTGATGGGGACCTGTTTTTTCCTGGGATCTGTACAAAGTAAGTGACCTGGAAGTGGACTTGGAGGGCCTGTGATGGAGACCTGTTTTTTCCTGGGATCTGTACAAAGTCAGTGATGTGGAGTGGACTTGGAGGGTCTATGCTGGAGACCTGGATTGCCCCGCAGTCTGTAGAAAGTAAGTGGCGTGGAGGTGGACATGGAGGGCTTGTGATGGAGACCTGGTTTTTCCTGGGATCTGTACAAGGTAAGTGACCTGGAAGTGGACATGGAGGGCCTGAGATGGAGACCTGTTTTTTCCTGGGATCTGCACAAAGTAAGTGACCTGGAAGTGGCCATAGGGCGCCTGTGATGGAGACCTGGTTTTTCCTGGGATCTGTACAAAGTAAGTGACCTGGAAGTGGACATGGAGGGCCTGAGATGGAGACCTGTTTTTTCCTGGGATCTGCACAAAGTAAGTGACCTGGAAGTGGCCATAGGGCGCCTGTGATGGAGACCAGTTTTTTCCTGGGATCTGTACAAAGTAAGTGATGTGGAGTGGACTTGGAGGGCCTGTGATGGGGACCTGTTTTTTCTTGGGATCTGTACAAAGTAAGTGACCTGGAAGTGGACTTGGAGGGCCTGTGATGGAGACATGGATTGCCCCGTGGTCTGTAGAAAGTAAGTGGCGTGGAGGTGGACTTGGAGGGCCTGTGATGGAGACCTGTTTTTTCCTGGGATCAGTACAAAGGAAGTGACCTGGAAGTGGACATGGAGGGCCTGTGATGGAGACCTGTTTTTTCCTGGGATCTGTACAAAGGAAGTGACCTGGAAGTGGACATGGAGGGCCTGTGATGGAGACCTGCTTTTTCCTGGTATCTGTACAAAGTAAGTGACGTGGAGTGGACTTGGAGGTCCTGTGATGGGGACCTGTTTTTTCCTGGGATCTGTACAAGGTAAGTGGGGTGGACGTGGACTTAGAGCGTCTGTGCTGGAGGCCTTGATGTGCCCATGCTGTGTAGAAAGTAAGTGACCTGGAAGTGGACTTGGAGGGCCTGTGATGGAGACCTGGTTTTTCCTGGGATCTGTACAAGGTAAGTGACCTGGAAAAGGACATAGAGCGCCTGTGATGGAGACCTAGTTTTTCCTGGGATCTGTACAAAGTAAGTGACCTGGAAGTGGACTTGGTGCGTCTATGCTGGAGACCTGGATTGCCCCGTGGTCTGTAGAAAGTAAGTGGCGTGGAGGTGGACTTGGAGCGTCTATGCTGGAGACCTGGTTTTTCCTGGGATCTGTACAAGGTAAGTGACCTGGAAGTGGACATGGAGGGCCTGTGATGGAGACCTGGTTTTTCCTGGCATCTGTACAAGGTAAGTGGGGTTGACGTGGACTTAGAGCGTCTGTACTGGAGGCCTTGATGTGCCCATGCTGTGTAGAAAGTAAGTGGCCTTGAGATGGACTTAGAGCGCCTGTGATGGAGACCTGGTTTTTCCTGGGATCTGTGCCAAGTAAGTGACCTGGAAGTGGACATGGAGGGCCTGTGATGGAGACCTGGTTTTTCCTGGGATCTGTACAAGGTAAGTGACCTGGAAGTGGACATGGAGGGCCTGTGATGGAGACCTGTTTTTTCCTGGGATCTGTACAAGGTAAGTGACCTGGAAGTGGACATGGAGGGCCTGTGATGGAGACCTGGTTTTTCCTGGGATCTGTACAAGGTAAGTGGCGTGGAGGTGGACATGGAGGGCCTGTGATGGAGACCTGTTTTTTCCTGGGATCTGTACAAAGTCAGTGATGTGGAGTGGACTTGGAGGGTCTATGCTGGAGACCTGGATTGCCCCGCAGTCTGTAGAAAGTAAGTGGCGTGGAGGTGGACTTGGAGCGTCTATGCTGGAGACCTGGTTTTTCCTGGGATCTCTACAAGGTAAGTGACCTGGAAGTGGATATGGAGGGCCTGTGATGGAGACCTGGTTTTTCCTGGGATGTGTAGCAAGTAAGTGACCTGGAAGTGGACTTGGAGGGCCTGTGATGGAGACCTGGTTTTTCCTGGGATCTGTACAAGGTAAGTGACCTGGAAGTGGACATGGAGGGCCTGTGATGGAGACCTGGTTTTTCCTGGGATCTGTACAAGGTAAGTGACCTGGAAGTGGACATGGAGGGCCTGTGATGGAGACCTGGTTTTCCTGGGATCTGTACAAGGTAAGTGACCTGGAAGTGGACATGGAGGGCCTGTGATGGAGACCTGGTTTTTCCTGGGATCTGTACAAAGTAAGTGACCTGGAAGTGGACATGGAGGGCCTGTGATGGAGACCTGGTTTTTCCTGGGATCTGTACAAAGTAAGTGACCTGGAAGTGGACATAGAGTGCCGGTGATGGAGACCTGGTTTTTCCTGGCATCTGTACAAGGTAAGTGGGGTGGACGTGGACTTAGAGCGTCTGTACTGGAGGCCTTGATGTGCTCATGCTGTGTAGAAAGTAAGTGGCCTTGAGATGGACTTAGAGCGCCTGTGATGGAGACCTGGTTTTTCTTGGGATCTTTGCAACGTAAGTGACCTGGAAGTGGACTTTGAGGGCCTGTGATGGAGACCTGGTTTTTCCTGGGATGTGTAGCAAGTAAGTGACCTGGAAGTGGACTTGGAGGGCCTGTGATGGAGACCTGTTTTTTCCTGGGATCTGTACAAAGTAAGTGACCTGGAAGTGGACTTGGAGGGCCGGAGGGCCTGTGTTGGAGTCCTGGTTTATCCTGGGATCTGTACAAAGTAAGTGACCTGGAAGTGGACATAGAGGGCCTGTGATGGAGACCTGTTTTTTCCTGGGATCTGTACAAAGTAAGTGACCTGGAAGTGGACTTGGAGGGTCTGTGATGGAGACCTGTTTTTTCCTGGGATCTGTACAAAGTAAGTGACCTGGAAGTGGACTTGGTGGGCCTGTGATGGAGACCTGTTTATCCTGGGATCTGTACAAGGTAAGTGACCTGGAAGTGGACATGGAGGGCCTGTGATGGAGACCTGTTTTTTCCTGGGATTTGTACAAAGTCAGTGATGTGGAGTGGACTTGGAGGGTCTATGCTGGAGACCTGGATTGCCCCGCAGTCTGTAGAAAGTAAGTGGCGTGGAGGTGGACTTGGAGGGCTTGTGATGGGGACCTGGTTTTTCCTGGGATCTGTACAAAGTAAGTGACCTGGAAGTGGCCATAGAGCGCCTGTGATGGAGACCTGGTTTTTCCTGGGATCTGTACAAAGTAAATGATGTGGAGTGGACTTGGAGGGCCTGTGATGGGGACCTGTTTTTCCTGGGATCTGAACAAAGTAAGTGATGTGGAGTGGACTTGGAGGGCCTGTGATGGGGACCTGGTTTTTCCTGGGATCTGTAAAAAGTAAGTGACCTGGAAGTGGACATAGAGCGCCTGTGATGGAGACCTGGTTTTTCCTGGGATCTTTTCAAAGTAAATGACCTGGAAGTGGACTTGGAGGGCCTGTGATGGAGACCTGGTTTTTCCTGGGATCTGTACAAAGTAAGTGACCTGGAAAAGGACATAGAGCGCCTGTGATGGAGACCTAGTTTTTCCTGGGATCAGTACAAAGTAAGTGGCCTGGAAGTGGACTTGGAGCGTCTATGCTGGAGACCTGGATTGCCCCGCGGTCTGTAGAAAGTAAGTGGCGTGGAGGTGGACATGGAGCGTCTATGCTGGAGACCTGGTTTTTCCTGGGATCTGTACAAGGTAAGTGACCTGGAAGTGGACATGGAGGGCCTGTGATGGAGACCTGGTTTTTCCTGGGATCTGTACAAAGTAAGTGACCTGGAAGTGGACTTGGAGGGCCTGTGATGGAGACCTGGTTTTTCCTGGGATCTGTACAAGGTAAGTGACCTGGAAGTGGACATGGAGGGCCTGTGATGGAGACCTGGTTTTTCCTGGGACCTGTACAAGGTAAGTGACCTGGAAGTGGACATGGAGGGCCTGTGATGGAGTCCTGGTTTTTCCTGGGATCTGTACAAGGTAAGTGGGGTGGACGTGGACTTAGAGCGTCTGTGCTGGAGGCCATGATGTTCCCATGCTGTGTAGAATGTAAGTGGCCTTGAGATGGACTTAGAGCGCCTGTGATGGAGACCTGGTTTTTCCTGGGATCTTTGCAACGTAAGTGACCTGGAAGTGGACATGGAGGGCCTGTGATGGAGACCTGGTTTTTCCTGGGATCTGTACAAGGTAAGTGACCTGGAAGTGGACTTGGAGGGCCTGTGATGGCGACCTGGTTTTTCCTGGGATCTGTACAAGGTAAGTGACCTGGAAGTGGACATGGAGGGCCTGTGATGGCGACCTGGTTTTTCCTGGGATCTGTACAAGGTAAGTGGCGTGGAGGTGGACATGGAGGGCCTGTGATGGAGACCTGTTTTTTCCTGGGATCTGTACAAAGTCAGTGATGTGGAGTGGACTTGGAGCGTCTATGCTGGAGACCTGGATTGCCCCGCAGTCTGTAGAAAGTAAGTGGCGTGGAGGTGGACTTGGAGCGTCTATGCTGGAGACCTGGTTTTTCCTGGGATCTGTACAAAGTAAGTGACCTGGAAGTGGACTTGGAGGGCCTGTGATGGAGACCTGGTTTATCCTGGGATCTGTACAAAGTAAGTGACCTGGAAGTGGACATAGAGCGCCTGTGATGGAGACCTGGTTTTTCCTGGGATCTGTACAAAGTAAGTGACCTGGAAGTGGACTTGGAGCGTCTATGCTGGAGACCTGGATTGCCCCGCTGTCTGTAGAAAGTAAGTGGCGTGGAGATGGACTTGGAGGGCCTGTGATGGAGACCTGGTTTTTCCTGGGATCTGTACAAGGTAAGTGACCTGGAAGTGGACATGGAGGGCCTGTGATGGAGACCTGGTTTTTCCTGGTATCTGTACAAAGGAAGTGAGCTGGAAGTGGACTTGGAGCGTCTATGCTGGAGACCTGGATTGCCCCGCTGTCTGTAGAAAGTAAGTGGCGTGGAGGTGGACTTGGAGGGCCTGTGATGGAGACTTGGTTTTTCCTGGGATCTGTACAAGGTAAGTGACCTGGAAGTGGACATGGAGGGCCTGAGATGGAGACCTGGTTTTTCCTGGGATCTGTACAAAGTAAGTGACCTGGAAGTGGCCATAGGGCGCCTGTGATGGAGACCTGGTTTTTCCTGGGATCTGTACAAAGTAAGTGACCTGGAAGTGGACATAGAGTGCCTGTGATGGAGACCTGGTTTTTCCTGGGATCTGTACAAGGTAAGTGGGGTGGACGTGGACTTGGAGGGTCTGTGCTGGAGGCCTTGATGTGCCCATGTTGTGTAGAAAGTAAGTGGCCTCGAGATGGACTTAGAGCGCCTGTGATGGTGACCAGTTTTTTCCTGGGATCTGTACAAAGTAAGTGATGTGGAGTGGACTTGGAGGGCCTGTGATGGGGACCTGTTTTTTCTTGGGATCTGTACAAAGTAAGTGACCTGGAAGTGGACTTGGAGGGCCTGTGATGGAGACATGGATTGCCCCGTGGTCTGTAGAAAGTAAGTGGCGTGGAGGTGGACTTGGAGGGCCTGTGATGGGGACCTGTTTTTTCCTGGGATCAGTACAAAGGAAGTGACCTGGAAGTGGACATGGAGGGCCTGTGATGGAGACCTGTTTTTTCCTGGGATCTGTACAAAGTAAGTGACGTGGAGTGGACTTGGAGGTCCTGTGATGGGGACCTGTTTTTTCCTGGGATCTGTACAAGGTAAGTGGGGTGGACGTGGACTTAGAGCGTCTGTGCTGGAGGCCTTGATGTGCCCATGCTGTGTAGAAAGTAAGTGGCCTCGAGATGGACTTAGAGCGCCTGTGATGGGGACCTGGTTTTTCCTGGGATCTGTATAAAGTAAGTGACCTGGAAGTGGCCATAGAGCGCCTGTGATGGAGACCTGGTTTTTCCTGGGATCTGTACAAAGTAAGTGACCTGGAAAAGGACATAGAGCGCCTGTGATGGAGACCTCGTTTTTCCTGGGATCTGTACAAAGTAAGTGACCTGGAAAAGGACATAGAGCGCCTGTGATGGAGACCTAGTTTTTCCTGGGATCTGTACAAAGTAAGTGACCTGGAAGTGGACTTGGAGGGTCTGTGATGGAGACCTGGTTTTTCCTGGGATCTGTACAAAGTAAGTGACGTGGAAGTGGACTTGGAGGGCCTGTGATGGAGACCTGGTTTTCCTGGGATCTGTACAAAGTAAGTGACCTGGAAGTGGACTTGGAGGGCCTGTGATGGAGACCTGTTTTTCCTGGGATCTGTACAAAGTAAGTGACCTGGAAGTGGACATGGAGGGCCTGTGATGGAGACCTGGTTTTTCCTGGGATCTGTACAAGGTAAGTGGCGTGGAGGTGGACATGGAGGGCCTGTGATGGAGATCTGTTTTTTCCTGGGATCTGTACAAAGTCAGTGATGTGGAGTGGACTTGGAGCGTCTATGCTGGAGACCTGGATTGCCCCGCTGTCTGTAGAAAGTAAGTGGCCTGGAGGTGGACTTGGAGGGCCTGTGATGGAGACCTGGTTTTTCCTGGGATCTCTACAAGGTAAGTGACCTGGAAGTGGATATGGAGGGCCTGTGATGGAGACCTGGTTTTTCCTGGGATCTGTACAAGGTAAGTGACCTGGAAGTGGACATGGAGGGCCTGTGATGGAGACCTGGTTTTTCCTGGGATCTGTACAGGGTAAGTGACCTGGAAGTGGACAATGGAGGGCCTGTGATGGAGACCTGGTTTTTCCTGGGATCTGTACAAGGTAAGTGACCTGGAAGTGGACATGGAGGGCCTGTGATGGAGACCTGGTTTTTCCTGGGATCTGTACAAGGTAAGTGACCTGGAAGTGGACATGGAGGGCCTGTGATGGAGACCTGGTTTTTCTGGGATCTGTACAAGGTAAGTGGTGTCGAGGTGGACATGGAGGGTCTGTGATGGAGACCTGGTTTTTCCTGGGATCTGTACAAGGTAAGTGACCTGGAAGTGGACATTGAGTGCCGGTGATGGAGACCTGGTTTTTCCTGGCATCTGTACAAGGTAAGTGGGGTGGACGTGGACTTAGAGCGTCTGTACTGGAGGCCTTGATGTGCCCATGCTGTGTAGAAAGTAAGTGGCCTTGAGATGTACTTAGAGCGCCTGTGATGGAGACCTGGTTTTTCCTGGGATCTTTGCAACGTAAGTGACCTGGAAGTGGACTTTGAGGGCCTGTGATGGAGACCTGGTTTTTCCTGGGATGTGTAGCAAGTAAGTGACCTGGAAGTGGACTTGGAGGGCCTGTGATGGAGACCTGTTTTTCCTGGGATCTGTACAAAGTAAGTGACCTGGAAGTGGACATGGAGGGCCTGTGATGGAGACCTGGTTTTTCCTGGGATCTGTACAAAGTAAGTGACCTGGAAGTGGACATAGAGCGCCTGTGATGGAGACCTGGTTTTTCCTGGGATCTGTACAAAGTAAGTGACCTGGAAGTGGACTTGGAGGGCCTGTGATGGGGACCTGGTTTTTCCTGGGATCTGTACAAGGTAAGTGGGGTGGGTGTGGACTTAGAGCGTCAGTGCTGGAGGCCTTGATGTGCCCATGCTGTGTAGAAAGTAAGTGGCCTCGAGATGGACTTAGAGCGCCTGTGATGGGGACCTGGTTTTTCCTGGGATCTGTAGAAAGTAAGTGACCTGGAAGTGGACTTGGAGGGCCTGTGATGGAGACCTGTTTTTTCCTGGGATCTGTACAAAGTCAGTGATGTGGAGTGGACTTGGAGGGTCTATGCTGGAGACCTGGATTGCCCCGCAGTCTGTAGAAAGTAAGTGGCGTGGAGGTGGACTTGGAGGGCTTGTGATGGAGACCTGGTTTTTCCTGGGATCTGTACAAAGTAAGTGACCTGGAAGTGGCCATAGAGTGCCTGTGATGGAGACATGGTTTTTCCTGGGATCTGTACAAAGTAAGTGACCTGGAAGTGGACTTGGAGCGTCTATGCTGGAGACCTGGATTGCCCCGCTGTCTGTAGAAAATAAGTGGCGTGGAGGTGGACTTGGAGGGCCTGTGATGGAGACCTGGTTTTTCCTGGGATCTGTACAAGGTAAGTGACCTGGAAGTGGACATGGAGGGCCTGAGATGGAGACCTGGTTTTTCCTGGGATCTGTACAAGGTAAGTGACCTGGAAGTGGCCATAGAGCGCCTCTGATGGAGACCTGGTTTTTCCTGGGATCTGTACAAAGTAAGTGATGTGGAAGTGGACATAGAGTGCCTGTGATGGGGATCTGGTTTTTCCTGGGATCTGTACAAAGTAAGTGATTTGGAAGTGGACATGGAGGGCCTGTGATGGAGACCTGGTTTTTCCTGGGATCTGTACCAAGTAAGTGACCTGGAAGTGGACTTGGAGGGCCTGTGATGGTGTATTGGTTTGAAAACAAACCAGTGGGAGATCACAAGTCAAGATTGAAATTAAAAATAAGTGAAATAATACAAGGAAAAGCACTGACAAAGTCAGATACAACCTAACACCCTGTTAGGGTGGTAGTAGCAGTCCAACTGAAGTAGTCCAGTTGAAGCGGTGATCCTGTGAAGGTCTAGTCTCCAGCTGAAGATCCAGTGGTAGCTCTGGTCCTCTGGGAACCCAGTAGACAGGGCTAGCTCAGGCAGTTCCAGGGCCAGGTTATACCCAGGTGGGAACACTGGCTCCTCCCTCCTCGGCAGAGCATCTCACAATGGGATGAGATAAGTCCATGAGTCACACGGTGGGTCCCTGATGGCCCATTGCCTGTCATGCGGGGTGGGTCGTTAGCAAGTGATAATAGCTAACAGATGGCCCATTGCCTGTCATCCGGAGTGGGTGATAGCAGCTAATGGCCCACAGCTGGTGGTAATAGAATACTTAACTACATCAATATTGCAACCTAGGACAGATGGAGACCTGGTTTTTCCTGGGATCTGTACAAGGTAAGTGACCTGGAAGTGGACATGGAGGGCCTGTGATGGAGACCTGGTTTTTCCTGGGATCTGTACCAAGTAAGTGAGCTGGAAGTGGCCATAGAGCGCCTGTGATGGAGACCTGGTTTTTCCTGGGATCTGTACAAAGTAAGTGACCTGGAGGTGGACTTGGAGCGTCTATGCTGGAGACCTGGATTGCCCCGCTGTCTGTAGAAAGTAAGTGGCGTGGAGGTGGACTTGGAGGGCCTGTGATGGAGACCTGGTTTTTCCTGGGATCTGTACAAGGTAAGTGACCTGGAAGTGGACATGGAGGGCCTGAGATGGAGACCTGTTTTTTCCTGGGATCTGTACCAAGTAACTGAGCTGGAAGTGGCCATAGAGCGCCTGTGATGGAGACCTGGTTTTTCCTGGGATCTGTACAAAGTAAATGATGTGGAGTGGACTTGGAGGGCCTGTGATGGGGACCTGTTTTTTCCTGGGATCTGAACAAAGTAAGTGATGTGGAGTGGACTTGGAGGGCCTGTGATGGGGACCTGGTTTTTCCTGGGATCTGTACAAAGTAAGTGACCTGGAAGTGGACTTGGAGGGCCTGTGATGGAGACCTGGTTTTTCCTGGGATCTTTTCAAAGTAAATGACCTGGAAAAGGACATAGAGCGCCTGTGATGGAGACCTGGATTGCCCTGGGATCTGTACAAAGTAAGTGGCCTGGAAGTGGACTTGGAGCATCTATGCTGGAGACCTGGATTGCCCCGCGGTCTGTAGAAAGTAAGTGGCGTGGAGGTGGACTTGGAGCGTCTATGCTGGAGACCTGGTTTTTCCTGGGATCTCTGCAAGGTAAGTGACCTGGAAGTGGACATGGAGGGCCTGTGATGGAGACCTGGTTTTTCCTGGGATCTGTACAAGGTAAGTGGCGTGGAGGTGGACATGGAGGGCCTGTGATGGAGACCTGTTTTTTCCTGGGATCTGTACAAAGTCAGTGATGTGGAGTGGACTTGGAGGGTCTATGCTGGAGACCTGGATTGCCCCGCAGTCTGTAGAAAGTAAGTGGCGTGGAGGTGGACTTGGAGGGCCTGTGATGGAGACCTGGTTTTTCCTGGGATCTGTACAAAGTAAGTGACCTGGAAGTGGACTTGGAGGGCCTGTGATGGAGACCTGTTTTTCCTGGGATCTGTACAAAGTAAGTGACCTGGAAGTGGACTTGGAGGGCCTGTGTTGGAGTCCTGGTTTATCCTGGGATCTGTACAAAGTAAGTGACCTGGAAGTGGACATAGAGGGCCTGTGATGGAGACCTGTTTTTTCCTGGGATCTGTACAAAGTAAGTGACCTGGAAGTGGACTTGGAGGGTCTGTGATGGAGACCTGTTTTTTCCTGGGATCTGTACAAAGTAAGTGACGTGGAAGTGGACTTGGAGGGCCTGTGATGGAGACCTGGTTTTTCCTGGGATCTGTACAAGGTAAGTGACCTGGAAGTGGACTTGGAGGGCCTGTGATGGAGACCTGGTTTTTCCTGGGATCTGTACAAGGTAAGTGACCTGGAAGTGGACTTGGAGGGCCTGTGATGGAGACCTGGTTTTTCCTGGGATCTGTACAAAGTAAGTGACCTGGAAGTGGACTTGGAGGGCCTGTGATGGAGACCTGGTTTTTCCTGGGATCTGTACAAGGTAAGTGACCTGGAAGTGGACTTGGAGGGCCTGTGATGGGGACCTGTTTTTTCCTGGGATCTGTACAAGGTAAGTGACCTGGAAGTGGACATAGAGTGCCGGTGATGGAGACCTGGTTTTTCCTGGGATCTGTACAAAGTAATTGGGGTGGACGTGGACTTAGAGCGTCTGTGCTGGAGGCCTTGATGTGCCCATGCTGTGTAGAACGTAAGTGGCCTTGAGATGGACTTAGAGCGCCTGTGATGGAGACCTGGTTTTTCCTGGGATCTTTGCAACGTAAGTGACCTGGAAAAGGACATAGAGCGCCTGTGATGGAGACCTAGTTTTTCCTGGGATCTGTACAAAGTAAGTGACCTGGAAGTGGACTTGGAGCGTCTATGCTGGAGACCTGGATTGCCCCGCGGTCTGTAGAAAGTAAGTGGCGTGGAGGTGGACTTGGAGCGTCTATGCTGGCGACCTGGTTTTTCCTGGGATGTGTACAAGGTAAGTGACCTGGAAGTGGACATGGAGGGCCTGTGATGGAGACCTGGTTTTTCCTGGGATCTGTACAAAGTAAGTGACCTGGAAGTGGACTTGGAGGGCCTGTGATGGAGACCTGTTTTCCTGGGATCTGTACAAGGTAAGTGACCTGGAAGTGGACATGGAGGGCCTGTGATGGAGACCTGGTTTTTCCTGGGATCTGTACAAAGTAAGTGACCTGGAAGTGGACATGGAGGGCCTGTGATGGAGACCTGGTTTTTCCTGGGATCTGTACAAGGTAAGTGGCGTGGAGGTGGACATGGAGGGCCTGTGATGGAGACCTGTTTTTTCCTGGGATCTGTACAAAGTAAGTGACCTGGAAGTGGACTTGGAGGGCCTGTGATGGAGACCTGTTTTTCCTGGGATCTGTACAAAGTAAGTGACCTGGAAGTGGACATGGAGGGCCTGTGATGGAGACCTGTTTTTTCCTGGGATCTGTACAAAGTAAGTGACCTGGAAGTGGGCTTGGAGGGCCTGTGATGGAGACCTGTTTTTTCTTGGGATCTGTACAAGGTAAGTGACCTGGAAGTGGACATGGAGGGCCTGTGTTGGAGACCTGGTTTTTCCTGGGATCTGTACAAGGTAAGTGACCTGGAAGTGGACATGGAGGGCCTGTGATGGAGACCTGGTTTTTCCTGGGATCTGTACAAGGTAAGTGACCTGGAAGTGAACTTGGAGGGCCTGTGATGGAGACCTGGTTTTTCCTGGGATCTGTACAAAGTAAGTGACCTGGAAGTGGACTTGGAAGGCCAGTGTTGGAGTCCTGGATTTCCTGGGATCTGTACAAGGTAAGTGACCTGGAAGTGGACATGGAGGGCCTGTGATGGAGACCTGGTTTTTCCTGGGTCTGTACAAGGTAAGTGACCTGGAAGTGGACTTGGAGGGCCTGTGATGGAGACCTGTTTTTTCCTGGGATCTGTACAAGGTAAGTGACCTGGAAGTGGACATGGAGGGCCTGTGATGGAGACCTGGTTTTTCCTGGGATCTGTACAAGGTAAGTGGCGTGGAGGTGGACATGGAGGGTCTGTGATGGAGACCTGTTTTTTCCTGGGATCTGTACAAAGTCAGTGATGTGGAGTGGACTTGGAGCGTCTATGCTGGAGACCTGGATTGCCCCGCAGTCTGTAGAAAGTAAGTGGCGTGGAGGTGGACTTGGAGGGCCTGTGATAGAGACCTGTTTTTTCCTGGGATCTGTACAAGGTAAGTGGCGTGGAGGTGGACTTGGAAGGCCTGTGATGGAGACCTGGTTTTTCCTGGGATCTGTACAAGGTAAGTGACCTGGAAGTGGACATGGAGGGCCTGTGATGGAGACCTGTTTTTTCCTGGGATCTGTACAAAGTAAGTGACATGGAAGTGGACTTGGAAGGCCTGTGTTGGAGTCCTGGTTTTTCCTGGGATCTCTACAAGGTAAGTGACCTGGAAGTGGAGTTGGAGGGCCTGTGATGGAGACCTGTTTTTTCCTGGGATCTGTACAAAGTAAGTGACATGGAAGTGGACTTGGAGCGTCTATGCTGGAGACCTGGATTGCCCCGCGGTCTGTAGAAAGTAAGTGGCGTGGAGGTGGACTTGGAACGTCTATGCTGGCGACCTGGTTTTTCCTGGGATGTGTACAAGGTAAGTGACCTGGAAGTGGACATGGAGGGCCTGTGATGGAGACCTGTTTTTTCCTGGGATCTGTACAAAGTAAGTGACCTGGAAGTGGACTTGGAGGGCCTGTGATGGAGACCTGTTTTTCCTGGGATCTGTACAAAGTAAGTGACCTGGAAGTGGACATGGAGGGCCTGTGATGGAGACCTGGTTTTTCCTGGGATCTGTACAAGGTAAGTGACCTGGAAGTGGACATGGAGGGCCTGTGATGGAGACCTGGTTTTTCCTGGGATCTGTACAAGGTAAGTGACGTGGAGGTGGACTTGGAGGGCCTGTGATGGAGACCTGGTTTTTCCTGGGATCTGTACAAAGTAAGTGACCTGGAAGTGGACTTGGAGGGCCTGTGATGGAGACCTGTTTTTCCTGGGATCTGTACAAAGTAAGTGACCTGGAAGTGGACATGGAGGGCCTGTGATGGAGACCTGTTTTTTCCTGGGATCTGTACAAAGTAAGTGACCTGGAAGTGGGCTTGGAGGGCCTGTGATGGAGACCTGTTTTTTCTTGGGATCTGTACAAGGTAAGTGACCTGGAAGTGGACATGGAGGGCCTGTGTTGGAGACCTGGTTTTTCCTGGGATCTGTACAAGGTAAGTGACCTGGAAGTGGACATGGAGGGCCTGTGATGGAGACCTGGTTTTTCCTGGGATCTGTACAAGGTAAGTGACCTGGAAGTGAACTTGGAGGGCCTGTGATGGAGACCTGGTTTTTCCTGGGATCTGTACAAAGTAAGTGACCTGGAAGTGGACTTGGAAGGCCAGTGTTGGAGTCCTGGATTTCCTGGGATCTGTACAAGGTAAGTGACCTGGAAGTGGACATGGAGGGCCTGTGATGGAGACCTGGTTTTTCCTGGGTCTGTACAAGGTAAGTGACCTGGAAGTGGACTTGGAGGGCCTGTGATGGAGACCTGTTTTTTCCTGGGATCTGTACAAGGTAAGTGACCTGGAAGTGGACATGGAGGGCCTGTGATGGAGACCTGGTTTTTCCTGGGATCTGTACAAGGTAAGTGGCGTGGAGGTGGACATGGAGGGTCTGTGATGGAGACCTGTTTTTTCCTGGGATCTGTACAAAGTCAGTGATGTGGAGTGGACTTGGAGGGTCTATGCTGGAGACCTGGTTTGTCCCGCAGTCTGTAGAAAGTAAGTGGCGTGGAGGTGGACTTGGAGGGCCTGTGATGGAGACCTGGTTTTTCCTGGGATCTGTACAAGGTAAGTGACCTGGAAGTGGACTTGGAGGGCCTGTGATGGAGACCTGGTTTATCCTGGGATCTGTACAAAGTAAGTGACCTGGAAGTGGACATAGAGCGCCTGTGATGGAGACCTGGTTTTTCCTGGGATCTGTACAAAGTAAGTGACCTGGAAGTGGACTTGGAGCGTCTATGCTGGAGACCTGGATTGCCCCGCTGTCTGTAGAAAGTAAGTGGCGTGGAGGTGGACTTGGAGGGCCTGTGATGGAGACCTGGTTTTTCCTGGGATCTGTACAAGGTAAGTGACCTGGAAGTGGACATGGAGGGCCTGTGATGGAGACCTGGTTTTTCCTGGGATCTGTACCAAGTAAGTGACCTGGAAGTGGACTTGGAGGGCCTGTGATGGAGACCTGGTTTTTCCTGGGATCTGTACAAGGTAAGTGACCTGGAAGTGGACTTGGAGGGCCTGTGATGGAGACCTGGTTTTTCCTGGGATCTGTACAAGGTAAGTGGCGTGGAGGTGGACATGGAGGGCCTGTGATGGAGACCTGTTTTTCCTGGGATCTG
The DNA here is from genome assembly GCF_008360975.1 of Lichenostomus cassidix. Taxonomy (NCBI): domain Eukaryota; kingdom Metazoa; phylum Chordata; class Aves; order Passeriformes; family Meliphagidae; genus Lichenostomus; species Lichenostomus cassidix. Next base: position 3,301,299 of record NW_028147553.1, read on the forward strand.
TACAAAGTCAGTGATGTGGAGTGGACTTGGAGGGTCTATGCTGGAGACCTGGATTGCCCCGCTGTCTGTAGAAAGTAAGTGGCGTGGAGATGGACTTGGAGGGCCTGTGATGGAGACCTGGTTTTTCCTGGGATCTGTACAAGGTAAGTGACCTGGAAGTGGACATGGAGGGCCTGTGATGGAGACCTGGTTTTTCCTGGTATCTGTACAAAGGAAGTGAGCTGGAAGTGGACTTGGAGCGTCTATGCTGGAGACCTGGATTGCCCCGCTGTCTGTAGAAAGTAAGTGGCGTGGAGGTGGACTTGGAGGGCCTGTGATGGAGACTTGGTTTTTCCTGGGATCTGTACAAGGTAAGTGACCTGGAAGTGGACATGGAGGGCCTGAGATGGAGACCTGGTTTTTCCTGGGATCTGTACAAAGTAAGTGACCTGGAAGTGGCCATAGGGCGCCTGTGATGGAGACCTGGTTTTTCCTGGGATCTGTACAAAGTAAGTGACCTGGAAGTGGACATAGAGTGCCTGTGATGGAGACCTGGTTTTTCCTGGGATCTGTACAAGGTAAGTGGGGTGGACGTGGACTTGGAGGGTCTGTGCTGGAGGCCTTGATGTGCCCATGTTGTGTAGAAAGTAAGTGGCCTCGAGATGGACTTAGAGCGCCTGTGATGGTGACCAGTTTTTTCCTGGGATCTGTACAAAGTAAGTGACGTGGAGTGGACTTGGAGGTCCTGTGATGGGGACCTGTTTTTTCCTGGGATCTGTACAAGGTAAGTGGGGTGGACGTGGACTTAGAGCGTCTGTGCTGGAGGCCTTGATGTGCCCATGCTGTGTAGAAACTAAGTGGCCTCGAGATGGACTTAGAGCGCCTGTGATGGGGACCTGGTTTTTCCTGGGATCTGTATAAAGTAAGTGACCTGGAAGTGGCCATAGAGCGCCTGTGATGGAGACCTGGTTTTTCCTGGGATCTGTACAAAGTAAGTGACCTGGAAAAGGACATAGAGCGCCTGTGATGGAGACCTCGTTTTTCCTGGGATCTGTACAAAGTAAGTGACCTGGAAAAGGACATAGAGCGCCTGTGATGGAGACCTAGTTTTTCCTGGGATCTGTACAAAGTAAGTGACCTGGAAGTGGACTTGGAGCGTCTATGCTGGAGACCTGGATTGCCCCGCGGTCTGTAGAAAGTAAGTGGCGTGGAGGTGGACTTGGAGGGCCTGTGATGGAGACCTGGTTTTCCCTGGGATCTGTACAATGTAAGTGACCTGGAAGTGGACATGGAGGGCCTGTGATGGAGACCTGGTTTTTCCTGGGATCTGTACAAGGTAAGTGACCTGGAAGTGGACATGGAGGGCCTGTGATGGAGACCTGGTTTTTCCTGGGATCTGTACAAGGTAAGTGGCGTGGAGGTGGACATGGAGGGCCTGTGATGGAGACCTGTTTTTTCCTGGGATCTGTACAAAGTCAGTGATGTGGAGTGGACTTGGAGCGTCTATGCTGGAGACCTGGATTGCCCCGCTGTCTGTAGAAAGTAAGTGGCGTGGAGGTGGACATGGAGGGCTTGTGATGGAGACCTGGTTTTTCCTGGGATCTCTACAAGGTAAGTGACCTGGAAGTGGATATGGAGGGCCTGTGATGGAGACCTGGTTTTTCCTGGGATCTGTACAAGGTAAGTGACCTGGAAGTGGACATGGAGGGCCTGTGATGGAGACCTGGTTTTTCCTGGGATCTGTACAGGGTAAGTGACCTGGAAGTGGACAATGGAGGGCCTGTGATGGAGACCTGGTTTTTCCTGGGATCTGTACAAGGTAAGTGACCTGGAAGTGGACATGGAGGGCCTGTGATGGAGACCTGGTTTTTCCTGGGATCTGTACAAGGTAAGTGACCTGGAAGTGGACATGGAGGGCCTGTGATGGAGACCTGGTTTTTCCTGGGATCTGTACAAGGTAAGTGACCTGGAAGTGGACATGGAGGGCCTGTGATGGAGACCTGGTTTTTCCTGGGATCTGTACAAGGTAAGTGACCTGGAAGTGGACATAACATCCTGGTGATGGAGACCTGGTTTTTCCTGGCATCTGTACAAGGTAAGTGGGGTGGACGTGGACTTAGAGCGTCTGTACTGGAGGCCTTGATGTGCCCATGCTGTGTAGAAAGTAAGTGGCCTTGAGATGGACTTAGAGGGCCTGTGATGGAGACCTGGTTTTTCCTGGGATCTTTGCAACGTAAGTGACCTGGAAGTGGACTTGGAGGGCCTGTGATGGAGACCTGGTTTTTCCTGGGATGTGTAGCAAGTAAGTGACCTGGAAGTGGACTTGGAGGGCCTGTGATGGAGACCTGGTTTTTCCTGGGATCTGTACAAGGTAAGTGACCTGGAAGTGGACTTGGAGGGCCTGTGATGGAGACCTGGTTTTTCCTGGGATCTGTACAAAGTAAGTGACCTGGAAGTGGACTTGGAGGGCCTGTGATGGAGACCTGGTTTTTCCTGGGATCTGTACAAAGTAAGTGACCTGGAAGTGGACATAGAGCGCCTGTGATGGAGACCTGGTTTTTCCTGGGATCTGTACAAAGTAAGTGACCTGGAAGTGGACTTGGAGGGCCTGTGATGGGGACCTGGTTTTTCCTGGGATCTGTACAAGGTAAGTGGGGTGGGTGTGGACTTAGAGCGTCAGTGCTGGAGGCCTTGATGTGCCCATGCTGTGTAGAAAGTAAGTGGCCTCGAGATGGACTTAGAGCGCCTGTGATGGGGACCTGGTTTTTCCTGGGATCTGTAGAAAGTAAGTGACCTGGAAGTGGACTTGGAGGGCCTGTGATGGAGACCTGTTTTTTCCTGGGATCTGTACAAAGTCAGTGATGTGGAGTGGACTTGGAGGGTCTATGCTGGAGACCTGGATTGCCCCGCAGTCTGTAGAAAGTAAGTGGCGTGGAGGTGGACTTGGAGGGCTTGTGATGGAGACCTGGTTTTTCCTGGGATCTGTACAAAGTAAGTGACCTGGAAGTGGCCATAGAGTGCCTGTGATGGAGACATGGTTTTTCCTGGGATCTGTACAAAGTAAGTGACCTGGAAGTGGACTTGGAGCGTCTATGCTGGAGACCTGGATTGCCCCGCTGTCTGTAGAAAATAAGTGGCGTGGAGGTGGACTTGGAGGGCTTGTGATGGAGACCTGGTTTTTCCTGGGATCTGTACAAGGTAAGTGACCTGGAAGTGGACTTGGAGGGCCTGTGATGGAGACCTGGTTTTTCCTGGGATCTGTACAAGGTAAGTGACCTGGAAGTGGACATGGAGGGCCTGTGATGGAGACCTGGTTTTTCTGGGATCTGTACAAGGTAAGTGGCGTGGAGGTGGACATGGAGGGCCTGTGATGGAGACCTGTTTTTTCCTGGGATCTGTACAAAGTAAGTGACCTGGAAGTGGACTTGGAGGGCCTGTGATGGAGACCTGTTTTTCCTGGGATCTGTACAAAGTAAGTGACCTGGAAGTGGACTTGGAGGGCCTGTGATGGAGACCTGTTTTTTCCTGGGATCTGTACAAAGTAAGTGACCTGGAAGTGGACTTGGAGGGCCTGTGATGGAGACCTGTTTTTTCCTGGGATCTGTACAAGGTAAGTGACCTGGAAGTGGACATGGAGGGCCTGTGTTGGAGACCTGGTTTTTCCTGGGATCTGTACAAGGTAAGTGACCTGGAAGTGGACATGGAGGGCCTGTGATGGAGACCTGGTTTTTCCTGGGATCTGTACAAGGTAAGTGACCTGGAAGTGAACTTGGAGGGCCTGTGATGGAGACCTGGTTTTTCCTGGGATCTGTACAAAGTAAGTGACCTGGAAGTGGACTTGGAAGGCCAGTGTTGGAGTCCTGGATTTCCTGGGATCTGTACAAGGTAAGTGACCTGGAAGTGGACATGGAGGGCCTGTGATGGAGACCTGGTTTTTCCTGGGTCTGTACAAGGTAAGTGACCTGGAAGTGGACTTGGAGGGCCTGTGATGGAGACCTGTTTTTTCCTGGGATCTGTACAAGGTAAGTGACCTGGAAGTGGACATGGAGGGCCTGTGATGGAGACCTGGTTTTTCCTGGGATCTGTACAAGGTAAGTGGCGTGGAGGTGGACATGGAGGGTCTGTGATGGAGACCTGTTTTTTCCTGGGATCTGTACAAAGTCAGTGATGTGGAGTGGACTTGGAGGGTCTATGCTGGAGACCTGGATTGCCCCGCAGTCTGTAGAAAGTAAGTGACCTGGAAGTGGACTTGGAGGGCCTGTGATGGAGACCTGGTTTTCCTGGGATCTGTACAAAGTAAGTGACCTGGAAGTGGACTTGGAGGGCCTGTGATGGAGACCTGGTTTATCCTGGGATCTGTACAAAGTAAGTGACCTGGAAGTGGACATAGAGCGCCTGTGATGGAGACCTGGTTTTTCCTGGGATCTGTACAAAGTAAGTGACCTGGAAGTGGACTTGGAGCGTCTATGCTGGAGACCTGGATTGCCCCGCTGTCTGTAGAAAGTAAGGGGCGTGGAGGTGGACTTGGAGGGCCTGTGATGGAGACCTGGTTTTTCCTGGGATCTGTACAAGGTAAGTGACCTGGAAGTGGACATGGAGGGCCTGTGATGGAGACCTGGTTTTTCCTGGGATCTGTACCAAGTAAGTGACCTGGAAGTGGACTTGGAGGGCCTGTGATGGAGACCTGGTTTTTCCTGGGATCTGTACAAAGTAAGTGACCTGGAAGTGGACATGGAGGGCCTGTGATGGAGACCTGGTTTTTCCTGGGATCTGTACAAGGTAAGTGACCTGGAAGTGGACATGGAGGGCCTGTGATGGAGACCTGTTTTTTCCTGGGATCTGTACAAAGTCAGTGATGTGGAGTGGACTTGGAGGGTCTATGCTGGAGACCTGGATTGCCCCGCTGTCTGTAGAAAGTAAGTGGCGTGGAGATGGACTTGGAGGGCCTGTGATGGAGACCTGGTTTTTCCTGGGATCTGTACAAGGTAAGTGACCTGGAAGTGGACATGGAGGGCCTGTGATGGAGACCTGGTTTTTCCTGGTATCTGTACAAAGGAAGTGAGCTGGAAGTGGACTTGGAGCGTCTATGCTGGAGACCTGGATTGCCCCGCTGTCTGTAGAAAGTAAGTGGCGTGGAGGTGGACTTGGAGGGCCTGTGATGGAGACTTGGTTTTTCCTGGGATCTGTACAAGGTAAGTGACCTGGAAGTGGACATGGAGGGCCTGAGATGGAGACCTGGTTTTTCCTGGGATCTGTACAAAGTAAGTGACCTGGAAGTGGCCATAGGGCGCCTGTGATGGAGACCTGGTTTTTCCTGGGATCTGTACAAAGTAAGTGACCTGGAAGTGGACATAGAGTGCCTGTGATGGAGACCTGGTTTTTCCTGGGATCTGTACAAGGTAAGTGGGGTGGACGTGGACTTGGAGGGTCTGTGCTGGAGGCCTTGATGTGCCCATGTTGTGTAGAAAGTAAGTGGCCTCGAGATGGACTTAGAGCGCCTGTGATGGTGACCAGTTTTTTCCTGGGATCTGTACAAAGTAAGTGACGTGGAGTGGACTTGGAGGGCCTGTGATGGGGACCTGTTTTTTCTTGGGATCTGTACAAAGTAAGTGACCTGGAAGTGGACTTGGAGGGCCTGTGATGGAGACATGGATTGCCCCGTGGTCTGTAGAAAGTAAGTGGCGTGGAGGTGGACTTGGAGGGCCTGTGATGGGGACCTGTTTTTTCCTGGGATCAGTACAAAGGAAGTGACCTGGAAGTGGACATGGAGGGCCTGTGATGGAGACCTGTTTTTTCCTGGGATCTGTACAAAGTAAGTGACGTGGAGTGGACTTGGAGGTCCTGTGATGGGGACCTGTTTTTTCCTGGGATCTGTACAAGGTAAGTGGGGTGGACGTGGACTTAGAGCGTCTGTGCTGGAGGCCTTGATGTGCCCATGCTGTGTAGAAACTAAGTGGCCTCGAGATGGACTTAGAGCGCCTGTGATGGGGACCTGGTTTTTCCTGGGATCTGTATAAAGTAAGTGACCTGGAAGTGGCCATAGAGCGCCTGTGATGGAGACCTGGTTTTTCCTGGGATCTGTACAAAGTAAGTGACCTGGAAAAGGACATAGAGCGCCTGTGATGGAGACCTCGTTTTTCCTGGGATCTGTACAAAGTAAGTGACCTGGAAAAGGACATAGAGCGCCTGTGATGGAGACCTAGTTTTTCCTGGGATCTGTACAAAGTAAGTGACCTGGAAGTGGACTTAGAGCGTCTATGCTGGAGACCTGGATTGCCCCGCGGTCTGTAGAAAGTAAGTGGCGTGGAGGTGGACTTGGAGGGCCTGTGATGGAGACCTGGTTTCCTGGGATCTGTACAATGTAAGTGACCTGGAAGTGGACATGGAGGGCCTGTGATGGAGACCTGTTTTCTGGGATCTGTACAAGGTAAGTGACCTGGAAGTGAACATGAAGCCTGTGATGGAGACCTGGTTTTTCCTGGGATCTGTACAAGGTAAGTGGCGTGGAGGTGGACATGGAGGGCCTGTGATGGAGATCTGTTTTTTCCTGGGATCTGTACAAAGTCAGTGATGTGGAGTGGACTTGGAGCGTCTATGCTGGAGACCTGGATTGCCCCGCTGTCTGTAGAAAGTAAGTGGCGTGGAGGTGGACATGGAGGGCTTGTGATGGAGACCTGGTTTTTCCTGGGATCTCTACAAGGTAAGTGACCTGGAAGTGGATATGGAGGGCCTGTGATGGAGACCTGGTTTTTCCTGGGATCTGTACAATGTAAGTGACCTGGAAGTGGACATGGAGGGCCTGTGATGGAGACCTGTTTTTTCCTGGGATCTGTACAAAGTAAGTGACCTGGAAGTGGACTTGGAGGGCCTGTGATGGAGACCTGGTTTTCCTGGGATCTGTACAAAGTAAGTGACCTGGAAGTGGACATGGAGGGCCTGTGATGGAGACCTGTTTTTCCTGGGATCTGTACAAAGTAAGTGACCTGGAAGTGGACATGGAGGGCCTGTGATGGAGACCTGGTTTTTCCTGGGATCTGTACAAGGTAAGTGACCTGGAAGTGGACATGGAGGGCCTGTGATGGAGAACTGGTTTTTCCTGGGATCTGTACAAGGTAAGTGACCTGGAAGTGGACATAACATCCTGGTGATGGAGACCTGGTTTTTCCTGGCATCTATACAAGGTAAGTGGGGTGGACGTGGACTTAGAGCGTCTGTACTGGAGGCCTTGATGTGCCCATGCTGTGTAGAAAGTAAGTGGCCTTGAGATGGACTTAGAGGGCCTGTGATGGAGACCTGGTTTTTCCTGGGATCTTTTCAACGTAAGTGACCTGGAAGTGGACTTGGAGGGCCTGTGATGGAGAACCTAGTTTTCCTAGGATCTGTACAAAGTAAGTGACCTGGAAGTAGACATGGAGAGGCCTGTGATGGAGACCTGTTTTTCTAGGATCTGTACAAGTAAAAGTGACCTGGAAGTGGACATGGAAGGCCTGTGATGGAGACCTGTTTTCCTGGGATCTGTACAAGGTAAGTGACCTGGAAGTAGACATAGCGCCTATGATGGAACCTGGTTTTTCTGGGATCTGTACAAAAGTAAGTGACCTGGAATTGGACTTCAGAGGAGCCTGTGATGGGGACCTGGTTTTCTAAGGATCTGTACAGGTAAGTGGGAGCAGGTGTGGACTTAGGCGTCAGTGCTGGGGCATGATATTGCCCATGCTGTGTAAGTAAGTGACCTCGAAATGGACTTAGAGCGCCTGTGATGGGGACCTGGTTTTTCCTGGGATCTGTACAAAGTAAGTGACCTGGAAGTAGACTTGGAGGGCCTGTGATGGAGACCTGTTTTTTCCTGGGATCTGTACAAAGTCAGTGATGTGGAGTGGACTTGGAGGGTCTATGCTGGAGACCTGGATTGCCCCGCAGTCTGTAGAAAGTAAGTGGCGTGGAGGTGGACTTGGAGGGCTTGTGATGGAGACCTGGTTTTTCCTGGGATCTGTACAAAGTAAGTGACCTGGAAGTGGCCATAGAGTGCCTGTGATGGAGACATGGTTTTTCCTGGGATCTGTACAAAGTAAGTGACCTGGAAGTGGACTTGGAGCGTCTATGCTGGAGACCTGGATTGCCCCGCTGTCTGTAGAAAATAAGTGGCGTGGAGGTGGACTTGGAGGGCCTGTGATGGAGACCTGGTTTTTCCTGGGATCTGTACAAGGTAAGTGACCTGGAAGTGGACTTGGAGGGCCTGTGATGGAGACCTGGTTTTCCTGGGATCTGTACAAAGTAAGTGACCTGAAGTGGACATAGAACGCCACTGATTGAGACCTGGACTGGGATCTGTACAAGGTAAGTAACCTGGAAGTGAACATGGAGGAGCCCAGATGAGAGCACCTGGTTTCCTGGGTCTGGCCAAGGTAAGTGACCTGAAGTGGACTTGAAGGCCTGTGATGGAGACCTGTTTTTCCTGGGATCTGTACAAGGTAAGTGACCTGGAAGTGGACATGGAGGGCCTGTGATGGAGACCTGTTTTTCCTGGGATCTGTACAAAGTAAGTGACCTGGAAGTGGACATGGAGGGCCTGTGATGGAGACCTGTTTTTTCCTGGGATCTGTACAAATTCAGTGATGTGGAGTGGACTTGGAGCGTCTATGCTGGAGACCTGGATTGCCCCGCAGTCTGTAGAAAGTAAGTG
>NW_028147553.1:3310460-3361258 GCF_008360975.1 Lichenostomus cassidix
GGAGACCTGGATTGCCCCGCGGTCTGTAGAAAGTAAGTGGCGTGGAGGTGGACTTGGAGCGTCTATGCTGGAGACCTGGTTTTTCCTGGGATCTGTACAAGGTAAGTGACCTGGAAGTGGACATGGAGGGCCTGTGATGGAGACCTGGTTTTTCCTGGGATCTGTACAAAGTAAGTGACCTGGAAGTGGACATAGAGTGCTGGTGATGGAGACCTGGTTTTTCCTGGCATCTGTACAAGGTAAGTGGGGTGGACGTGGACTTAGAGCGTCTGTGCTGGAGGCCTTGATGTGCCCATGCTGTGTAGAATGTAAGTGGCCTTGAGATGGACTTAGAGCGCCTGTGATGGAGACCTGGTTTTTCCTGGGATCTTTGCAACGTAAGTGACCTGGAAGTGGCCATAGAGTGCCTGTGATGGAGACCTGGTTTTTCCTGGGATGTGTAGCAAGTAAGTGACCTGGAAGTGGACTTGGAGGGCCTGTGATGGAGACCTGGTTTTTCCTGGGATCTGTACAAAGTAAGTGACCTGGAAGTGGCCATAGAGTGCCTGTGATGGAGACCTGGTTTTTCCTGGGATCTGTACAAAGTAAGTGACCTGGAAGTGGACTTGGAGCGTCTATGCTGGAGGCCTGGATTGCCCCGCTGTCTGTAGAAAGTAAGTGGCGTGGAGGTGGACTTGGAGGGCCTGTGATGGAGACCTGGTTTTTCCTGGGATCTGTACAAGGTAAGTGACCTGGAAGTGGACATGGAGGGCCTGAGATGGAGACCTGGTTTTTCCTGGGATCTGTACAAAGTAAGTGACCTGGAAGTGGCCATAGAGCGCCTGTGATGGAGACCTGTTTTTTCCTGGGATCTGTACGAAGTAAGTGATGTGGAAGTGGACATAGAGTGCCTGTGATGGAGACCTGGTTTTTCCTGGGATCTGTTCAAATTAAGTGATGTGGAGGTGGACTTGGAGGGCCTGTGATGGGGATCTGGTTTTTCCTGGGATCTGTACCAAGTAAGTGACCTGGAAGTGGACTTGGAGGGCCTGTGATGGGGACTTGTTTTTTCCTGGGATGTGTACAAAGTAAGTGACCTGGAAGTGGACTTGGAGGGCCTGTGATGGAGACCTGGTTTTTCCTGGGATCTGTACAAGGTAAGTGACCTGGAAGTGGACATGGAGGGCCTGTGATGGAGACCTGGTTTTTCCTGGGATCTGTACAAGGTAAGTGACCTGGAAGTGGACATGGAGGGCCTGTGATGGAGACCTGGTTTTTCCTGGGATCTGTACCAAGTAAGTGACCTGGAAGTGGACTTGGAGGGCCTATGATGGAGACCTGTTTTTCCTGGGATCTGTACAAAGTAAGTGACCTGGAAGTGGACTTGGAGGGCCTGTGTTGGAGTCCTGTTTTATCCTGGGATCTGTACAAAGTAAGTGACCTGGAAGTGGACATAGAGCGCCTGTGATGGAGACCTGGTTTTTCCTGGGATCTGTACAAAGTAAGTGACCTGGAAGTGGACTTGGAGGGCCTGTGATGGAGACCTGGTTTTTCCTGGGATCTGTACAAAGTAAGTGACCTGGAAAAGGACATAGAGCGCCTGTGATGGAGACCTGGTTTTTCCTGGGATCTGTACAAAGTAAATGATGTGGAGTGGACTTGGAGGGCCTGTGATGGGGACCTGTTTTTTCCTGGGATCTGAACAAGTAAGTGATGTGGAGTGGACTTGGAGGGCCTGTGATGGAGACCTGTTTTTCCTGGGATCTGTACAAAGTAAGTGACCTGGAAGTGGACTTGGAGGGCCTGTGATGGAGACCTGGTTTTTCCTGGGATCTGTACAAGGTAAGTGACCTGGAAGTGGACATGGAGGGCCTGAGATGGAGACCTGGTTTTTCCTGGGATCTGTACAAAGTAAGTGACCTGGAAGTGGCCATAGAGCGCCTGTGATGGAGACCTGTATTTTCCTGGGATCTGTACGAAGTAAGTGATGTGGAAGTGGACATAGAGTGCCTGTGATGGAGACCTGGTTTTTCCTGGGATCTCTACAAGGTAAGTGGGGTGGACGTGGACATGGAGCGTCTGTGCTGGAGGCCTTGATGTGCCCATGTTGTGTAGAAAGTAAGTGGCCTCGAGATGGACTTTGAGGGCCTGTGATGGGGACCTGTTTTTTCTTGGGATCTGTACAAAGTAAGTGACCTGGAAGTGGACTTGGAGGGCCTGTGATGGAGACCTGGTTTTTCCTGGGATCTGTACAAGGTAAGTGACCTGGAAGTGGAATTGGAGGGCCTGTGATGGAGACCTGGATTGCCCCGTGGTCTGTACAAAGTAAGTGACGTGGAGTGGACTTGGAGGTCCTGTGATGGGGACCTGTTTTTTCCTGGGATCTGTACAAGGTAAGTGGGGTGGACGTGGACTTAGAGCGTCTGTGCTGGAGGCCTTGATGTGCCCATGCTGTGTAGAAAGTAAGTGGCCTTGAGATGGACTTAGAGCGCCTGTGATGGAGACCTGGTTTTTCCTAGGATCTTTGCAACGTAAGTGACCTGGAAGTGGACTTTGAGGGCCTGTGATGGAGACCTGGTTTTTCCTGGGATCTGTACAAAGTAAGTGACCTGGAAGTGGCCATAGAGCGCCTGTGATGGAGACCTGGTTTTTCCTGGGATCTGTTCAAAGTAAGTGATGTGGAGGTGGACTTGGAGGGCCTGTGATGGGGATCTGGTTTTTCCTGGGATCTGTACAAAGTAAGTGACCTGGAAGTGGACATGGAGGGCCTGTGTTGGAGTCCTGGTTTATCCTGGGATCTGTACAAAGTAAGTGACCTGGAAGTGGACATAGAGCGCCTGTGATGGAGACCTGGTTTTTCCTGGGATCTGTACAAAGTAAGTGACCTGGAAAAGGACATAGAGCGCCTGTGATGGAGACCTAGTTTTTCCTGGGATCTGTACAAAGTAAGTGACCTGGAAGTGGACTTTGAGCGTCTATGCTGGAGACCTGGATTGCCCCGCGGTCTGTAGAAAGTAAGTGGCGTGGAGGTGGACTTGGAGTGTCTATGCTGGCGACCTGGTTTTTCCTGGGATCTGTACAAGGTAAGTGACCTGGAAGTGGACATGGAGGGCCTGTGATGGAGACCTGGTTTTTCCTGGGATCTGTACAAAGTAAGTGACCTGGAAGTGGACTTGGAGGGCCTGTGATGGAGACCTGGTTTTTCCTGGGATCTGTACAAAGTAAGTGACCTGGAAGTGGACTTGGAGGGCCTGTGATGGAGACCTGGTTTTTCCTGGGATCTGTACAAGGTAAGTGACCTGGAAGTGACATGCAGGGCCTGTGATGGAGACCTGGTTTTTCCTGGGATTTGTACAAGGTAAGTGACCTGGAAAAGGACATAGAGCGCCTGTGATGGAGACCTGGATTGCCCCGCGGTCTGTAGAAAGTAAGTGGCGTGGAGGTGGACTTGGAGCGTCTATGCTGGAGACCTGGTTTTTCCTGGGATCTGTACAAGGTAAGTGACCTGGAAGTGGACATGGAGGGCCTGTGATGGAGACCTGGTTTTTCCTGGGATCTGTACAAAGTAAGTGACCTGGAAGTGGACATAGAGTGCTGGTGATGGAGACCTGGTTTTTCCTGGCATCTGTACAAGGTAAGTGGGGTGGACGTGGACTTAGAGCGTCTGTGCTGGAGGCCTTGATGTGCCCATGCTGTGTAGAATGTAAGTGGCCTTGAGATGGACTTAGAGCGCCTGTGATGGAGACCTGGTTTTTCCTGGGATCTTTGCAACGTAAGTGACCTGGAAGTGGCCATAGAGTGCCTGTGATGGAGACCTGGTTTTTCCTGGGATGTGTAGCAAGTAAGTGACCTGGAAGTGGACTTGGAGGGCCTGTGATGGAGACCTGTTTTTTCCTGGGATCTGTACAAGGTAAGTGACCTGGAAGTGGACTTGGAGGGCCTGTGATGGAGACCTGGTTTTTCCTGGGATCTGTACAAAGTAAGTGACCTGGAAGTGGACTTGGAGCGTCTATGCTGGAGACCTGGATTGCCCCGCGGTCTGTAGAAAGTAAGTGGCGTGGAGGTGGACTTGGAGTGTCTATGCTGGCGACCTGGTTTTTCCTGGGATCTGTACAAGGTAAGTGACCTGGAAGTGGACATGGAGGGCCTGTGATGGAGACCTGGTTTTTCCTGGGATCTGTACCAAGTAAGTGACCTGGAAGTGGACTTGGAGGGCCTGTGATGGTGTATTGGTTTGAAAACAAACCAGTGGGAGATCACAAGTCAAGATTGAAATTAAAAATAAGTGAAATAATACAAGGAAAAGCACTGACAAAGTCAGATACAACCTAACACCCTGTTAGGGTGGTAGTAGCAGTCCAACTGAAGTAGTCCAGTTGAAGCGGTGATCCTGTGAAGGTCTAGTCTCCAGCTGAAGATCCAGTGGTAGCTCTGGTCCTCTGGGAACCCAGTAGACAGGGCTAGCTCAGGCAGTTCCAGGGCCAGGTTATATCCAGGTGGGAACACCTGGCTCCTCCCTCCTCGGCAGAGCATCTCACAATGGGATGAGATAAGTCCATGAGTCACACGGTGGGTCCCTGATGGCCCATTGCCTGTCATGCGGGGTGGGTCGTTAGCAAGTGATAATAGCTAACGGATGGCCCATTGCCTGTCATCCGGAGTGGGTGATAGCAGCTGATGGCCCACAGCTGGTGGTAATAGAATACTTAACTACATCAATATTGCAACCTAGGACAGATGGAGACCTGGTTTTTCCTGGGATCTGTACAAGGTAAGTGACCTGGAAGTGGACATGGAGGGCCTGTGATGGAGACCTGTTTTTTCCTGGGATTTGTACAAAGTCAGTGATGTGGAGTGGACTTGGAGGGTCTATGCTGGAGACCTGGATTGCCCCGCAGTCTGTAGAAAGTAAGTGGCGTGGAGGTGGACTTGGAGGGCTTGTGATGGGGACCTGGTTTTTCCTGGGATCTGTACAAAGTAAGTGACCTGGAAGTGGCCATAGAGTGCCTGTGATGGAGACCTGGTTTTTCCTGGGATCTGTACAAAGTAAGTGACCTGGAGGTGGACTTGGAGCGTCTATGCTGGAGACCTGGATTGCCCCGCTGTCTGTAGAAAGTAAGTGGCGTGGAGGTGGACTTGGAGGGCCTGTGATGGAGACCTGGTTTTTCCTGGGATCTGTACAAGGTAAGTGACCTGGAAGTGGACATGGAGGGCCTGTGATGGAGACCTGTTTTTTCCTGGGATCTGTACCAAGTAAGTGAGCTGGAAGTGGCCATAGAGCGCCTGTGATGGAGACCTGGTTTTTCCTGGGATCTGTACAAAGTAAATGATGTGGAGTGGACTTGGAGGGCCTGTGATGGGGACCTGTTTTTTCCTGGGATCTGAACAAAGTAAGTGATGTGGAGTGGACTTGGAGGGCCTGTGATGGGGCCCTGGTTTTTCCTGGGATCTGTACAAAGTAAGTGACCTGGAAGTGGACTTGGAGGGCCTGTGATGGACACCTGGTTTTTCCTGGGATCTTTTCAAAGTAAATGACCTGGAAGTGGACTTGGAGGGCCTGTGATGGAGACCTGGTTTTTCCTGGGATCTGTACAAGGTAAGTGACCTGGAAGTGGACATGGAGGGCCTGTGATGGAGACCTGGTTTTTCCTGGGATCTGTACAAAGTAAGTGACCTGGAAGTGGACATAGAGTGCCGGTGATGGAGACCTGGTTTTTCCTGGCATCTGTACAAGGTAAGTGGGGTGGACGTGGACTTAGAGCGTCTGTACTGGAGGCCTTGATGTGCCCATGCTGTGTAGAAAGTAAGTGGCCTTGAGATGGACTTAGAGCGCCTGTGATGGAGACCTGGTTTTTCCTGGGATCTTTGCAACGTAAGTGACCTGGAAGTGGACTTTGAGGGCCTGTGATGGAGACCTGGTTTTTCCTGGGATCTGTACCAAGTAAGTGACCTGGAAGTGGACTTGGAGGGCCTGTGATGGAGACCTGGTTTTTCCTGGGATCTGTACAAAGTAAGTGACCTGGAAGTGGACTTGGAGGGCCTGTGATGGAGACCTGGTTTTTCCTGGGATCTGTACAAGGTAAGTGACCTGGAAGTGGACTTGGAGGGCCTGTGATGGGGACCTGGTTTTTCCTGGGATCTGTACAAAGTAAGTGACCTGGAAGTGGACTTGCAGCGCCTGTGATGGAGACCTGGTTTTTCCTGGGATCTGTACAAGGTAAGTGGCGTGGGTGTGGACTTAGAGCGTCAGTGCTGGAGGCCTTGATGTGCCCATGCTGTGTAGAAAGTAAGTGGCCTCGAGATGGACTTAGAGCGCCTGTGATGGGGACCTGGTTTTTCCTGGGATCTGTAGAAAGTAAGTGACCTGGAAGTGGACTTGGAGGGCCTGTGATGGAGACCTGTTTTTTCCTGGGATCTGTACAAAGTCAGTGATGTGGAGTGGACTTAGAGGGTCTATGCTGGAGACCTGGATTGCCCCGCAGTCTGTAGAAAGTAAGTGGCGTGGAGGTGGACTTGGAGGGCTTGTGATGGAGACCTGGTTTTTCCTGGGATCTGTACAAAGTAAGTGACCTGGAAGTGGCCATAGAATGCCTGTGATGGAGACCTGTTTTTTCCTGGGATCTGTACAAAGTCAGTGATGTGGAGTGGACTTAGAGGGTCTATGCTGGAGACCTGGATTGCCCCGCTGTCTGTAGAAAGTAAGTGGCGTGGAGGTGGACTTGGAGGGCCTGTGATGGAGACCTGGATTGCCCCGCTGTCTGTAGAAAGTAAGTGGCGTGGAGGTGGACTTGGAGGGCCTGTGATGGAGACCTGGTTTTTCCTGGGATCTGTACAAGGTAAGTGACCTGGAAGTGGACATGGAGGGCCTGAGATGGAGACCTGGTTTTTCCTGGGATCTGTACAAACTAAGTGACCTGGAAGTGGCCATAGAGCGCCTCTGATGGAGACCTGGTTTTTCCTGGGATCTGTACAAAGTAAGTGTTGTGGAAGTGGACATAGAGTGCCTGTGATGGGGATCTGGTTTTTCCTGGGATCTGTACAAAGTAAGTGACCTGGAAGTGGACATGGAGGGCCTGTGATGGAGACCTGGTTTTTCCTGGGATCTGTACAAAGTAAGTGACCTGGAAGTGGACTTGGAGGGCCTGTGATGGTGTATTGGTTTGAATACAAACCAGTGGGAGATCACAAGTCAAGATTGAAATTAAAAATAAGTGAAATAATACAAGGAAAAGCACTGACAAAGTCAGATACAACCTAACACCCTGTTAGGGTGGTAGTAGCAGTCCAACTGAAGTAGTCCAGTTGAAGCGGTGATCCTGTGAAGGTCTAGTCTCCAGCTGAAGATCCAGTGGTAGCTCTGGTCCTCTGGGAACCCAGTAGACAGGGCTAGCTCAGGCAGTTCCAGGGCCAGGTTATATCCAGGTGGGAACACCTGGCTCCTCCCTCCTCGGCAGAGCATCTCACAATGGGATGAGATAAGTCCATGAGTCACACGGTGGGTCCCTGATGGCCCATTGCCTGTCATGCGGGGTGGGTCGTTAGCAAGTGATAATAGCTAACAGATGGCCCATTGCCTGTCATCCGGAGTGGGTGATAGCAGCTAATGGCCCACAGCTGGTGGTAATAGAATACTTAACTACATCAATATTGCAACCTAGGACAGATGGAGACCTGGTTTTTCCTGGGATCTGTACAAGGTAAGTGACCTGGAAGTGGACATGGAGGGCCTGTGATGGAGACCTGGTTTTTCCTGGGATCTGTACAAGGTAAGTGGCATGGAGGTGGACATGGAGGGCCTGTGATGGAGACCTGGTTTTTCCTGGGATCTGTACAAAGTAAGTGACCTGGAAGTGGACATGGAGGGCCTGTGATGGAGACCTGGTTTTTCCTGGCATCTGTACAAGGTAAGTGGGGTGGACGTGGACTTAGAGCGTCTGTACTGGAGGCCTTGATGTGCCCATGCTGTGTAGAAAGTAAGTGGCCTTGAGATGGACTTAGAGCGCCTGTGATGGAGACCTGGTTTTTCCTGGGATCTTTGCAACGTAAGTGACCTGGAAGTGGACGTTGAGGGCCTGTGATGGAGACCTGGTTTTTCCTGGGATGTGTAGCAAGTAAGTGACCTGGAAGTGGACTTGGAGGGCCTGTGATGGAGACCTGTTTTTTCCTGGGATCTGTACAAAGTAAGTGACCTGGAAGTGGACTTGGAGGGCCTGTGATGGAGACCTGTTTATCCTGGGAGCTGTACAAAGTAAGTGACCTGGAAGTGGACATAGAGCACCTGTGATGGAGACCTGGTTTTTCCTGGGATCTGTACAAAGTAAGTGACCTGGAAGTGGACTTGGAGGGCCTGTGATGGGGACCTGGTTTTTCCTGGGATCTGTACAAAGTTAGTGACCTGCAAGTGGACTTGGAGGGCCTGTGATGGGGACCTGGTTTTTCCTGGGATCTGTACAAAGTAAGTGACCTGGAAGTGGACTTGCAGCGCCTGTGATGGAGACCTGGTTTTTCCTGGGATCTGTACAAGGTAAGTGGGGTGGGTGTGGACTTAGAGCGTCAGTGCTGGAGGCCTTGATGTGCCCATCCTGTGTAGAAAGTAAGTGGCGTGGAGGTGGACTTGGAGGGCTTGTGATGGAGACCTGGTTTTTCCTGGGATCTGTAGAAAGTAAGTGACCTGGAAGTGGCCATAGAGTGCCTGTGATGGAGACCTGGTTTTTCCTGGGATCTGTACAAAGTAAGTGACCTGGAAGTGGACTTGGAGGGCCTGTGATGGAGACCTGGTTTTTCCTGGGATCTGTACAAAGTAAGTGACCTGGAAGTGGACTTGGAGGGCCTGTGATGGAGACCTGGTTTTTCCTGGGATCTGTACAAGGTAAGTGACCTGGAAGTGGACATGGAGGGCCTGTGATGGAGACCTGGTTTTTCCTGGGATCTGTACAAGGTAAGTGACCTGGAAGTGGACTTGGAGGGCCTGTGATGGAGACCTGTTTTTTCATGGGATCTGTACAAGGTAAGTGACCTGGAAGTGGACATGGAGGGCCTGTGATGGAGACCTGGTTTTTCCTGGGATCTGTACAAAGTAAGTGACCTGGAAGTGGACATGGAGGGCCTGTGATGGAGACCTGTTTTTTCCTGGGATCTGTACAAGGTAAGTGACCTGGAAGTGGACATGGAGGGCCTGTGATGGCGACCTGGTTTTTCCTGGGATCTGTACAAGGTAAGTGACCTGGAAGTGGACATGGAGGGCCTGTGATGGAGACCTGGTTTTTCCTGGGATCTGTACAAGGTAAGTGGC
Organism: Lichenostomus cassidix; assembly: GCF_008360975.1. NCBI lineage: Eukaryota > Metazoa > Chordata > Aves > Passeriformes > Meliphagidae > Lichenostomus > Lichenostomus cassidix. Next base: position 3,319,732 of record NW_028147553.1, read on the forward strand.
GTGGAGGTGGACATGGAGGGCCTGTGATGGAGACCTGTTTTTTCCTGGGATCTGTACAAAGTCAGTGATGTGGAGTGGACTTGGAGGGTCTATGCTGGAGACCTGGATTGCCCCGCAGTCTGTAGAAAGTAAGTGGCGTGGAGGTGGACTTGGAGCGTTTATGCTGGAGACCTGGTTTTTCCTGGGATCTCTACAAGGTAAGTGACCTGGAAGTGGATATGGAGGGCCTGTGATGGAGACCTTGTTTTTCCTGGGATCTGTACAAGGTAAGTGACCTGGAAGTGGACATAGAGCGCCTGTGATGGAGACCTGGTTTTTCCTGGGATCTTTGCAACGTAAGTGACCTGGAAGTGGACTTTGAGGGCCTGTGATGGAGACCTGGTTTTTCCTGGGATCTGTACAAGGTAAGTGACCTGGAAGTGGACATAGAGCGCCTGTGATGGAGACCTGGTTTTTCCTGGGATCTGTACAAAGTAAGTGACCTGGAAGTGGACTTGGAGGGCCTGTGATGGGGACCTGGTTTTTCCTGGGATCTGTACAAAGTAAGTGACCTGGAAGTGGACTTGCAGCGCCTGTGATGGAGACCTGGTTTTTCCTGGGATCTGTACAAGGTAAGTGGGGTGGGTGTGGACTTAGAGCGTCAGTGCTGGAGGCCTTGATGTGCCCATGCTGTGTAGAAAGTAAGTGGCCTCGAGATGGACTTAGAGCGCCTGTGATGGGGACCTGGTTTTTCCTGGGATCTGTAGAAAGTAAGTGACCTGGAAGTGGACTTGGAGGGCCTGTGATGGAGACCTGTTTTTTCCTGGGATCTGTACAAAGTCAGTGATGTGGAGTGGACTTGGAGGGTCTATGCTGGAGACCTGGATTTCCCCGCAGTCTGTAGAAAGTAAGTGGCGTGGAGGTGGACTTGGAGGGCTTGTGATGGAGACCTGGTTTTTCCTGGGATCTGTACAAAGTAAGTGACCTGGAAGTGGCCATAGAGTGCCTGTGATGGAGACCTGGTTTTTCCTGGGATCTGTACAAAGTAAGTGAATTGGAAGTGGACTTGGAGCGTCTGTGCTGGAGACCTGGATTGCCCCGCTGTCTGTAGAAATAAGTGGCGTGGAGGTGGACTTGGAGGGCCTGTGATGGAGACATGGTTTTTCCTGGGATCTGTACAAGGTAAGTGACCTGGAAGTGGACATGGAGGGCCTGAGATGGAGACCTGGTTTTTCCTGGGATCTGTACAAAGTAAGTGACCTGGAAGTGGCCATAGAGCGCCTCTGATGGAGACCTGGTTTTTCCTGGGATCTGTACAAAGTAAGTGTTGTGGAAGTGGACATAGAGTGCCTGTGATGGGGATCTGGTTTTTCCTGGGATCTGTACAAAGTAAGTGACCTGGAAGTGGACATGGAGGGCCTGTGATGGAGACCTGGTTTTTCCTGGGATCTGTACCAAGTAAGTGACCTGGAAGTGGACTTGGAGGGCCTGTGATGGTGTATTGGTTTGAAAACAAACCAGTGGGAGATCACAAGTCAAGATTGAAATTAAAAATAAGTGAAATAATACAAGGAAAAGCACTGACAAAGTCAGATACAACCTAACACCCTGTTAGGGTGGTAGTAGCAGTCCAACTGAAGTAGTCCAGTTGAAGCGGTGATCCTGTGAAGGTCTAGTCTCCAGCTGAAGATCCAGTGGTAGCTCTGGTCCTCTGGGAACCCAGTAGACAGGGCTAGCTCAGGCAGTTCCAGGGCCAGGTTATATCCAGGTGGGAACACCTGGCTCCTCCCTCCTCGGCAGAGCATCTCACAATGGGATGAGATAAGTCCATGAGTCACACGGTGGGTCCCTGATGGCCCATTGCCTGTCATGCGGGGTGGGTCGTTAGCAAGTGATAATAGCTAACAGATGGCCCATTGCCTGTCATCCGGAGTGGGTGATAGCAGCTAATGGCCCACAGCTGGTGGTAATAGAATACGTAACTACATCAATATTGCAACCTAGGACAGATGGAGACCTGGTTTTTCCTGGGATCTGTACAAGGTAAGTGACCTGGAAGTGGACATGGAGGGCCTGTGATGGAGACCTGGTTTTTCCTGGGATCTGTACAAGGTAAGTGGCATGGAGGTGGACATGGAGGGCCTGTGATGGAGACCTGGTTTTTCCTGGGATCTGTACAAAGTAAGTGACCTGGAAGTGGACATGGAGGGCCTGTGATGGAGACCTGGTTTTTCCTGGCATCTGTACAAGGTAAGTGGGGTGGACGTGGACTTAGAGCGTCTGTACTGGAGGCCTTGATGTGCCCATGCTGTGTAGAAAGTAAGTGGCCTTGAGATGGACTTAGAGCGCCTGTGATGGAGACCTGGTTTTTCCTGGGATCTTTGCAACGTAAGTGACCTGGAAGTGGACGTTGAGGGCCTGTGATGGAGACCTGGTTTTTCCTGGGATGTGTAGCAAGTAAGTGACCTGGAAGTGGACTTGGAGGGCCTGTGATGGAGACCTGTTTTTTCCTGGGATCTGTACAAAGTAAGTGACCTGGAAGTGGACTTGGAGGGCCTGTGATGGAGACCTGTTTATCCTGGGAGCTGTACAAAGTAAGTGACCTGGAAGTGGACATAGAGCACCTGTGATGGAGACCTGGTTTTTCCTGGGATCTGTACAAAGTAAGTGACCTGGAAGTGGACTTGGAGGGCCTGTGATGGGGACCTGGTTTTTCCTGGGATCTGTACAAAGTAAGTGACCTGGAAGTGGACTTGGAGGGCCTGTGATGGGGACCTGGTTTTTCCTGGGATCTGTACAAAGTAAGTGACCTGGAAGTGGACTTGCAGCGCCTGTGATGGAGACCTGGTTTTTCCTGGGATCTGTACAAGGTAAGTGGGGTGGGTGTGGACTTAGAGCGTCAGTGCTGGAGGCCTTGATGTGCCCATGCTGTGTAGAAAGTAAGTGGCGTGGAGGTGGACTTGGAGGGCTTGTGATGGAGACCTGGTTTTTCCTGGGATCTGTAGAAAGTAAGTGACCTGGAAGTGGCCATAGAGTGCCTGTGATGGAGACCTGGTTTTTCCTGGGATCTGTACAAAGTAAGTGACCTGGAAGTGGACATGGAGGGCCTGTGATGGAGACCTGGTTTTTCCTGGGATCTGTACAAGGTAAGTGACCTGGAAGTGGACATGGAGGGCCTGTGATGGAGACCTGGTTTTTCCTGGGATCTGTACAAGGTAAGTGACCTGGAAGTGGACATGGAGGGCCTGTGATGGAGACCTGGTTTTTCCTGGGATCTGTACAAGGTAAGTGGCGTGGAGGTGGACATGGAGGGTCTGTGATGGAGACCTGTTTTTTCCTGGGATCTGTACAAAGTCAGTGATGTGGAGTGGACTTGGAGGGTCTATGCTGGAGACCTGGATTGCCCCGCAGTCTGTAGAAAGTAAGTGGCGTGGAGGTGGACTTGGAGCGTTTATGCTGGAGACCTGGTTTTTCCTGGGATCTGTACAAGGTAAGTGACCTGGAAGTGGATATGGACGGCCTGTGATGGAGACCTTGTTTTTCCTGGGATCTGTACAAGGTAAGTGACCTGGAAGTGGACATAGAGCGCCTGTGATGGAGACCTGGTTTTTCCTGGGATCTTTGCAACGTAAGTGACCTGGAAGTGGACTTTGAGGGCCTGTGATGGAGACCTGGTTTTTCCTGGGATCTGTACAAAGTAAGTGACCTGGAAGTGGACTTGGAGGGCCTGTGATGGAGACCTGTTTTTTCCTGGGATCTGTAAAAGTCAGTGATGTGGAGTGGACTTGGAGGGTCTATGATGGAGACCTGGATTGCCCCGCAGTCTGTAGAAAGTAAGTGGCGTGGAGGTGGACTTGGAGGGCTTGTGATGGAGACCTGGTTTTTCCTGGCATCTGTACAAAGTAAGTGACCTGGAAGTGGCCATAGAGTGCCTGTGATGGAGACCTGGTTTTTCCTGGGATCTGTACAAAGTAAGTGACCTGGAAGTGGACTTGGAGGGCCTGTGATGGAGACCTGTTTTTTCCTGGGATCTGTACAAGGTAAGTGACCTGGAAATGGACATGGAGGGCCTGTGATGGAGACCTGTTTTTTCCTGGGATCTGTACAAAGTCAGTGATGTGGAGTGGACTTGGAGTGTCTATGCTGGAGACCTGGATTGCCCCACAGTCTGTAGAAAGTAAGTGGCGTGGAGGTGGACTTGGAGCGTCTATGCTGGAGACCTGGTTTTTCCTGGGATCTCTACAAGGTAAGTGACCTGGAAGTGGATATGGAGGGCCTGTGATGGAGACCTGGTTTTTCCTGGGATCTGTACAAAGTAAGTGACCTGGAAGTGGACTTGGAGGGCCTGTGATGGAGACCTGGTTTTTCCTGGGATCTGTACAAGGTAAGTGACCTGGAAGTGGACATGGAGGGCCTGTGATGGAGACCTGGTTTTTCCTGGGATCTGTACAAGGTAAGTGACCTGGAAGTGGACATGGAGGGCCTGTGATGGAGACCTGGTTTTTCCTGGGATCTGTACAAAGTAAGTGACATGGAAGTGGACTTGGAGGGCCTGTGATGGAGACCTGTTTTTTCCTGGGATCTGTACAAAGTAAGTGACCTGGAAGTGGACTTGGAGGGCCTGTGATGGGGACCTGGTTTTTCCTGGGATCTGTACAAAGTAAGTGACCTGGAAGTGGACTTGCAGCGCCTGTGATGGAGACCTGGTTTTTCCTGGGATCTGTACAAGGTAAGTGGGGTGGGTGTGGACTTAGAGCGTCAGTGCTGGAGGCCTTGATGTGCCCATGCTGTGTAGAAAGTCAGTGGCCTCGAGATGGACTTAGAGCGCCTGTGATGGGGACCTGGTTTTTCCTGGGATGTGTAGAAAGTAAGTGACCTGGAAGTGGACTTGGAGGGCCTGTGATGGAGACCTGGTTTTTCCTGGGATCTGTACAAAGTCAGTGATGTGGAGTGGACTTGGAGGGTCTATGCTGGAGACCTGGATTGCCCCGCAGTCTGTAGAAAGTAAGTGGCGTGGAGGTGGACTTGGAGGGCTTGTGATGGAGACCTGGTTTTTCCTGGGATCTGTACAAAGTAAGTGACCTGGAAGTGGCCATAGAGCGCCTGTGATGGAGACCTGGTTTTTCCTGGGATCTGTACAAAGTAAGTGATATGGAAGTGGACATAGATTGCCTGTGATGGGGATCTGGTTTTTCCTGGGATCTGTACAAAGTAAGTAACCTGGAAGTGGACTTGGAGGGCCTGTGATGGAGACCTGGTTTTTCCTGGGATCTGTACAAAGTCAGTGATGTGAAGTGGACTTGGAGGGTCTATGCTGGAGACCTGGATTGCCCCGCAGTCTGTAGAAAGTAAGTGGCGTGGAGGTGGACATGGAGCGTCTATGCTGGAGACCTGGTTTTTCCTGGGATCTCTACAAGGTAAGTGACCTGGAAGTGGATATGGAGGGCCTGTGATGGAGACCTGGTTTTTCCTGGGATCTGTACAAGGTAAGTGACCTGGAAGTGGACATGGAGGGCCTGTGATGGAGACCTGGTTTTTCCTGGGATCTGTACAAGGTAAGTGACCTGGAAGTGGACATGGAGGGCCTGTGATGGAGACCTGGTTTTTCCTGGGATCTGTACAAGGTAAGTGACCTGGAAGTGGACATGGAGGGCCTGTGATGGAGACCTGGTTTTTCCTGGGATCTGTACAAAGTAAGTGACCTGGAAGTGGACATGGAGGGCCTGTGATGGAGACCTGGTTTTTCCTGGGACCTGTACAAAGTAAGTGACCTGGAAGTGGACATGGAGGGCCTGTGATGGAGACCTGGTTTTTCCTGGGATCTGTACAAAGTAAGTGACCTGGAAGTGGACATAGAGTGCCGGTGATGGACACCTGGTTTTTCCTGGCATCTGTACAAGGTAAGTGGGGTGGACGTGGACTTAGAGCGTCTGTACTGGAGGCCTTGATGTGCCCATGCTGTGTAGAAAGTAAGTGGCCTCGAGATGGACTTAGAGCGCCTGTGATGGGGACCTGGTTTTTCCTGGGATCTGTAGAAAGTAAGTGACCTGGAAGTGGACTTGGAGGGCCTGTGATGGAGACCTGTTTTTTCCTGGGATCTGTACAAAGTCAGTGATGTGGAGTGGACTTGGAGGGTCTATGCTGGAGACCTGGATTGCCCCGCAGTCTGTAGAAAGTAAGTGGCGTGGAGGTGGACTTGGAGGGCTTGTGATGGAGACCTGGTTTTTCCTGGGATCTGTACAAGGTAAGTGACGTGGAAGTGGCCATAGAGTGCCTGTGATGGAGACCTGGTTTTTCCTGGGATCTGTACAAAGTAAGTGACCTGGAAGTGGACTTGGAGCGTCTATGCTGGAGACCTGGATTGCCCCGCTGTCTGTAGAAAGTAAGTGGCGTGGAGGTGGACTTGGAGGGCCTGTGATGGAGACCTGGTTTTTCCTGGGATCTGTACAAGGTAAGTGACCTGGAAGTGGACATGGAGGGCCTGAGATGGAGACCTGGTTTTTCCTGGGATCTGTACAAAGTAAGTGACCTGGAAGTGGCCATAGAGCGCCTGTGATGGAGACCTGGTTTTTCCTGGGATCTGTACAAAGTAAGTGATGTGGAAGTGGACATAGAGTGCCTGTGATGGAGACCTGGTTTTTCCTGGGATCTGTACAAGGTAAGTGGGGTGGACGTGGACATGGAGGGTCTGTGCTGGAGGCCTTGATGTGCCCATGTTGTGTAGAAAGTAAGTGGCCTCGAGATGGACTTAGAGCGCCTGTGATGGAGACCTGTTTTTTCCTGGGATCTGTACAAAGTAAGTGACCTGGAAGTGGCCATAGAGCGCCTGTGATGGAGACCTGGTTTTTCCTGGGATCTGTAGAAAGTAAGTGACCTGGAAGTGGACTTGCAGCGCCTGTGATGGAGACCTGGTTTTTCCTGGGATCTGTACAAGGTAAGTGGGGTGGGTGTGGACTTAGAGCGTCAGTGCTGGAGGCCTTGATGTGCCCATCCTGTGTAGAAAGTAAGTGGCGTGGAGGTGGACTTGGAGGGCTTGTGATGGAGACCTGGTTTTTCCTGGGATCTGTACAAAGTAAGTGACCTGGAAGTGGCCATAGAGTGCCTGTGATGGAGACCTGGTTTTTCCTGGGATCTGTACAAAGTAAGTGACCTGGAAGTGGACTTGGTGCGTCTATGCTGGAGACCTGGATTGCCCCGCGGTCTGTAGAAAGTAAGTGGCGTGGAGGTGGACTTGGAGGGCCTGTGATGGAGACCTGGTTTTTCCTGGGATCTGTACAAAGTAAGTGACCTGGAAGTGGACTTGGAGGGCCTGTGATGGGGACCTGTTTTTTCCTGGGATCTGAACAAAGTAAGTGATGTGGAGTGGACTTGGAGGGCCTGTGATGGGGACCTGTTTTTTCCTGGGATCTGTACAAAGTAAGTGACCTGGAAGTGGACTTGGAGGGCCTGTGATGGAGACCTGGTTTTTCCTGGGATCTGTACAAAGTAAATGACCTGGAAGTGGACATGGAGGGCCTGTGATGGAGACCTGGTTTTTCCTGGGATCTGTACAAAGTAAGTGACCTGGAAATGGACATAGAGCGCCTGTGATGGAGACCTGGTTTTTCCTGGGATCTGTACAAAGTAAGTGACCTGGAAGTGGACATAGAGTGCCGGTGATGGAGACCTGGTTTTTCCTGGCATCTGTACAAGGTAAGTGGGGTGGACGTGGACTTAGAGCGTCTGTACTGGAGGCCTTGATGTGCCCATGCTGTGTAGAAAGTAAGTGGCCTTGAGATGGACTTAGAGCGCCTGTGATGGAGACCTGGTTTTTCCTGGGATCTTTGCAACGTAAGTGACCTGGAAGTGGACTTGGAGGGCCTGTGATGGAGACCTGGTTTTTCCTGGGATCTGTACAAAGTAAGTGACCTGGAAGTGGACTTGGAGGGCCTGTGATGGAGACCTGTTTTTCCTGGGATCTGTACAAGGTAAGTGACCTGGAAGTGGACTTGGAGGGCCTGTGATGGAGACCTGTTTTTCCTGGGATCTGTACAAGGTAAGTGACCTGGAAGTGGACATAGAGCGCCTGTGATGGAGACCTGGTTTTTCCTGGGATCTGTACAAAGTAAGTGACCTGGAAGTGGACTTGGAGGGCCTGTGATGGGGACCTGGTTTTTCCTGGGATCTGTACAAAGTAAGTGACCTGGAAGTGGACTTGGAGCGCCTGTGATGGAGACCTGTTTTTTCCTGGGATCTGTACAAGGTAAGTGGGGTGGGTGTGGACTTAGAGCGTCAGTGCTGGAGGCCTTGATGTGCCCATGCTGTGTAGAAAGTAAGTGGCCTCGAGGTGGACTTAGAGCGCCTGTGATGGGGACCTGGTTTTTCCTGGGATCTGTAGAAAGTAAGTGACCTGGAAGTGGACTTGGAGGGCCTGTGATGGAGACCTGTTTTTTCCTGGGATCTGTACAAAGTCAGTGATGTGGAGTGGACTTGGAGGGTCTATGCTGGAGACCTGGATTGCCCCGCAGTCTGTAGAAAGTAAGTGGCGTGGAGGTGGACTTGGAGGGCTTGTGATGGAGACCTGGTTTTTCCTGGGATCTGTACAAAGTAAGTGACCTGGAAGTGGCCATAGAGTGCCTGTGATGGAGACCTGGTTTTTCCTGGGATCTGTACAAAGTAAGTGAATTGGAAGTGGACTTGGAGCGTCTATGCTGGAGACCTGGATTGCCCCGCTGTCTGTAGAAAGTAAGTGGCGTGGAGGTGGACTTGGAGGGCCTGTGATGGAGACCTGGTTTTTCCTGGGATCTGTACAAAGTAAGTGACCTGGAAGTGGCCATAGAGCGCCTCTGATGGAGACCTGGTTTTTCCTGGGATCTGTACAAAGTAAGTGTTGTGGAAGTGGACATAGAGTGCCTGTGATGGGGATCTGGTTTTTCCTGGGATCTGTACAAAGTAAGTGACCTGGAAGTGGACATGGAGGGCCTGTGATGGAGACCTGGTTTTTCCTGGGATCTGTACCAAGTAAGTGACCTGGAAGTGGACTTGGAGGGCCTGTGATGGTGTATTGGTTTGAAAACAAACCAGTGGGAGATCACAAGTCAAGATTGAAATTAAAAATAAGTGAAATAATACAAGGAAAAGCACTGACAAAGTCAGATACAACCTAACACCCTGTTAGGGTGGTAGTAGCAGTCCAACTGAAGTAGTCCAGTTGAAGCGGTGATCCTGTGAAGGTCTAGTCTCCAGCTGAAGATCCAGTGGTAGCTCTGGTCCTCTGGGAACCCAGTAGACAGGGCTAGCTCAGGCAGTTCCAGGGCCAGGTTATATCCAGGTGGGAACACCTGGCTCCTCCCTCCTCGGCAGAGCATCTCACAATGGGATGAGATAAGTCCATGAGTCACACGGTGGGTCCCTGATGGCCCATTGCCTGTCATGCGGGGTGGGTCGTTAGCAAGTGATAATAGCTAACGGATGGCCCATTGCCTGTCATCCGGAGTGGGTGATAGCAGCTGATGGCCCACAGCTGGTGGTAATAGAATACTTAACTACATCAATATTGCAACCTAGGACAGATGGAGACCTGGTTTTTCCTGGGATCTGTACAAAGTAAGTGACCTGGAAGTGGACTTGGAGGGCCTGTGATGGAGACCTGTTTTTTCCTGGGATCTGTACAAGGTAAGTGACCTGGAAGTGGACATGGAGGGCCTGTGATGGCGACCTGGTTTTTCCTGGGATCTGTACAAGGTAAGTGACCTGGAAGTGGACATGGAGGGCCTGTGATGGAGACCTGGTTTTTCCTGGGATCTGTACAAGGTAAGTGGCGTGGAGGTGGACATGGAGGGCCTGTGATGGAGACCTGTTTTTTCCTGGGATCTGTACAAAGTCAGTGATGTGGAGTGGACTTGGAGGGTCTATGCTGGAGACCTGGATTGCCCCGCAGTCTGTAGAAAGTAAGTGGCGTGGAGGTGGACATGGAGCGTTTATGCTGGAGACCTGGTTTTTCCTGGGATCTCTACAAGGTAAGTGACCTGGAAGTGGATATGGAGGGCCTGTGATGGAGACCTTGTTTTTCCTGGGATCTGTACAAGGTAAGTGACCTGGAAGTGGACTTGGAGGGCCTGTGATGGAGACCTGTTTATCCTGGGATCTGTACAAAGTAAGTGACCTGGAAGTGGACTTGGAGGGCCTGTGATGGGGACCTGGTTTTTCCTGGGATCTGTACAAAGTTAGTGACCTGCAAGTGGACTTGGAGGGCCTGTGATGGGGACCTGGTTTTTCCTGGGATCTGTACAAAGTAAGTGACCTGGAAGTGGACTTGCAGCGCCTGTGATGGAGACCTGGTTTTTCCTGGGATCTGTACAAGGTAAGTGGGGTGGGTGTGGACTTAGAGCGTCAGTGCTGGAGGCCTTGATGTGCCCATGCTGTGTAGAAAGTCAGTGGCCTCGAGATGGACTTAGAGCGCCTGTGATGGGGACCTGGTTTTTCCTGGGATGTGTAGAAAGTAAGTGACCTGGAAGTGGACTTGGAGGGCCTGTGATGGAGACCTGTTTTTTCCTGGGATCTGTACAAAGTCAGTGATGTGGAGTGGACTTGGAGGGTCTATGCTGGAGACCTGGATTGCCCCGCAGTCTGTAGAAAGTAAGTGGCGTGGAGGTGGACTTGGAGGGCTTGTGATGGAGACCTGGTTTTTCCTGGGATCTGTACAAAGTAAGTGACCTGGAAGTGGCCATAGAGCGCCTGTGATGGAGACCTGGTTTTTCCTGGGATCTGTACAAAGTAAGTGATATGGAAGTGGACATAGATTGCCTGTGATGGGGATCTGGTTTTTCCTGGGATCTGTACAAAGTAAGTAACCTGGAAGTGGACTTGGAGGGCCTGTGATGGAGACCTGGTTTTTCCTGGGATCTGTACAAAGTCAGTGATGTGAAGTGGACTTGGAGGGTCTATGCTGGAGACCTGGATTGCCCCGCAGTCTGTAGAAAGTAAGTGGCGTGGAGGTGGACATGGAGCGTCTATGCTGGAGACCTGGTTTTTCCTGGGATCTCTACAAGGTAAGTGACCTGGAAGTGGATATGGAGGGCCTGTGATGGAGACCTGGTTTTTCCTGGGATCTGTACAAGGTAAGTGACCTGGAAGTGGACATGGAGGGCCTGTGATGGAGACCTGGTTTTTCCTGGGATCTGTACAAGGTAAGTGACCTGGAAGTGGACATGGAGGGCCTGTGATGGAGACCTGGTTTGTCCTGGGATCTGTACAAGGTAAGTGACCTGGAAGTGGACATGGAGGGCCTGTGATGGAGACCTGGTTTTTCCTGGGACCTGTACAAAGTAAGTGAGCTGGAAGTGGACATGGAGGGCCTGTGATGGAGACCTGGTTTTTCCTGGGATCTGTACAAAGTAAGTGACCTGGAAATGGACATAGAGTGCCGGTGATGGACACCTGGTTTTTCCTGGCATCTGTACAAGGTAAGTGGGGTGGACGTGGACTTAGAGCGTCTGTACTGGAGGCCTTGATGTGCCCATGCTGTGTAGAAAGTAAGTGGCCTCGAGATGGACTTAGAGCGCCTGTGATGGGGACCTGGTTTTTCCTGGGATCTGTAGAAAGTAAGTGACCTGGAAGTGGACTTGGAGGGCCTGTGATGGAGACCTGTTTTTTCCTGGGATCTGTACAAAGTCAGTGATGTGGAGTGGACTTGGAGGGTCTATGCTGGAGACCTGGATTGCCCCGCAGTCTGTAGAAAGTAAGTGGCGTGGAGGTGGACTTGGAGGGCTTGTGATGGAGACCTGGTTTTTCCTGGGATCTGTACAAAGTAAGTGACCTGGAAGTGGCCATAGAGTGCCTGTGATGGAGACCTGGTTTTTCCTGGGATCTGTACAAAGTAAGTGACCTGGAAGTGGACTTGGAGCGTCTATGCTGGAGACCTGGATTGCCCCGCTGTCTGTAGAAAGTAAGTGGCGTGGAGGTGGACTTGGAGGGCCTGTGATGGAGACCTGGTTTTTCCTGGGATCTGTACAAGGTAAGTGACCTGGAAGTGGACATGGAGGGCCTGAGATGGAGACCTGGTTTTTCCTGGGATCTGTACAAAGTAAGTGACCTGGAAGTGGCCATAGAGCGCCTGTGATGGAGACCTGGTTTTTCCTGGGATCTGTACAAAGTAAGTGATGTGGAAGTGGACATAGAGTGCCTGTGATGGAGACCTGGTTTTTCCTGGGATCTGTACAAGGTAAGTGGGGTGGACGTGGACATGGAGGGTCTGTGCTGGAGGCCTTGATGTGCCCATGTTGTGTAGAAAGTAAGTGGCCTCGAGATGGACTTAGAGCGCCTGTGATGGAGACCTGTTTTTTCCTGGGATCTGTACAAAGTAAGTGACCTGGAAGTGGCCCTAGAGCGCCTGTGATGGAGACCTGGTTTTTCCTGGGATCTGTACAAAGTAAGTGACCTGGAAGTGGACTTGCAGCGCCTGTGATGGAGACCTGGTTTTTCCTGGGATCTGTACAAGGTAAGTGGGGTGGGTGTGGACTTAGAGCGTCAGTGCTGGAGGCCTTGATGTGCCCATCCTGTGTAGAAAGTAAGTGGCGTGGAGGTGGACTTGGAGGGCCTGTGATGGAGACCTGGTTTTTCCTGGGATCTGTACAAAGTAAGTGACCTGGAAGTGGACATGGAGGGCCTGTGATGGAGACCTGGTTTTTCCTGGGATCTGTACAAAGTAAGTGACCTGGAAGTGGACTTGGAGCGTCTATGCTGGAGACCTGGATTGCCCCGCGGTCTGTAGAAAGTAAGTGGCGTGGAGGTGGACTTGGAGGGCCTGTGATGGAGACCTGGTTTTTCCTGGGATCTGTACAAGGTAAGTGACCTGGAAGTGGACATGGAGGGCCTGTGATGGAGACCTGGTTTTTCCTGGGATCTGTACAAGGTAAGTGACCTGGAAGTGGACTTGGAGGGCCTGTGATGGAGACCTGGTTTTCCTGGGATCTGTACAAGGTAAGTGACCTGGAAGTGGACTTGGAGGGCCTGTGATGGAGACCTGTTTTTTCCTGGGATCTGTACAAGGTAAGTGACCTGGAAGTGGACATGGAGGGCCTGTGATGGAGACCTGGTTTTTCCTGGGATCTGTACAAGGTAAGTGACTTGGAAGTGGACATGGAGGGCCTGTGATGGCGACCTGTTTTTTCCTGGGATCTGTACAAGGTAAGTGACCTGGAAGTGGACATGGAGGGCCTGTGATGGCGACCTGGTTTTTCCTGGGATCTGTACAAGGTAAGTGACCTGGAAGTGGACATGGAGGGCCTGTGATGGAGACCTGGTTTTTCCTGGGATCTGTACAAGGTAAGTGGCGTGGAGGTGGACATGGAGGGCCTGTGATGGAGACCTGTTTTTTCCTGGGATCTGTACAAAGTCAGTGATGTGGAGTGGACTTGGAGGGTCTATGCTGGAGACCTGGATTGCCCCGCAGTCTGTAGAAAGTAAGTGGCGTGGAGGTGGACTTGGAGCGTTTATGCTGGAGACCTGGTTTTTCCTGGGATCTCTACAAGGTAAGTGACCTGGAAGTGGATATGGAGGGCCTGTGATGGAGACCTTGTTTTTCCTGGGATCTGTACAAGGTAAGTGACCTGGAAGTGGACATAGAGCGCCTGTGATGGAGACCTGGTTTTTCCTGGGATCTTTGCAACGTAAGTGACCTGGAAGTGGACTTTGAGGGCCTGTGATGGAGACCTGGTTTTTCCTGGGATCTGTACAAAGTAAGTGACCTGGAAGTGGACTTGGAGGGCCTGTGATGGAGACCTGGTTTTTCCTGGGATCTGTACAAAGTCAGTGATGTGGAGTGGACTTGGAGGGTCTATGATGGAGACCTGGATTGCCCCGCAGTCTGTAGAAAGTAAGTGGCGTGGAGGTGGACTTGGAGGGCTTGTGATGGAGACCTGGTTTTTCCTGGCATCTGTACAAAGTAAGTGACCTGGAAGTGGCCATAGAGTGCCTGTGATGGAGACCTGGTTTTTCCTGGGATCTGTACAAAGTAAGTGACCTGGAAGTGGACTTGGAGGGCCTGTGATGGAGACCTGGTTTTTCCTGGGATCTGTACAAGGTAAGTGACCTGGAAGTGGACATGGAGGGCCTGTGATGGAGACCTGGTTTTTCCTGGGATCTGTACAAAGTAAGTGACCTGGAAGTGGACATGGAGGGCCTGTGATGGAGACCTGGTTTTTCCTGGGATCTGTACAAAGTCAGTGATGTGGAGTGGACTTGGAGGGTCTATGCTGGAGACCTGGATTGCCCCGCAGTCTGTAGAAAGTAAGTGGCGTGGAGGTGGACATGGAGCGTCTATGCTGGAGACCTGGTTTTTCCTGGGATCTCTAAAAGGTAAGTGACCTGGAAGTGGATATGGAGGGCCTGTGATGGAGACCTGGTTTTTCCTGGGATCTGTACAAAGTAAGTGACCTGGAAGTGGACTTGGAGGGCCTGTGATGGAGACCTGGTTTTTCCTGGGATCTGTACAAGGTAAGTGACCTGGAAGTGGACATGGAGGGCCTGTGATGGAGACCTGGTTTTTCCTGGGATCTGTACAAGGTAAGTGACCTGGAAGTGGACATGGAGGGCCTGTGATGGAGACCTGGTTTTTCCTGGGATCTGTACAAAGTAAGTGACCTGGAAGTGGACTTGGAGGGCCTGTGATGGAGACCTGGTTTTTCCTGGGATCTGTACAAGGTAAGTGACCTGGAAGTGGACTTGGAGGGCCTGTGATGGAGACCTGGTTTTTCCTGGGATCTGTACAAAGTAAGTGACCTGGAAGTGGACATGGAGGGCCTGTGATGGAGACCTGGTTTTTCCTGGGATCTGTACAAGGTAAGTGGGGTGGGTGTGGACTTAGAGCGTCTGTACTGGAGGCCTTGATGTGCCCATGCTGTGTAGAAAGTAAGTGGCCTCGAGATGGACTTAGAGCGCCTGTGATGGAGACCTGGTTTTTCCTGGGATCTTTGAAACGTAAGTGATCTGGGAGTGGACTTTGAGGGCCTGTGATGGAGACCTGTTTTTTCCTGGGATCTGTACAAAGTAAGTGACCTGGAAGTGGCCATAGAGCGCCTGTGATGGAGACCTGGTTTTTCCTGGGATCTGTTCAAAGTAAGTGATGTGGAGGTGGACTTGGAGGGCCTGTGATGGAGACCTGGTTTTTCCTGGGATCTGTACAAAGTAAGTGACCTGGAAGTGGACTTGGAGCGTCTATGCTGGAGACCTGGATTGCCCCGCTGTCTGTAGAAAGTAAGTGAGGTGGAGGTGGACTTGGAGGGCCTGTGATGGAGACCTGGTTTTTCCTGGGATCTGTACAAGGTAAGTGACCTGGAAGTGGACATAGAGCGCCTGTGATGGAGACCTGGTTTTTCCTAGCATCTGTACAAGGTAAGTGACCTGGAAGTGGACTTAGAGCGTCTATGCTGGAGACCTGGATTGCCCCGCGGTCTGTAGAAAGTAAGTGGCGTGGAGGTGGACTTGGAGTGTCTATGCTGGAGACCTGTTTTTTCCTGGGATCTGTACAAGGTAAGTGACCTGGAAGTGGACATGGAGGGCCTGTGATGGAGACCTGGTTTTTCCTGGGATCTGTACAAGGTAAGTGACCTGGAAGTGGACATAGAGCGCCGGTGATGGAGACCTGGTTTTTCCTAGCATCTGTACAAGGTAAGTGACCTGGAAGTGGACTTAGAGCGTCTATGCTGGAGACCTGGATTGCCCCGCGGTCTGTAGAAAATAAGTGGCGTGGAGGTGGACTTGGAGTGTCTATGCTGGAGACCTGGTTTTTCCTGGGATCTGTACAAGGTAAGTGACCTGGAAGTGGACATGGAGGGCCTGTGATGGAGACCTGGTTTTTCCTGGGATCTGTACAAGGTAAGTGACCTGGAAGTGGACATGGAGGGCCTGTGATGGAGACCTGGTTTTTCCTGGGATCTGTACAAAGTAAGTGGCGTGGAGGTGGACATGGAGGGCCTGTGATGGAGACCTGTTTTTCCTGGGATCTGTACAAAGTCAGTGATGTGGAGTGGACTTGGAGGGTCTATGCTGGAGACCTGGATTGCCCCGCAGTCTGTAGAAAGTAAGTGGCGTGGAGGTGGACTTGGAGCGTCTATGCTGGAGACCTGGTTTTTCCTGGGATCTCTACAAGGTAAGTGACCTGGAAGTGGACATGGAGGGCCTGTGATGGAGACCTGGTTTTTCCTGGGATCTGTACAAGGTAAGTGACCTGGAAGTGGACTTGGAGGGCCTGTGATGGAGACCTGTTTTTCCTGGGATCTGTACAAAGTAAGTGACCTGGAAGTGGACTTGGAGGGCCTGTGATGGAGACCTGGTTTTTCCTGGGATCTGTACAAAGTAAGTGACCTGGAAGTGGACTTGGAGGGCCTGTGATGGAGACCTGGTTTTTCCTGGGATCTGTACAAAGTAAGTGACCTGGAAGTGGACTTGGAGGGCCTGTGATGGAGACCTAGTTTTTCCTGGGATCTGTACAAGGTAAGTGACCTGGAAGTGGACATGGAGGGCCTGTGATGGAGACCTGGTTTTTCCTGGGATCTGTACAAAGTAAGTGACCTGGAAGTGGACATAGAGTGCCGGTGATGGAGACCTGGTTTTTCCTGGCATCTGTACAAGGTAAGTGGGGTGGACGTGGACTTAGAGCGTCTGTACTGGAGGCCTTGATGTGCCCATGCTGTGTAGAAAGTAAGTGGCCTTGAGATAGACTTAGAGCGCCTGTGATGGAGACCTGGTTTTTCCTGGCATCTTTGCAACGTAAGTGACCTGGAAGTGGACTTTGAGGGCCTGTGATGGAGACCTGGTTTTTCCTGGGATGTGTAGCAAGTAAGTGACCTGGAAGTGGACTTGGAGGGCCTGTGATGGAGACCTGTTTTTTCCTGGGATCTGTACAAAGTCAGTGACCTGGAAGTGGACTTGGAGGGTCTATGCTGGAGACCTGGATTGCCCCGCAGTCTGTAGAAAGTAAGTGGCGTGGAGGTGGACTTGGAGGGCTTGTGATGGAGACCTGGTTTTTCCTGGGATCTGTCCAAAGTAAGTGACCTGGAAGTGGCCATAGAGTGCCTGTGATGGAGACCTGTTTTTTCCTGGGATCTGTACAAAGTAAGTGACCTGGAAGTGGACTTGGAGTGTCTATGCTGGAGACCTGGATTGCCCCGCTGTCTGTAGAAAGTAAGTGGCGTGGAGGTGGACTTGGAGGGCCTGTGATGGAGACCTGGTTTTTCCTGGGATCTGTACAAAGTAAGTGACCTGGAAGTGGCCATAGAGCGCCTGTGATGGAGACCTGTTTTTTCCTGGGATCTGTACAAAGTAAGTGATGTGGAAGTGGACATAGAGTGCCTGTGATGGAGACCTGGTTTTTCCTGGGATCTGTACAAGGTAAGTGGGGTGGACGTGGACATGGAGGGTCTGTGCTGGAGGCCTTGATGTGCCCATGTTGTGTAGAAAGTAAGTGGCCTCGAGATTGACTTAGAGCGCCTGTGATGGAGACCTGTTTTTTCCTGGGATCTGTACAAAGTAAGTGATGTGGAGTGGACTTGGAGGGCCTGTGATGGGGACCTGTTTTTTCTTGGGATCTGTACAAAGTAAGTGACCTGGAAGTGGACTTGGAGGGCCTGTGATGGAGACCTGGATTGCCCCGTGGTCTGTAGAAAGTAAGTGGCGTGGAGGTGGACATGGAGGGCCTGTGATGGAGACCTGTTTTTTCCTGGGATCAGTACAAAGGAAGTGACCTGGAAGTGGCCATAGAGTGCCTGTGATGGAGACCTGGTTTTTTCCTGGGATCTGTACAAAGTAAGTGACGTGGAGTGGACTTGGAGGTCCTGTGATGGGGACCTGTTTTTTCCTGGGATCTGTACAAGGTAAGTGGGGTGGGTGTGGACTTAGAGCGTCTGTGCTGGAGGCCTTGATGTGCCCATGCTGTGTAGAAAGTAAGTGGCCTCGAGATGGACTTAGAGCGCCTGTGATGGAGACCTGGTTTTTCCTGGGATCTGTACAAAGTAAGTGACCTGGAAGTGGACATGGAGCGTCTATGCTGGAGACCTGGATTGCCCCGCTGTCTGTAGAAAGTAAATGGCGTGGAGGTGGAGTTGGAGGGCCTGTGATGGAGACCTGGTTTTTCCTGGGATCTGTACAAGGTAAGTGACCTGGAAGTGGACATGGAGGGCCTGAGATGGAGACCTGGTTTTTCCTGGGATCTGTACAAAGTAAGTGACCTGGAAGTGGACTTGGATGGCCTGTGATGGAGACCTGTTTTTTCCTGGGATCTGTACAAAGTAAGTGACCTGGAAGTGGACTTGGTGCGTCTATGCTGGAGACCTGGATTGCCCCGCGGTCTGTAGAAAGTAAGTGGCGTGGAGGTGGACTTGGAGCGTCTATGCTGGAGACCTGGTTTTTCCTGGGATCTGTACAAGGTAAGTGACCTGGAAGTGGACATGGAGGGCCTGTGATGGAGACCTGGTTTTTCCTGGGATCTGTACAAGGTAAGTGACCTGGAAGTGGACATGGAGGGCCTGTGATGGAGACCTGGTTTTTCCTGGGATCTGTACAAAGTAAGTGACCTGGAGGTGGACATGGAGGGCCTGTGATGGGGACCTGGTTTTTCCTGGGATCTGTACAAAGTAAGTGACCTGGAAGTGGACATAGAGTGCCGGTGATGGAGACCTGGTTTTTCCTGGCATCTGTACAAAGTAAGTGGGGTGGACGTGGACTAAGAGCGTCTGTGCTGGAGGCCATGATGTTCACATGCTGTGTAGAAAGTAAGTGGCCTTGAGATGGACTTAGAGCGCCTGTGATGGAGACCTGGTTTTTCCTGGGATCTGTACAAAGTAAGTGACCTGGAAGTGGACTTGGAGGGCCTGTGATGGAGACCTGGTTTTCCTGGGATCTGTACAAAGTAAGTGACCTGGAAGTGGACATGGAGGGCCTGTGATGGAGACCTGGTTTTTCCTGGGATCTGTACAAGGTAAGTGGCGTGGAAGTGGACATGGAGGGCCTGTGATGGAGACCTGTTTTTTCCTGGGATCTGTACAAAGTCAGTGATGTGGAGTGGACTTGGAGCGTCTATGCTGGAGACCTGGATTGCCCCGCTGTCTGTAGAAAGTAAGTGGCGTGGAGGTGGACTTGGAGGGCCTGTGATGGAGACCTGGTTTTTCCTGGGATCTGTACAAGGTAAGTGACCTGGAAGTGGACATGGAGGGCCTGTGATGGAGACCTGGTTTTTCCTGGGATCTGTACAAAGTAAATGATGTGGAGTGGACTTGGAGGGCCTGTGATGGGGACCTGTTTTTTCCTGGGATCTGTACAAAGTAAGTGATGTGGAGTGGACTTGGAGGGCCTGTGATGGGGACCTGTTTTTTCCTGGGATCTGTACAAAGTGAATGACCTGGAAGTGGACTTTGAGGGCCTGTGATGGAGACCTGGTTTTTCCTGGGATCTGTACAAAGTAAGTGACCTGGAAAAGGACATGGAGCGCCTGTGATGGAGACCTGGTTTTTCCTGGGATCTGTACAAAGTAAGTGACCTGGAAGTGGACTTGGAGCGCCTATGATGGAGACCTGGATTTACCAGCGATCTGTACAAAGTAAGTGGCGTGGAGGTGGACATGGAGGGCCTGTGATGGAGACCTGTTTTTTCCTGGGATCTGTACAAAGTCAGTGATGTGGAGTGGACTTGGAGGGTCTATGCTGGAGACCTGGATTGCCCCGCAGTCTGTAGAAAGTAAGTGGCGTGGAGGTGGACTTGGAGGGCCTGTGATGGAGACCTGGTTTTTCCTGGGATCTGTACAATGTAAGTGACCTGGAAGTGGACATGGAGGGCCTGTGACGGAGACCTGGTTTTTCCTGGGATCTGTACCAAGTAAGTGACCTGGAAGTGGACTTGGAGCGCCTGTGATGGAGACCTCGTTTTTCCTGGGATCTGTACAAGGTAAGTGACCTGGAAGTGGACATGGAGGGCCTGTGATGGAGACCTGGTTTTTCCTGGGATCTGTACAAGGTAAGTGGCGTGGAGGTGGACATGGAGGGCCTGTGATGGAGACCTGGTTTTTCCTGGGATCTGTACAAAGTCAGTGATGTGGAGTGGACTTGGAGCGTCTATGCTGGAGACCTGGATTGCCCCGCTGTCTGTAGAAAGTAAGTGGCGTGGAGGTGGACTTGGAGGGCCTGTGATGGAGACCTGGTTTTTCCTGGGATCTGTACAAGGTAAGTGACCTGGAAGTGGACATGGAGGGCCTGTGATGGAGACCTGGTTTTTCCTGGTATCTGTACAAAGTAAGTGAGCTGGAAGTGGCCATAGAGCGCCTGTGATGGAGACCTGGTTTTTCCTGGGATCTGTACAAAGTAAATGATGTGGAGTGGACTTGGAGGGCCTGTGATGGGAACCTGTTTTTTCCTGGGATCTGAACAAAGTAAGTTATGTGGAGTGGACTTGGAGCGCCTGTGATGGGGACCTGTTTTTTCTTGGGATCTGTACAAAGTAAGTCACCTGGAAGTGGACTTGGAGGGCCTGTGATGGAGACCTGGTTTTTCCTGGGATCTGTACAAAGTAAATGACCTGGAAGTGGACATGGAGGGCCTGTGATGGAGACCTGGTTTTTCCTGGGATCTGTACAAAGTAAGTGACCTGGAAAAGGACATAGAGCGCCTGTGATGGAGACCTAGTTTTTCCGGGGATCTGTACAAAGTAAGTGGCCTGGAAGTGGACTTGGAGCGTCTATGCTGGAGACCTAGATTGCCCCGCGGTCTGTAGAAAGTAAGTGGCGTGGAGGTGGACTTGGAGTGTCTATGCTGGCGACCTGGTTTTTCCTGGGATCTGTACAAGGTAAGTGACCTGGAAGTGGACATGGAGGGCCTGTGATGGAGACCTGGTTTTTCCTGGGATCTGTACAAGGTAAGTGACCTGGAAGTGGACATGGAGGGCCTGTGATGGAGACCTGGTTTTTCCTGGGATCTGTACAAAGTAAGTGACCTGGAAGTGGACATAGAGCGCCGGTGATGGAGACCTGGTTTTTCCTAGCATCTGTACAAGGTAAGTGACCTGGAAGTGGCCATAGAGCGCCTGTGATGGAGACCTGGATTGCCCCGCGGTCTGTAGAAAGTAAGTGGCGTGGAGGTGGACTTGGAGTGTCTATGCTGGAGACCTGGTTTTTCCTGGGATCTGTACAAGGTAAGTGACCTGGAAGTGGACTTGGAGGGCCTGTGATGGAGACCTGGTTTTTCCTGGGATCTGTACAAAGTAAGTGACCTGGAAGTGGACTTGGAGGGCCTGTGATGGAGACCTGTTTTTTCTGGGATCTGTACAAGGTAAGTGACCTGGAAGTGGACTTGGAGGGCCTGTGATGGAGACCTGGTTTTTCCTGGGATCTGTACAAGGTAAGTGACCTGGAAGTGGACATGGAGGGCCTGTGATGGAGACCTGGTTTTTCCTGGGATCTGTACAAGGTAAGTGGCGTGGAGGTGGACATGGAGGGCCTGTGATGGAGACCTGTTTTTTCCTGGGATCTGTACAAAGTCAGTGATGTGGAGTGGACTTGGAGTGTCTATGCTGGAGACCTGGATTGCCCCACAGTCTGTAGAAAGTAAGTGGCGTGGAGGTGGACTTGGAGCGTCTATGCTGGAGACCTGGTTTTTCCTGGGATCTGTACAAGGTAAGTGACCTGGAAGTGGACATGGAGGGCCTGTGATGGAGACCTCGTTTTTCCTGGGATCTGTACAAGGTAAGTGACCTGGAAGTGGACATGGAGGGCCTGTGATGGAGACCTGGTTTTTCCTGGGATCTGTACAAGGTAAGTGACCTGGAAGTGGACATGGAGGGCCTGTGATGGAGACCTGGTTTTTCCTGGGATCTGTACAAAGTAAGTGACCTGGAAGTGGACATGGAGGGCCTGTGATGGAGACCTGGTTTTTCCTGGGATCTGTACCAAGTAAGTGACCTGGAAGTGGACATGGAGGGCCTGTGATGGAGACCTGGTTTTTCCTGGGATCTGTACAAGGTAAGTGACCTGGAAGTGGACATAGAGTGCCGGTGATGGAGACCTGGTTTTTCCTGGCATCTGTACAAGGTAAGTGGGGTGGACGTGGACTTAGAGCGTCTGTACTGGAGGCCTTGATGTGCCCATGCTGTGTAGAAAGTAAGTGGCCTTGAGATGGACTTAGAGCGCCTGTGATGGAGACCTGGTTTTTCCTGGGATCTTTGCAACGTAAGTGACCTGGAAGTGGACTTTGAGGGCCTGTGATGGAGACCTGGTTTTTCCTGGGATCTGTACAAAGTAAGTGACCTGGAAGTGGACTTGGAGGGCCTGTGATGGGGACCTGGTTTTTCCTGGGATCTGTACAAAGTAAGTGACCTGGAAGTGGACATGGAGCGCCTGTGATGGGGACCTGGTTTTTCCTGCAGTCTGTAGAAAGTAAGTGACCTGGAAGTGGACTTGGAGGGCCTGTGATGGAGACCTGTTTTTTCCTGGGATCTGTACAAAGTCAGTGATGTGGAGTGGACTTGGAGGGTCTATGCTGGAGACCTGGATTGCCCCGCAGTCTGTAGAAAGTAAGTGGCGTGGAGGTGGACTTGGAGGGCTTGTGATGGAGACCTGGTTTTTCCTGGGATCTGTACAAAGTAAGTGACCTGGAAGTGGACTTGCAGCGCCTGTGATGGAGACCTGGTTTTTCCTGGGATCTGTACAAGGTAAGTGGGGTGGGTGTGGACTTAGAGCGTCAGTGCTGGAGGCCTTGATGTGCCCATGCTGTGTAGAAAGTAAGTGGCCTCGAGATGGACTTAGAGCGCCTGTGATGGGGACCTGGTTTTTCCTACAGTCTGTAGAAAGTAAGTGACCTGGAAGTGGACTTGGAGGGCCTGTGATGGAGACCTGTTTTTTCCTGGGATCTGTACAAAGTCAGTGATGTGGAGTGGACTTGGAGGGTCTATGCTGGAGACCTGGATTGCCCCGCAGTCTGTAGAAAGTAAGTGGCGTGGAGGTGGACTTGGAGGGCTTGTGATGGAGACCTGGTTTTTCCTGGGATCTGTACAAAGTAAGTGACCTGGAAGTGGCCATAGAGTGCCTGTGATGGAGACCTGGTTTTTCCTGGGATCTGTACAAAGTAAGTGACCTGGAAGTGGACTTGGAGGGCCTGTGATGGAGACCTGGTTTTTCCTGGGATCTGTACAAAGTAAGTGACCTGGAAGTGGACTTGCAGCGCCTGTGATGGAGACCTGTTTTTTCCTGGGATCTGTACAAGGTAAGTGGGGTGGACGTGGACTTAGAGCGTCAGTGCTGGAGGCCTTGATGTGCCCATGCTGTGTAGAAAGTAAGTGGCCTCGAGATGGACTTAGAGCGCCTGTGATGGGGACCTGGTTTTTCCTGGGATCTGTAGAAAGTAAGTGACCTGGAAGTGGACTTGGAGGGCCTGTGATGGAGACCTGTTTTTTCCTGGGATCTGTACAAAGTCAGTGATGTGGAGTGGACTTGGTGGGTCTATGCTGGAGACCTGGATTGCCCCGCAGTCTGTAGAAAGTAAGTGGCGTGGAGGTGGACTTGGAGGGCTTGTGATGGAGACCTGATTTTTCCTGGGATCTGTCCAAAGTAAGTGACCAGGAAGTGGCCATAGAGTGCCTGTGATGGAGACCTGGTTTTTCCTGGGATCTGTACAAAGTAAGTGACCTGGAAGTGGCCATAGAGCGCCTCTGATGGAGACCTGGTTTTTCCTGGGATCTGTACAAAGTAAGTGATGTGGAAGGGGACATAGAGTGCCTGTGATGGGGATCTGGTTTTTCCTGGGATCTGTACAAAGTAAGTGACCTGGAAGTGGACATGGAGGGCCTGTGATGGAGACCTGGTTTTTCCTGGGATCTGTACAAAGTAAGTGACCTGGAAGTGGACTTGGAGGGCCTGTGATGGTGTATTGGTTTGAAAACAAACCAGTGGGAGATCACAAGTCAAGATTGAAATTAAAAATAAGTGAAATAATACAAGGAAAAGCACTGACAAAGTCAGATACAACCTAACACCCTGTTTGGGTGGTAGTAGCAGTCCAACTGAAGTAGTCCAGTTGAAGCGGTGATCCTGTGAAGGTCTAGTCTCCAGCTGAAGATCCAGTGGTAGCTCTGGTCCTCTGGGAACCCAGTAGACAGGGCTAGCTCAGGCAGTTCCAGGGCCAGGTTATATCCAGGTGGGAACACCTGGCTCCTCCCTCCTCGGCAGAGCATCTCACAATGGGATAAGTCCATGAGTCACACGGTGGGTCCCTGATGGCCCATTGCCTGTCATGCGGGGTGGGTCGTTAGCAAGTGATAATAGCTAACAGATGGCCCATTGCCTGTCATCCGGAGTGGGTGATAGCAGCTAATGGCCCACAGCTGGTGGTAATAGAATACTTAACTACATCAATATTGCAACCTAGGACAGATGGAGACCTGGTTTTTCCTGGGATCTGTACAAGGTAAGTGACCTGGAAGTGGACATGGAGGGCCTGTGATGGAGACCTGTTTTTTCCTGGGATTTGTACAAAGTCAGTGATGTGGAGTGGACTTGGAGGGTCTATGCTGGAGACCTGGATTGCCCCGCAGTCTGTAGAAAGTAAGTGGCGTGGAGGTGGACTTGGAGGGCTTGTGATGGGGACCTGGTTTTTCCTGGGATCTGTACAAAGTAAGTGACCTGGAAGTGGCCATAGAGTGCCTGTGATGGAGACCTGGTTTTTCCTGGGATCTGTACAAAGTAAGTGACCTGGAGGTGGACTTGGAGCGTCTATGCTGGAGACCTGGATTGCCCCGCTGTCTGTAGAAAGTAAGTGGCGTGGAGGTGGACTTGGAGCGTCTGTGATGGAGACCTGGTTTTTCCTGGGATCTTTTCAAAGTAAGTGACCTGGAAGTGGACTTGGAGGGCCTGTGATGGAGACCTGGTTTTTCCTGGGATCTGTACAAAGTAAGTGACCTGGAAGTGGACTTGGAGGGCCTGTGATGGAGACCTGGTTTTTCCTGGGATCTGTACAAGGTAAGTGACCTGGAAGTGGACATGGAGGGCCTGTGATGGAGACCTGGTTTTTCCTGGGATCTGTACAAGGTAAGTGACCTGGAAGTGGACTTTGAGGGCCTGTGATGGAGACCTGGTTTTTCCTGGGATCTGTACAAAGTAAGTGACCTGGAAGTGGACATGGAGGGCCTGTGATGGAGACCTGGTTTTTCCTGGGATCTGTACAAGGTAAGTGACCTGGAAGTGGACATGGAGGGCCTGTGATGGAGACCTGGTTTTTCCTGGGATCTGTACAAGGTAAGTGACCTGAAGTGGACATGGAGGCCTGTGATGGAGACCTGGTTTTTCCTGGGATCTGTACAAGGTAAGTGACCTGGAAGTGGACATGGAGGGCCTGTGATGGAGACCTGGTTTTTCCTGGGATCTGTACAAGGTAAGTGACCTGGAAGTGGACATGGAGGGGCTGTGATGGAGACCTGGTTTTTCCTGGGATCTGTACAAGGTAAGTGACCTGGAAGTGGACATGGAGGGCCTGTGATGGAGACCTGGTTTTTCCTGGGATCTGTACAAAGTAAGTGACCTGGAAGTGGACTTGGAGGGTCTATGCTGGAGACCTGGATTGCCCCGCTGTCTGTAGAAAGTAAGTGGCGTGGAGGTGGACTTGGAGGGCTTGTGATGGAGACCTGGTTTTTCCTGGGATCTGTACACGGTAAGTGACCTGGAAGTGGACATGGAGGGCCTGTGATGGAGACCTGGTTTTTCCTGGGATCTGTACAAAGTAAGTGACCTGGAAGTGGCCATAGAGCGCCTGTGATGGAGACCTGTTTTTTCCTGGGATCTGTACAAAGTAAGTGATGTGGAAGTGGACATAGAATGCCTGTGATGGAGACCTCGTTTTTCCTGGGATCTGTACAAGGTAAGTGGGGTGGACGTGGACATGGAGGGTCTGTGCTGGAGGCCTTGATGTGCCCATGTTGTGTAGAAAGTAAGTGGCCTCGAGATGGACTTAGAGCGCCTGTGATGGAGTCCTGGATTTTCCTGGGATCTTTGCAACGTAAGTGATCTGGAAGTGGACTTTGAGGGCCTGTGATGGAGACCTGTTTTTTCCTGGGATCTGTACAAAGTAAGTGACCTGGAAGTGGCCATAGAGCGCCTGTGATGGAGACCTGGTTTTTCCTGGGATCTGTTCAATGTAAGTGGCGTGGAGGTGGACTTGGAGGGCTTGTGATGGGGACCTGGTTTTTCCTGGGATCTGTACAAAGTAAGTGACCTGGAAGTGGCCATAGAGTGCCTGTGATGGAGACCTGGTTTTTCCTGGGATCTGTACAAGGTAAGTGACCTGGAGGTGGACTTGGAGCGTCTATGCTGGAGACCTGGTTTTTCCTGGGATCTTTTCAAAGTAAATGACCTGGAAGTGGACTTGGAGGGCCTGTGATGGAGACCTGGTTTTTCCTGGGATCTGTACAAAGTAAGTGACCTGGAAAAGGACATAGAGGGCCTGTGATGGAGACCTGGTTTTTCCTGGGATCTGTACAAGGTAAGTGACCTGGAAGTGGACATGGAGGGCCTGTGATGGAGACCTGGTTTTTCCTGGTATCTGTACAAGGTAAGTGACCTGGAAGTGGACTTTGAGGGCCTGTGATGGAGACCTGGTTTTTCCTGGGATCTGTACAAGGTAAGTGACCTGGAAGTGGACATGGAGGGCCTGTGATGGAGACCTGGTTTTTCCTGGGATCTGTACAAGGTAAGTGACCTGGAAGTGGACTTGGAGGGCCTGTGATGGAGACCTGGTTTTTCCTGGGATCTGTACAAAGTAAGTGGGGTGGGTGTGGACTTAGAGCGTCTGTACTGGAGGCCTTGATGTGCCCATGCTGTGTAGAAAGTAAGTGGCCTCGAGATGGACTTAGAGCGCCTGTGATGGGGACCTGGTTTTTCCTGGGATCTGTAGAAAGTAAGTGACCTGGAAGTGGACTTGGAGGGCCTGTGATGGAGACCTGTTTGTTCCTGGGATCTGTACAAAGTCAGTGATGTGGAGTGGACTTGGAGGGCCTGTGATGGAGAGCTGGATTGCCCCGCAGTCTGTAGAAAGTAAGTGGCGTGGAGGTGGACTTGGAGGGCTTGTGATGGAGACCTGGTTTTTCCTGGGATCTGTACAAGGTAAGTGACCTGGAAGTGGACATGGAGGGCCTGTGATGGAGACCTGGTTTTTCCTGGGATCTGTACAAAGTAAGTGATGTGGAAGTGGACATAGAGTGCCTGTGATGGAGACCTGGTTTTTCCTGGGATCTGTACAAAGTAAGTGACCTGGAAGTGGACTTGGAGCGTCTATGCTGGAGACCTGGATTGCCCCGCTGTCTGTAGAAACTAAGTGGCGTGGAGGTGGACTTGGAGGGCCTGTGATGGAGACTTGGTTTTTCCTGGGATCTGTGCAAGGTAAGTGACCTGGAAGTGGACATGGAGGGCCTGAGATGGAGACCTGGTTTTTCCTGGGATCTGTACAAAGTAAGTGACCTGGAAGTGGCCATAGGGCGCCTGTGATGGAGACCTGGTTTTTCCTGGGATCTGTACAAAGTAAGTGATGTGGAAGTGGACATAGAGTGCCTGTGATGGAGACCTGCTTTTTCCTGGCATCTGTGCAAGGTAAGTGGGGTGGACGTGGACATGGAGGGTCTGTGCTGGAGGCCTTGATGTGCCCATGTTGTGTAGAAAGTAAGTGGCCTCGAGATGGACTTAGAGCGCCTGTGATGGGGACCTGGTTTTTCCTGGGATCTGTACCAAGTAAGTGACCTGGAAGTGGACTTGGAGGGCCTGTGATGGAGACCTGGTTTTTCCTGGGATCTGTACAAAGTAAGTGACCTGGAATTGGACTTGGAGGGCCTGTGATGGGGACCTGGTTTTTCCTGGGATCTGTACAAAGTAAGTGACCTGGAAGTGGACTTGCAGCGCCTGTGATGGAGACCTGGTTTTTCCTGGGATCTGTACAAGGTAAGTGGTGTGGGTGTGGACTTAGAGCGTCAGTGCTGGAGGCCTTGATGTGCCCATGCTGTGTAGAATGTAAGTGGCCTTGAGATGGACTTAGAGCGCCTGTGATGGGGACCTGGTTTTTCCTGGGATCTGTAGAAAGTAAGTGACCTGGAAGTGGACTTGGAGGGCCTGTGATGGAGACCTGTTTTTTCCTGGAATCTGTACAAAGTCAGTGGCGTGGAGGTGGACTTGGAGGGCTTGTGATGGAGACCTGGTTTTTCCTGGGATCTGTACAAAGTAAGTGACCTGGAAGTGGCCATAGGGTGCCTGTGATGGAGACCTGGTTTTTCCTGGGATCTGTACAAAGTAAGTGACCTGGAAGTGGACTTGGAGCGTCTATGCTGGAGACCTGGATTGCCCCGCTGTCTGTAGAATGTAAGTGGCGTGGAGGTGGACTTGGAGGGCTTGTGATGGAGACCTGGTTTTTCCTGGGATCTGTACAAAGTAAGTGACCTGGAAGTGGACATGGAGGGCCTGTGATGGAGACCTGGTTTTTCCTGGGATCTGTACAAGGTAAGTGACCTGGAAGTGGCCATAGAGGGCCTGTGATGGAGACCTGTTTTTGCTGGGATCTGTACAAAGTAAGTGACGTGGAAGTGGACATAGTGCCTGTGATGGAGACCTGGTTTTTCCTGGGATCTTTGCAACGTAAGTGATCTGGAAGTGGACTTTGAGGGCCTGTGATGGAGACCTGTTTTTTCCTGGGATCTGTACAAGGTAAGTGGCGTGGACGTGGACATGGAGGGACTGTGATGGAGGCCTTGATTTTGCCCATGTTGTGTAAAAGTAAGTGGCCTCGAGATGGACTTAGAGCGCCTGTGATGGAGACCTGGTTTTTCCTGGGATCTTTGCAACGTAAGTGATCTGGAAGTGGACTTTGAGGGCCTGTGATGGAGACCTGTTTTTTCCTGGGATCTGTACAAAGTAAGTGACCTGGAAGTGGCCATAGAGCGCCTGTGATGGAGACCTGGTTTTTCCTGGGATCTGTTCAATGTAAGTGATGTGGAGGTGGTCTTGGAGGGCCTGTGATGGGGACCTGGTTTTTCCTGGGATCTGTACAAAGTAAGTGACCTGGAAGTGGACATAGAGCGCCGGTGATGGAGACCTGGTTTTTCCTAGCATCTGTACAAGGTAAGTGACCTGGAAGTGGACTTGGAGTGTCTATGCTGGAGACCTGGATTGCCCCGCGGTCTGTAGAAAGTAAGTGGCGTGGAGGTGGACTTGGAGTGTCTATGCTGGCGACCTGGTTTTTCCTGGGATCTGTACAAGGTAAGTGACCTGGAAGTGGACATGGAGGGCCTGTGATGGAGACCTGGTTTTTCCTGGGATCTGTACAAAGTAAGTGACCTGGAATTGGACTTGGAGGGCCTGTGATGGGGACCTGGTTTTTCCTGGGATCTGTACAAGGTAAGTGACCTGGAAGTGGACTTGCAGCGCCTGTGATGGAGACCTGGTTTTTCCTGGGATCTGTACAAGGTAAGTGGGGTGGGTGTGGACTTAGAGCGTCAGTGCTGGAGGCCTTGATGTGCCCATGCTGTGTAGAAAGTAAGTGGCCTTGAGATGGACTTAGAGCGCCTGTGATGGGGACCTGGTTTTTCCTGGGATCTGTAGAAAGTAAGTGACCTGGAAGTGGACTTGGAGGGCCTGTGATGGAGACCTGGTTTTTCCTGGGATCTGTACAAAGTAAGTGACCTGGAAGTGGCCATAGGGTGCCTGTGATGGAGACCTGGTTTTTCCTGGGATCTGTACAATGTAAGTGACCTGGAAGTGGACTTGGAGCGTCTATGCTTGAGACCTGGATTGCCCCGCTGTCTGTAGAATGTAAGTGGCGTGGAGGTGGACTTGGAGGGCTTGTGATGGAGACCTGGTTTTTCCTGGGATCTGTACAAGGTAAGTGACCTGGAAGTGGACATGGAGGGCCTGAGATGGAGACCTGGTTTTTCCTGGGATCTGTACAAAGTAAGTGACCTGGAAGTGGCCATAGAGCGCCTGTGATGGAGACCTGTTTTTTGCTGGGATCTGTACAAAGTAAGTGATGTGGAAGTGGACATAGAGTGCCTGTGATGGAGACCTGGTTTTTCCTGGGATCTTTGCAACGTAAGTGATCTGGAAGTGGACTTTGAGGGCCTGTGATGGAGACCTGTTTTTCCTGGGATCTGTACAAGGTAAGTGGGGTGGACGTGGACATGGAGGGTCTGTGCTGGAGGCCTTGATGTGCCCATGTTGTGTAGAAAGTAAGTGGCCTCGAGATGGACTTAGAGCGCCTGTGATGGAGACCTGGTTTTTCCTGGGATCTTTGCAACGTAAGTGATCTGGAAGTGGACTTTGAGGGCCTGTGATGGAGACCTGTTTTTTCCTGGGATCTGTACAAAGTAAGTGACCTGGAAGTGGCCATAGAGCGCCTGTGATGGAGACCTGTTTTTTCCTGGGATCTGTTCAATGTAAGTGATGTGGAGGTGGTCTTGGAGGGCCTGTGATGGGGATCTGGTTTTTCCTGGGATCTGTACAAAGTAAGTGACCTGGAAGTGGACTTGGAGGGCCTGTGATGGAGACCTGGTTTTTCCTGGGATCTGTACAAAGTAAGTGACCTGGAAGTGGACTTGGAGGGCCTGTGATGGAGACCTGGTTTTTCCTGGGGTCTGTACAAAGTAAGTGACCTGGAAGTGGACTTGGAGGGCCTGTGATGGAGACCTGTTTTTCTGGGATCTGTACAAAGTCAGTGATGGAGTGGACTTGGAGGGTCTATGCTGGAGACCTGGATTGCCCCGGATCTGTAGAAAGTAAGTGGCGTGGAGGTGGACTTGGAGGTTTGTGATGGAGACCTGGTTTTTCCTGGGATCTGTACAAGGTAAGTGACCTGGAAGTGGACTTGGAGGGCCTGTGATGGAGACCTGGGTTTTCCTGGGATCTGTACAAGGTAAGTGACCTGGAAAAGGACATGGCGCCTGTGATGGAGACCTGGTTTTTCCTGGGATCTGTACAAGGTAAGTGACCTGGAAGTGGACATGGAGGGCCTGTGATGGAGACCTGGTTTTTCCTGGGATCTGTACAAAGTAAGTGACCTGGAAGTGGCCATAGAGCGCCTGTGATGGAGACCTGGTTTTTCCTGGGATCTGTACAAAGTAAGTGATGTGGAAGTGGACATAGAGTGCCTGTGATGGAGACCTGGTTTTTCCTGGGATCTGTACAAGGTAAGTGGGGTGGACGTGGACATGGAGGGTCTGTGCTGGAGGCCTTGATGTGCCCATGTTGTGTAGAAAGTAAGTGGCCTCGAGATGGACTTAGAGCGCCTGTGATGGGGACCTGGTTTTTCCTGGGATCTGTACCAAGTAAGTGACCTGGAAGTGGACTTTGAGGGCCTGTGATGGAGACCTGGTTTTTCCTGGGATCTGTACAAAGTAAGTGACCTGGAAGTGGACTTGGAGGGCCTGTGATGGAGACCTGGTTTTTCCTGGGATCTGTACAAAGTAAGTGACCTGGAATTGGACTTGGAGGGCCTGTGATGGGGACCTGGTTTTTCCTGGGATCTGTACAAAGTAAGTGACCTGGAAGTGGACTTGGAGCGCCTGTGATGGAGACCTGGTTTTTCCTGGGATCTGTACAAGGTAAGTGGGGTGGGTGTGGACTTAGAGCGTCAGTGCTGGAGGCCTTGATTGCCCAGCTGTGTAGAAAGTAAGTGGCCTGGAGGTGGACTTGGAGCGCCTGTGATGGAGACCTGGTTTTTCCTGGGATCTGTAGAAAGTAAGTGACCTGGAAGTGGACTTGGAGGGCCTGTGATGGAGACCTGGTTTTTCCTGGGATCTGTACAAAGTAAGTGACCTGGAAGTGGCCATAGGGTGCCTGTGATGGAGACCTGGTTTTTCCTGGGATCTGTACAAAGTAAGTGACCTGGAAGTGGACTTGGAGCGTCTATGCTGGAGACCTGGATTGCCCCGCTGTCTGTAGAATGTAAGTGGCGTGGAGGTGGACTTGGAGGGCTTGTGATGGAGACCTGGTTTTTCCTGGGATCTGTACAAGGTAAGTGACCTGGAAGTGGACATGGAGGGCCTGAGATGGAGACCTGGTTTTTCCTGGGATCTGTACAAAGTAAGTGACCTGGAAGTGGCCATAGAGCGCCTGTGATGGAGACCTGTTTTTTGCTGGGATCTGTACAAAGTAAGTGATGTGGAAGTGGACATAGAGGGCCTGTGATGGAGACCTGGTTTTTCCTGGGATCTTTGCAACGTAAGTGATCTGGAAGTGGACTTTGAGGGCCTGTGATGGAGACCTGTTTTTTCCTGGGATCTGTACAAGGTAAGTGGGGTGGACGTGGACATGGAGGGTCTGTGCTGGAGGCCTTGATGTGCCCATGTTGTGTAGAAAGTAAGTGGCCTCGAGATGGACTTAGAGCGCCTGTGATGGAGACCTGGTTTTTCCTGGGATCTTTGCAACGTAAGTGATCTGGAAGTGGACTTTGAGGGCCTGTGATGGAGACCTGTTTTTTCCTGGGATCTGTACAAAGTAAGTGACCTGGAAGTGGCCATAGAGCGCCTGTGATGGAGACCTGGTTTTTCCTGGGATCTGTTCAATGTAAGTGATGTGGAGGTGGTCTTGGAGGGCCTGTGATGGGGATCTGGTTTTTCCTGGGATCTGTACAAAGTAAGTGACCTGGAAGTGGACTTGGAGGGCCTGTGATGGAGACCTGGTTTTTCCTGGGATCTGTACAAGGTAAGTGACCTGGAAGTGGACATGGAGGGCCTGTGATGGAGACCTGGTTTTTCCTGGGATCTGTACAAAGTAAGTGACCTGGAAGTGGACATAGAGCGCCGGTGATGGAGACCTGGTTTTTCCTAGCATCTGTACAAGGTAAGTGACCTGGAAGTGGACTTGGAGTGTCTATGCTGGAGACCTGGATTGCCCCGCGGTCTGTAGAAAGTAAGTGGCGTGGAGGTGGACTTGGAGTGTCTATGCTGGCGACCTGGTTTTTCCTGGGATCTGTACAAGGTAAGTGACCTGGAAGTGGACATGGAGGGCCTGTGATGGAGACCTGGTTTTTCCTGGGATCTGTACAAAGTAAGTGACCTGGAAGTGGACTTGGAGGGCCTGTGATGGAGACCTGTTTTTTCCTGGGATCTGTACAAGGTAAGTGACCTGGAAGTGGACATGGAGGGCCTGTGATGGCGACCTGGTTTTTCCTGGGATCTGTACAAGGTAAGTGACCTGGAAGTGGACATGGAGGGCCTGTGATGGAGACCTGGTTTTTCCTGGGATCTGTACAAAGTAAGTGACCTGGAGGTGGACTTGGAGTGTCTATGCTGGAGACCTGCATTGCCCCGCTGTCTGTAGAAAGTAAGTGGTGTGGAGGTGGACTTAGAGGGCCTGTGATGGAGACCTGGTTTTTCCTGGGATCTGTACAAAGTAAGTGACCTGGAAGTGGACATGGAGGGCCTGTGATGGAGACCTGGTTTTTCCTGGGATCTGTACAAGGTAAGTGGCGTGGAAGTGGACATGGAGGGCCTGTGATGGAGACCTGGTTTTTCCTGGGATCTGTACAAAGTAAGTGACCTGGAAGTGGACATGGAGGGCCTGTGATGGAGACCTGGTTTTTCCTGGGATCTGTACAAGGTAAGCGGGTGGACGTGGACTTGGAGCGTCTGTGCTGGAGGCCTGGATTGCCCATGCTGTGTAGAAAGTAAGTGGCCTCGAATGGACTTAGAGCGCCTGTGATGGAACCTGGTTTTTCCTGGGATCTTTGCAACGTAAGTGACCTGGAAGTGGACTTGGAGGGCCTGTGATGGAGACCTGGTTTTTCCTGGGATCTGTACAAAGTAAGTGACCTGGAAGTGGACTTGGAGGGCCTGTGATGGAGACCTGGTTTTTCCTGGGATCTGTACAAAGTAAGTGACCTGGAAGTGGACTTGGAGGGCCTGTGTTGGAGACCTGGTTTTTCCTGGGATCTGTACAAAGTAAGTGACCTGGAAGTGGACTTAGAGCGCCTGTGATGGAGACCTGGTTTTTCCTGGGATCTGTACAAAGTAAGTGACCTGGAATTGGACTTGGAGGGCCTGTGATGGAGACCTGGTTTTTCCTGGGATCTGTACAAAGTAAGTGACCTGGAAGTGGACATGGAGGGCCTGTGATGGAGACCTGGTTTTTCCTGGGATCTGTACAAGGTAAGTGACCTGGAAGTGGACATGGAGGGCCTGTGATGGAGACCTGGTTCTTCCTGGGATCTGTACAAAGTAAGTGGGGTGGGTGTGGACTTAGAGCGTCTGTACTGGAGGCCTTGATGTGCCCATGCTGTGTAGAAAGTAAGTGGCCTCGAGATGGACTTAGAGCGCCTGTGATGGGGACCTGGTTTTTCCTGGGATCTGTAGAAAGTAAGTGACCTGGAAGTGGACTTGGAGGGCCTGTGATGGAGACCTGTTTTTTCCTGGGATCTGTACAAAGTCAGTGATGTGGAGTGGACTTGGAGGGCCTATGATGGAGACCTGGATTGCCCCGCAGTCTGTAGAAAGTAAGTGGCGTGGAGGTGGACTTGGAGGGCCTGTGATGGAGACTTGGTTTTTCCTGGGATCTGTACAAGGTAAGTGACCTGGAAGTGGACATGGAGGGCCTGTGATGGAGACCTGGTTTTTCCTGGGATCTGTACAAAGTAAGTGACCTGGAAGTGGCCATAGGGCGCCTGTGATGGAGACCTGGTTTTTCCTGGGATCTGTACAAAGTAAGTGATGTGGAAGTGGACATAGAGTGCCTGTGATGGAGACCTGGTTTTTCCTGGGATCTGTACAAGGTAAGTGGGGTGGGTGTGGACTTAGAGCGTCAGTGCTGGAGGCCTTGATGTGCCCATGCTGTGTAGAAAGTAAGTGGCCTTGAGATGGACTTAGAGCGCCTGTGATGGGGACCTGGTTTTTCCTGGGATCTGTAGAAAGTAAGTGACCTGGAAGTGGACTTGGAGGGCCTGTGATGGAGACCTGGTTTTTCCTGGGATCTGTACAAAGTAAGTGACCTGGAAGTGGCCATAGGGTGCCTGTGATGGAGACCTGGTTTTTCCTGGGATCTGTACAAAGTAAGTGACCTGGAAGTGGACTTGGAGCGTCTATGCTGGAGACCTGGATTGCCCCGCTGTCTGTAGAATGTAAGTGGCGTGGAGGTGGACTTGGAGGGCTTGTGATGGAGACCTGGTTTTTCCTGGGATCTGTACAAGGTAAGTGACCTGGAAGTGGACATGGAGGGCCTGAGATGGAGACCTGGTTTTTCCTGGGATCTGTACAAAGTAAGTGACCTGGAAGTGGCCATAGAGCGCCTGTGATGGAGACCTGTTTTTTGCTGGGATCTGTACAAAGTAAGTGATGTGGAAGTGGACATAGAGTGCCTGTGATGGAGACCTGGTTTTTCCTGGGATCTTTGCAACGTAAGTGATCTGGAAGTGGACTTTGAGGGCCTGTGATGGAGACCTGTTTTTTCCTGGGATCTGTACAAGGTAAGTGGGGTGGACGTGGACATGGAGGGTCTGTGCTGGAGGCCTTGATGTGCCCATGTTGTGTAGAAAGTAAGTGGCCTCGAGATGGACTTAGAGCGCCTGTGATGGAGACCTGGTTTTTCCTGGGATCTTTGCAACGTAAGTGATCTGGAAGTGGACTTTGAGGGCCTGTGATGGAGACCTGTTTTTTCCTGGGATCTGTACAAAGTAAGTGACCTGGAAGTGGCCATAGAGCGCCTGTGATGGAGACCTGGTTTTTCCTGGGATCTGTTCAATGTAAGTGATGTGGAGGTGGTCTTGGAGGGCCTGTGATGGGGATCTGGTTTTTCCTGGGATCTGTACAAAGTAAGTGACCTGGAAGTGGACTTGGAGGGCCTGTGATGGAGACCTGGTTTTTCCTGGGATCTGTACAAAGTAAGTGACCTGGAAGTGGACATGGAGGGCCTGTGATGGAGACCTGGTTTTTCCTGGGATCTGTACAAAGTAAGTGACCTGGAAGTGGACATAGAGCGCCGGTGATGGAGACCTGGTTTTTCCTAGCATCTGTACAAGGTAAGTGACCTGGAAGTGGACTTGGAGTGTCTATGCTGGAGACCTGGATTGCCCCGCGGTCTGTAGAAAGTAAGTGGCGTGGAGGTGGACTTGGAGTGTCTATGCTGGCGACCTGGTTTTTCCTGGGATCTGTACAAAGTAAGTGACCTGGAAGTGGACTTGGAGGGCCTGTGATGGAGACCTGGTTTTTCCTGGGATCTGTACAAGGTAAGTGACCTGGAAGTGGACTTGGAGGGCCTGTGATGGAGACCTGGTTTTTCCTGGGATCTGTACAAGGTAAGTGACCTGGAAGTGGACATGGAGGGCCTGTGATGGCGACCTGGTTTTTCCTGGGATCTGTACAAGGTAAGTGACCTGGAAGTGGACATGGAGGGCCTGTGATGGAGACCTGGTTTTTCCTGGGATCTGTACAAAGTAAGTGACCTGGAGGTGGACTTGGAGTGTCTATGCTGGAGACCTGCATTGCCCCGCTGTCTGTAGAAAGTAAGTGGTGTGGAGGTGGACTCAGAGGGCCTGTGATGGAGACCTGGTTTTTCCTGGGATCTGTACAAGGTAAGTGACCTGGAAGTGGACATGGAGGGCCTGTGATGGCGACCTGGTTTTTCCTGGGATCTGTACAAGGTAAGTGACCTGGAAGTGGACATGGAGGGCCTGTGATGGAGACCTGGTTTTTCCTCGGATCTGTACAAAGTAAGTGACCTGGAAGTGGACATAGAGTGCCGGTGATGGAGACCTGGTTTTTCCTGGCATCTGTACAAGGTAAGTGGGGTGGACGTGGACTTAGAGCGTCTGTGCTGGAGGCCTTGATGTGCCCATGCTGTGTAGAAAGTAAGTGGCCTTGAGATGGACTTAGAGCGCCTGTGATGGAGACCTGGTTTTTCCTGGGATCTTTGCAACGTAAGTGACCTGGAAGTGGACTTTGAGGGCCTGTGATGGAGACCTGGTTTTTCCTGGGATCTGTACAAAGTAAGTGACCTGGAAGTGGACTTGGAGGGCCTGTGATGGAGACCTGTTTTTCCTGGGATCTGTACAAAGTAAGTGACCTGGAAGTGGACTTGGAGGGCCTGTGTTGGAGACCTGGTTTTTCCTGGGATCTGTACAAGGTAAGTGACCTGGAAGTGGACTTAGAGCGCCTGTGATGGAGACCTGGTTTTTCCTGGGATCTGTACAAAGTAAGTGACCTGGAATTGGACTTGGAGGGCCTGTGATGGAGACCTGGTTTTTCCTGGGATCTGTACAAAGTAAGTGACCTGGAAGTGGACTTGGAGGGCCTGTGATGGAGACCTGGTTTTTCCTGGGATCTGTACAAGGTAAGTGACCTGGAAGTGGACTTGGAGGGCCTGTGATGGAGACCTGGTTTTTCCTGGGATCTGTACAAAGTAAGTGGGGTGGGTGTGGACTTAGAGCGTCTGTACTGGAGGCCTTGATGTGCCCATGCTGTGTAGAAAGTAAGTGGCCTCGAGATGGACTTAGAGCGCCTGTGATGGGGACCTGGTTTTTCCTGGGATCTGTAGAAAGTAAGTGACCTGGAAGTGGACTTGGAGGGCCTGTGATGGAGACCTGTTTGTTCCTGGGATCTGTACAAAGTCAGTGATGTGGAGTGGACTTGGAGGGCCTGTGATGGAGAGCTGGATTGCCCCGCAGTCTGTAGAAAGTAAGTGGCGTGGAGGTGGACTTGGAGGGCTTGTGATGGAGACCTGGTTTTTCCTGGGATCTGTACAAAGTAAGTGACCTGGAAGTGGCCATAGAGTGCCTGTGATGGAGACCTGGTTTTTCCTGGGATCTGTACAAAGTAAGTGACCTGGAAGTGGACTTGGAGCGTCTATGCTGGAGACCTGGATTGCCCCGCTGTCTGTAGAAACTAAGTGGCGTGGAGGTGGACTTGGAGGGCCTGTGATGGAGACTTGGTTTTTCCTGGGATCTGTACAAGGTAAGTGACCTGGAAGTGGACATGGAGGGCCTGAGATGGAGACCTGGTTTTTCCTGGGATCTGTACAAAGTAAGTGACCTGGAGGTGGACATGGAGCGTCTATGCTGGAGACCTGGATTGCCCCGCGGTCTGTAGAAAGTAAGTGGCGTGGAGGTGGACTTGGAGCGTCTATGCTGGAGACCTGGTTTTTCCTGGGATCTGTACAAGGTAAGTGGGGTGGACGTGGACATGGAGGGTCTGTGCTGGAGGCCTTGATGTGCCCATGTTGTGTAGAAAGTAAGTGGCCTCGAGATGGACTTCGAGCGCCTGTGATGGGGACCTGGTTTTTCCTGGGATCTGTACCAAGTAAGTGACCTGGAAGTGGACTTTGAGGGCCTGTGATGGAGACCTGTTTTTTCCTGGGATCTGTACAAAGTAAGTGACCTGGAAGTGGACTTGGAGGGCCTGTGATGGAGACCTGGTTTTTCCTGGGATCTGTACAAAGTAAGTGACCTGGAATTGGACTTGGAGGGCCTGTGATGGGGACCTGGTTTTTCCTGGGATCTGTACAAAGTAAGTGACCTGGAAGTGGACTTGCAGCGCCTGTGATGGAGACCTGGTTTTTCCTGGGATCTGTACAAGGTAAGTGGGGTGGGTGTGGACTTAGAGCGTCAGTGCTGGAGGCCTTGATGTGCCCATGCTGTGTAGAAAGTAAGTGGCCTTGAGATGGACTTAGAGCGCCTGTGATGGGGACCTGGTTTTTCCTGGGATCTGTAGAAAGTAAGTGACCTGGAAGTGGACTTGGAGGGCCTGTGATGGAGACCTGGTTTTTCCTGGGATCTGTACAAAGTAAGTGACCTGGAAGTGGCCATAGGGTGCCTGTGATGGAGACCTGGTTTTTCCTGGGATCTGTACAAAGTAAGTGACCTGGAAGTGGACTTGGAGCGTCTATGCTGGAGACCTGGATTGCCCCGCTGTCTGTAGAATGTAAGTGGCGTGGAGGTGGACTTGGAGGGCTTGTGATGGAGACCTGGTTTTTCCTGGGATCTGTACAAGGTAAGTGACCTGGAAGTGGACATGGAGGGCCTGAGATGGAGACCTGGTTTTTCCTGGGATCTGTACAAAGTAAGTGACCTGGAAGTGGCCATAGAGCGCCTGTGATGGAGACCTGTTTTTTGCTGGGATCTGTACAAAGTAAGTGATGTGGAAGTGGACATAGAGGGCCTGTGATGGAGACCTGGTTTTTCCTGGGATCTTTGCAACGTAAGTGATCTGGAAGTGGACTTTGAGGGCCTGTGATGGAGACCTGTTTTTTCCTGGGATCTGTACAAGGTAAGTGGGGTGGACGTGGACATGGAGGGTCTGTGCTGGAGGCCTTGATGTGCCCATGTTGTGTAGAAAGTAAGTGGCCTCGAGATGGACTTAGAGCGCCTGTGATGGAGACCTGGTTTTTCCTGGGATCTTTGCAACGTAAGTGATCTGGAAGTGGACTTTGAGGGCCTGTGATGGAGACCTGTTTTTTCCTGGGATCTGTACAAAGTAAGTGACCTGGAAGTGGCCATAGAGCGCCTGTGATGGAGACCTGGTTTTTCCTGGGATCTGTTCAATGTAAGTGATGTGGAGGTGGTCTTGGAGGGCCTGTGATGGGGATCTGGTTTTTCCTGGGATCTGTACAAAGTAAGTGACCTGGAAGTGGACTTGGAGGGCCTGTGATGGAGACCTGGTTTTTCCTGGGATCTGTACAAGGTAAGTGACCTGGAAGTGGACATGGAGGGCCTGTGATGGAGACCTGGTTTTTCCTGGGATCTGTACAAAGTAAGTGACCTGGAAGTGGACATAGAGCGCCGGTGATGGAGACCTGGTTTTTCCTAGCATCTGTACAAGGTAAGTGACCTGGAAGTGGACTTGGAGTGTCTATGCTGGAGACCTGGATTGCCCCGCGGTCTGTAGAAAGTAAGTGGCGTGGAGGTGGACTTGGAGTGTCTATGCTGGCGACGTGGTTTTTCCTGGGATCTGTACAAGGTAAGTGACCTGGAAGTGGACATGGAGGGCCTGTGATGGAGACCTGGTTTTTCCTGGGATCTGTACAAAGTAAGTGACCTGGAAGTGGACTTGGAGGGCCTGTGATGGAGACCTGTTTTTTCCTGGGATCTGTACAAGGTAAGTGACCTGGAAGTGGACATGGAGGGCCTGTGATGGCGACCTGGTTTTTCCTGGGATCTGTACAAGGTAAGTGACCTGGAAGTGGACATGGAGGGCCTGTGATGGAGACCTGGTTTTTCCTGGGATCTGTACAAGGTAAGTGACCTGGAGGTGGACTTGGAGCGTCTATGCTGGAGACCTGCATTGCCCCGCTGTCTGTAGAAAGTAAGTGGTGTGGAGGTGGACTCAGAGGGCCTGTGATGGAGACCTGGTTTTTCCTCGGATCTGTACAAAGTAAGTGACCTGGAAGTGGACATAGAGTGCCGGTGATGGAGACCTGGTTTTTCCTGGCATCTGTACAAGGTAAGCGGGGTGGACGTGGACTTAGAGCGTCTGTGCTGGAGGCCTTGATGTGCCCATGCTGTGTAGAAAGTAAGTGGCCTCGAGATGGACTTAGAGCGCCTGTGATGGAGACCTGGTTTTTCCTGGGATCTTTGCAACGTAAGTGACCTGGAAGTGGACTTTGAGGGCCTGTGATGGAGACCTGGTTTTTCCTGGGATCTGTACAAAGTAAGTGACCTGGAAGTGGACTTGGAGGGCCTGTGATGGAGACCTGTTTTTCCTGGGATCTGTACAAAGTAAGTGACCTGGAAGTGGACTTGGAGGGCCTGTGTTGGAGACCTGGTTTTTCCTGGGATCTGTACAAAGTAAGTGACCTGGAAGTGGACTTAGAGCGCCTGTGATGGAGACCTGGTTTTTCCTGGGATCTGTACAAAGTAAGTGACCTGGAATTGGACTTGGAGGGCCTGTGATGGAGACCTGGTTTTTCCTGGGATCTGTACAAAGTAAGTGACCTGGAAGTGGACATGGAGGGCCTGTGATGGAGACCTGGTTTTTCCTGGGATCTGTACAAGGTAAGTGACCTGGAAGTGGACATGGAGGGCCTGTGATGGAGACCTGGTTTTTCCTGGGATCTGTACAAAGTAAGTGGGGTGGGTGTGGACTTAGAGCGTCTGTACTGGAGGCCTTGTTTTTCCTGGGATCTGTACAAAGTAAGTGACCTGGAAGTGGACTTGGAGGGCCTGTGATGGGGACCTGGTTTTTCCTGGGATCTGTAGAAAGTAAGTGACCTGGAAGTGGACTTGGAGGGCCTGTGATGGAGACCTGGTTTTTCCTGGGATCTGTACAAAGTCAGTGATGTGGAGTGGACTTGGAGGGTCTGTGCTGGAGACCTGGATTGCCCCGCAGTCTGTAGAAAGTAAGTGGCGTGGAGGTGGACTTGGAGGGCCTGTGATGGAGACCTGGTTTTTCCTGGGATCTGTACAAGGTAAGTGACCTGGAAGTGGACATGGAGGGCCTGAGATGGAGACCTGGTTTTTCCTGGGATCTGTACAAAGTAAGTGATCTGGAAGTGGACATGGAGTGCCTGTGATGGAGACCTGGTTTTTCCTGGGATCTGTACAAAGTAAGTGACCTGGAAGTGGACTTGGAGCGTCTATGCTGGAGA